>NW_020954579.1:27917901-28230104 GCF_900497805.2 Vombatus ursinus
AAGAAGAAGAAGAAGAAGAAGAAGAAGAAGAAGAAGAAGAAGAAGAAGAAGAAAAGAAAGAAAGCAAAGGACAGTTTGATAAATCCAGATTCTGGGATAAGAACTCACTACTTAACAAAAACTGCTGGAAAAACTAGAAAATAGTATAGCAGAAACTAGGCAGAGACCAACATCTTACACTGTATACCAAGATAAAGTCAAAATGTTTACATGATTTAGATATAAAGGCTGATACTATAAGCAAACTAGGAGAGTAAGGAATAATTTACCTATCAGATCTATGAAGAAGGAAAGAATTTGTGACCAGACAAGAGATAGAGAACATTATGAAATACAAAATGGATGATTTTGATTACATCAAGTTGAAAAGTTTTTGCAGAAACAAAGTCAATGCAACCAAGATTAGAAGGGAAACAGAAAGTTAGGAAACAATTTTTACAGCCAGTTTCTCTGATAAAGACTTCATTTCTAAAATATATGGAGAACTGAGTCAAATTTATAAGAATACAAGTCTTTTCCCAATTGAAAATGGTCAAAGGATATGAACAGGCAGTTTTCAGATGAAGAAGTTAAAGCTATCTATAGTCATATGAAAAAATGCTCTAGGTCACTATTCATTAGAGAAGTGCAAATCAAAACTATCCTGAAATACCACATCACACCTCTCAGATTGGCTAACATGGCAAAACAGGAAAATGATAAGTGTTGGAGAAGATGTGGGAAAATTGGAACACTAATGCATTGTTGGTAGAGTTGTGAACTGATCCAACTATTCTGGAGAACAATTTGGAACTATGCCCAAAGGGCTAAAAACTGTGCATGCCCTTTGACCCAGAAATACCACTTCTAGGTCTATATCCCAAAGAGATCATAAAATTGGGAAAAGGACACACATGTACAAAAATATTTATAGCAGCTCTTTTTGTGGTGGCCAAGAATTATAAATTAGGACCGGCCCTGGATTCAGGAGGACCTGAGTTCAAATCCAGCCTCAGACACATAACTCTTACTAACTGTGTGACCCTGGGCAAGTCACTTAACCCCATTGCCTAGCCAAGAAAAAAAGAATTGGAAATTGAAGGGATGCTCCTCAATTGGGGAATGGCTAAACAAGTTGTAGTATATGAATGTAATAGAATACTATTGTGCTATAAGAAATGATGAGCAGGTAGACTCCAGAAAAACCTGGAAAGACTTATATGAACTGATGCTGAGTGAAGTGAGCAGAACCAGGAGAACATTGTAAATAGTAACAGCTGCATTGTGAGATGATTAACTTTGATAAACTTAGGTCTCAGCAATACAAGGATCTAAGACAACTCCAAAAGACTCATGATAGAAAATTCTGTCCACATCCAGAGAAAGAATTGTGGAGTCTGAATGCAGATGGAAGCATACTATTTGCTCACTTTTTGTTGTTGTTGTTGTTGTTGTTTTGTTTCTTTTTTCTCATGGTTTCTCCCATTGGTTCTAATTCTTTACAACATGACTAATGTGAAAATATGTTTAATAGGAATGTAGATGTAGAGCCTATATCAGATTGCACACCGTCTTGGGGAAAGAGGCAGGGAAGGAGGGGGAGAAAATTTAAAGCTCAAAAGTGCTTTTATTATGGAAGTGAATGTTGAAAACTAAAAACAAATTAATTTTAAAATTTTAAAAAAGAGGAGAGAAAGAATGGAGATAGCCTATAATAAAGAAGGGGTAGAAGGCAAAGAGAGGAAAAAAAGATACAGTGGAATATACAATTAATGATAACAATTATGAATGTGGATGGGATGAACTCACCCACAAAATGGAAGAGGATAACAGAATGAATTAGAAAGCCAGATCCAACAGTATGTTGTTTACAAGAAACCTAAAGACTGTTACAGAGTTAAAATAAGGAATTGTAGCAAAATCTATTATACATCTCAACTGAACTCAAAAAAGCAAGAGGTGAAAACTGTGCTTTTAGACGAGAAAACAGCAAAAATAGACAAAACAGATAAATAAGTAAACTACATTTTGCTTGAAAGATACCACAGACAGCAAATTAATTTCAGTACATAATATATATGCACTGAATGACATAACACCAAAATACTTAAAGGAAAGACTAAACAACTTATAGGGAAGATTAAGGAGGAGAACTTAAAGAGGTACACTCAAGAAGAATAGAGAAATGTTTGGTAGCTAGACAAGGCAAGTGTGACAGGGTAAGTGGAATAATTACTATGGAAAAATTGATTGAGTACATTAGTCGTTGGGGAAACTGGTGAAGAAGATAGGAGATTAGTGCAGGATTTAACAGGAGATGTATGTGGATGTGATTGTAGAGCAGGAAAGACTAAGAAAAGGAAGACTAGTTACTGAGAAGTAATAACAGACTGTGAAAACAAACCAAATGGTTAGGGTTCAGATATAAATATAAGTAGTTTCAATGAACAAAGCTGGAAACCTCAAGAATAGTAGTAAAAAGGTGAAACTGTTCAGTGAATGGCATGGAGTATGTGATGTTTGTAGTTCTGCCGCAGCCTGGTGACTATTATCTATGTTTCAAATGAAGGCTGATTTCCTCCTAGAGAAAAGGGTAAAGGGACTTGAAGAATACTTCTCCACATGCCAAATCCTAAGTGAGAATGAAGGGCTTCTAAAATAAACAGATGCAAAGATTCAATGGTTGTAAATGAGTTATAGAGAGAAATGGATTGTAAAACAATAGTGGGGCACCTTAATATACCCCTCTGAAAGCTAGGAAAATCTAACCAAAAAAAAAAAAAACCAATGAAAAGAAACTAAGGACCTGAATAAAATTTTAGAAAACTTAGATATGAGAGACCTCCAGCAAGTATTAAATGAGAATTGAAAGTAGTATACATATTTCTCTGCTGTGCATAGTACCTTAACAAAAATAGATAATGTACTAGAGGCTGCTAGGTGTATTGAGTGTTGAACCTGGAGTCCAGATGATCTGAGTTAAAATCTGGCCCCAGAAATTAGCTAGGTATGTGACTCTGGGCAAGTAACATAGACTTTATATGTCTTAGTTTTCTTATCTATAAAATGGTGATAATAATAGCATATACATCCCAGGGTTGTTTTGAGCATAACAAAATAATATTTGTAAAGCATTTTACAAACCTTAAACTAAATACATAAATTCCAGCTATGATGATGATAATGATGATATATTAGGGCATAAAAATCTAATAAATACATGTAGAAAAGCCATCATATTAAACACTTCCTTTACTGATCACTGGCAATAAAAACTATATTAAATAAAGGGCCATTGAATAAAGGATTAAAAATCAACTGGAGACTAAATTAATCCTAAAGAATTAACTAGTAGGTCAAAGAACAAATCACAGAAATAATAGATAATTTCATTAAAGATAATAACAACAATGAGACAATATAATAAAATTTTAGAGATGCAGCCAAAGTAATAATAAAAATAGATAATATGCAATGGATAAGTGCCAGGTCTAGAGTCAAGAAGATTCATCTTCCTGAGTTCAAATTTGGCCTCAGATGCTAGCTATGTGACCCTGGGCAAGTCACCTAACCCTGTTTGCCTCAGTTTCCTCATCAGTAAAATGAGCTGGAAAAGGAAATGGCAAACCACTTCAATATCTTTGCCAAGAAAACCCCAAATGGGGTCATGAAGAGCTGGACATGACTGAAAAACAACTCAACAGCCTAAGTAGTCTTTGGGGAAAAACTTCTATTTCTAAATACTTTCATCAGCAAAAGAGAGAAAGAATAGATTGATGAATTGGGCATTCAACAAGAAAAAAAATATCTCCAATTAAACACCATATTAATAATCCCCCAAATCAAGGAATAGATTAACAAAATTGAAGCAACAAAACCATTGAAGTATAAATAGAATGAGGAACTACTTTTTTTAAAAAAAAATACAATAAAATGGCTAAACCATGAACTAATTTGATTGAAAAGGAAAAAGAGGAAAAATAAAATTACTTGTATCAATAATGAAAAAGGAGAATTCACAACAAATGAAGAATAAAAGTTTGTATTAGAAACTATTTTGCTTAATTATGTCAACAAAAGTGATACTTTGAATGAAATAGATGAATGTTTTCAAAAATATAAAGTGCCTAGCTTAATAGAACAAGAAATAGAAAATTTAAGTGACTCTTTCTCAGAAAAATACCAAACCCATACCCCATTCCTCAGGACCATATGAATTCACAAGTGAATTCTAGCAAACATTCAAAGAATAATTAATTCCAATATTACACAAACTATTTGCAAAAATAGCAAAAGGAGAGCTTATATATCTTCTATATTCCTTCTATCACATAAATATTGTCTTGATACCTACACGAGAGAGTCAAAACAGAGAAATAAAATTGTAGACTAATATTTCTAGTGAATACTGATGCAAAAATTTTAAACAAAATATTAGGCAAGAAGCTATAGCAACATATCACAAATATTATACACTATGGCCAGATTGGATATATTCCACTGATAATTTAATATTGGGAAAATGCTAAAGATGGTAAAACATCAAAAATCTTATTATAGTAATAGATGCAGAAAAAATTTTGAACACTATACAACACATGTTTCTTTTAAAAACGCTGGAAAACATAGGAATAATAATTGGACCTTTCATAAAGATCATAAATAGTATCTATCTAAATTCAATGATCAATATTATACGTAATGGAAGAAAACTGGAATCCCTTCCAATAAAATCAGAGATGAAGCAAAAATAAACATTGCCACCCTTTCTATTTGACATAAAACTAGAAATGCTAGTTATAGAAGACAAAAAAAAAGAAATTGAAGGAATAAAAACAGGTAAAGGAAAAACAAAATTATCACCTTTTGCCAATGATGTGATGGTGTATTTAGAGAAGCCTAGACAATCAACTAAAAATGTAATACAAACAATGACTAACTTCAAAAAAGTTGCAAGATATAATTCTACACAAATATCAGTGTTTCTGTATAATATCAGTAAAACTCAGCAGGAATATGTAAAATAATTATAGACTAAATATATTAAGTATTTGGGAATCTACTTACCAAGATATATAAGAACTATATAAATACAACTACACAACACTGTTTGTAGAAAGAAAAACAGACCTAAATAATTGGAGAAATATTAATTGCTCATGGGTAGGTTGAGCCAATATAACAAAAATTATTTTATTATATTAATTTACTTTTACAATGCTGTAGCAATCAAACTATTAAAGTATTACTTTATAGAACCAGAAAAAAAATTATTAAAAAATTCATCTAGAAGAACAAAAAGTCAAGAATCTGAAGGGAAATAATGAAAAAAAGTGTAAGGAAGGGAGCCTAGAATACCACATCTCAAACTATGGCACAAAGCAGTAATTATCAAAATAATTTGTAATTGGTTAAAAAAAAAGAGACATCAATCATTATACAACAGACAGAAGGAAATTAACCTAATTGATTAGTGTTTGATAAACTCACAGATCCTAGCCACTGAACAAGGACTCACTATTTGACAAAAGCTACTGGGAAAGCTGCATAGTAATCTATCAGAAACTAGGTTTAAAACAACATCTCACACTTTATACCAAGAAGAGCTCTAAATGAATATGTGGCCCAGATATGAATGGTCACATCTTAAATAAATTAGAGGAACAAAGGGGGAAAAAAATCACCTTTTAGATCTATGGATAGGGGAAGAATTCTTTAGAAACAAGGGCTAGAGAAGACCACAAAAGATAAAATGGACAATTTTGGTTACATAAAAATTAAAGGTTTTTTTTTTTAAAAATCTGATATAGCTAAAATTAGAAAGGAAACAATTAACTTGGAAAAAATACTTATGGCAAGTTTCTCTGACAAAGGTCTTATTTCCAGGACACATACGGAACTAATTGAGATTTACAGGAATAAGAATCATTCTTCATTTGATAAAACATCTATGGCTATAAACAGGCAGTTTTCATGGGAAGAAACCCAAGCTATCTATAGCCATATTAAAAGAGACTCCAGCTGATTCTTAGACTCTAGCCAATAGCCCATGGATGCTCAGATTCCGTAAGAGTCTAGCTAATATGGCAAATCTTCAATAAACCTTGTTTTTGGCTGCAAGAAGGCTTGGGGCTTCAATCTTTGGCTTCTGGGAGCCACGATGGTGGAGTAAAAAGGTAGTCGCTCTCACCCTCCGCTATCAGCCTCTGAAAATCCAGAAAATATCACCCCGGAAAAAACCCTGGAACAGCTGAACCAGAAGAAAGATGGGGAGCAGTCTTGCAGTAGCCTAGCAAACAGGTCTCCCAGTACCTCAGCAAAAATAAGGGAAGCAGCACTACAAAGGGCCCCAGCACAAGATTCAAGAGAGACATAAAAAGATAAATGGGACAGAAAAATACAATATGTTAGTAAGGGCAAAATGTTTACATCCCTACAAGGAAAGATGACACTTGCAACTCTTGAGAACTGTATTGTTATTATACCATGGTAAAGGAGTGTACATAAAGGGGGTGGATATAAGTTGACTTTGATGTAATGATAAAAAAAAATTTAATCAAGTGGGTTAAATGTATCCAAGTAAGTGGATTACTCTGAGCTAAGAAAATGTACTGAGAAAGGAGGAGGCAAACAAGGGTAAATTACATTACAGGAAAAGGTACAAAAACCTATTAGAGCAGAGGTAAAGAAGGGAGGGAGATGAGCATTGTTTGAACCTTACTCTCATCAGATTTGGCTCAAGAAGGAAATAACATCAATTAGGTCTAGAAATCTAACTTGCACTATAGGTAGTAGGAGGGGAAAGGGGAAAGAAAAGGGAGGGGGGATAGAAGAGAGGGAAGAAGCAGTAAGGGTAAAGGGGAAGAAAAGGGAAAGGGATAATAGAAGGGAGGTGGGACTGAAGGAGGCACTGGTCAAAAGCAAAACACTAATGAGGGGGGAAAGTAGAAAGGAGAAAGAAAAGCATAAACAGGGGGGGAAAAAAGGATGGCGAAAAAGACACAGATAGTAATCATAACTGTAAATGTGAATGGAATGAACTCTCCCATAAAACAGAAGCATATAGCAGAGTGGATTAAAAACCATAATCCTACAATATGTTGTTTACAGGAAACACATTTGAAAAAGAGTGACACATATAGGGTAAAGGTAAAAGGCTAGAGCAAAATATATTATGCTTCAGCTGAAGTAAAAAAAAAAAGCAGGGGTAGCAATACTGATCTCAGACAAAGCAAAAGCAAAAATAGATCTTATCAAAAGAGATAAGGAATGAAACTACATCCTGCGAAAAGGCACCATAGACAATGAAGTAATATCATTACTAAACATATATGCACCAAATGCTATAGCATCCAAATTCTTAGAAGAGAAGTTCAGGGAGTTACAGGAAGAAATAGACAGCAAAATCATACTAGTGGGGGACCTCAACTTCCTCCTCTCTGAACTAGATAAATCTAATCACAAAATAAACAAGAAAGAAGTTAAGGAGGTGAATAGAACATTAGAAAAGTTAGGTATGATAGAACTAGGGAGAAAACTGAATGGGGATAGAAAGGAATATACTTTTTTCTCAGCGGTACATGGCACACACACAAAAATTGACCATGTACTAGCGCATAAAAACCTCACAATCCAATGCAGAAAGGCAGAAATAGTAAATGTATCCTTTTCAGATCATGATGCAATAAAAATTGGATGTAATAAAGGGCCATGGAAAGATAGACTAAAAAATAATTGGAAACTAAATAATCTAATCCTAAAAAATGATTGGGTCAAAGAACAAATCATAGAAACAATCAATAATTTCATTCAAGAGAATGACAATAATGAGACAATATACCAAAACTTTTGAGATGCAGCGAAAGCATTTCTTAGGGGAAGTTTTATATCTCTAAATGCTTCCATAAATAAAATAGAAAAAGAGGAGATCAATGAATTGGGCATACAACTAAAAAAACTAGAAAAAGAACAAATTAAAAATCCTCAATTAAACACCAAATTGGAAATATTGAAAACCAAAGGAAAAATTAAGAAAATTGAAATTAAGGAAACTATTGAACTAATAAATAAAACTAAGCTCGTTTTATGAAAAAACCAATAAAATAGATAAACCTTGGTTAATCTAATTAAAAAAAAGGAAAGAAGAAAACCAAATTACTAGTATCAAGAATGAAAAGGGTGAAGCTACCACCCAGGAAGAGGAAATTAAAACAACAATTAGGAATTATTTTGCCCAACTATATGCCAACAAATCTTAGTAAAATGGATATATATTTACAAAAATATAAATTGACCACATTAACAGAAGAGGAAGTAAAATACTTAAATAACCCCATCTCAGAAAAAGAAATTGAACAAGTCATTGGTGAACTCCCTAGGAAAAAATCTCCAGGACCTGATTTATGCAAATTCTATCAAACATTTAAAGAACAATTAATTCCAATACTTTACAAACTATTTGGTAAAATAGGTAAAGAAGAAATCTTACCAAATTCTTTTTATGATACAAATATGGTGCTGATACCTAAACCAGGAAGAGTCAAAACAGAGAAAGAAAATTATAGACCAATTTCTCTAATGAATATAGATGCAAAAATTTTAAACAAAGTATTAACAAATAGATTATAGCAACTTATCACATGAATAATACACTATGACCAGGAAGGATTTATACCAGGAATGCAGGGCTGGTTCAATATAAGGAAAACTATCAGCATAATTCATCATATCAACACCAAAACTAACAGAAACCACATGATCATCTCAATAGATGCAGAAAAAGCTTTTGACAAAATACAACACCTATTCCTATTAAAAACAGTAGAGAGCATAGGTATAAATGGAGTCTTCCTTAAAATAATAAATAGCATCTATCTAAAACCCTCAGCAAGCATAATATGAAATGGGGACAAGCTAGAAGCATTTCCAATAAGATCGGGGATGAAACAAGGATGTCCATTATCACCACTGTTATTCAACATCATACTGGAAACATTAGCTTCATCAATAAGAGAAGAAAAAGAAATTGAAGGTATTAGAATAGGCAAAGAAGAAACAAAGCTATCACTCTTCACAGATGACATGATGTTATACTTAGAGAATCCCAGAGAATCAAGTAAAAAGCTACTTGAAATAATAAACAACTTTAGCAAAGTTGCAGGCTATGAAATAAACCCACATAAATCATTGGCATTTCTACAGATCCCCAACAAAGCCCAGCAGCAAGAGATAGAAAGAGAAATTCCATTTAAACTTACTGTAGACATTATAAAATATTTAGGAGTCTACCTCCCGAAACAAACCCAGGAACTCTATGAACACAATTACAAAACACTCTTCATGCAAATAAAATCAGATCTAAATAATTGGAAAAACATCAGTTGCTCATGGGTAGGCTGAGCTTAAATAATAAAAATAACAATTCTACCTAAGCTAATTTACTTATTTAGTGCCATACCAATCAAACTACCAAAAAATTATTTTATAGAGTTATAAAAAATAACAAGATTCATTTGGAAGAACAAAAGGTCCAGAATATCAAGAGAACTAATGAAAAGAAATGCAGGGGAAGGTGGCCTAGCCATTCCAGATCTTAAATTGTATTATAAAGCAGCAATCATCAAAACTGCTTGGTACTGGCTAAGAAATAGAGTGGTGGATCAGTGGAATAGGTTAAATATACAAGATACAAGTAGTCAATGACTAAAGTAATCTATTATTTGATAAACCCAAAGACCCCAGCTTCTGGGATAAGAACTCACTATTTGACAAAAACTGCTGGGAAAACTGGAAAAGAGTATGGCAGAAACTAGGCATAGACCAAAATCTCACACCATATACCAAAATAAAGTCAAAATGGGTACATGATTTAGATATAAAGGCTGATACTATAAGCAAACTGAGAGAGCAAGGAATAGTTTACCTGTCAGATCTATGGAGAACAGAAGAATTCATGACCAAACAGGAGATAGAGAACATTGCGAAAAGCAAAATAGATAATTTTGATTACATTAAATTGAAAAGTTTTTGTACAAACAAAGCCAATGAAACTAAGATGAGAAGGAAAGTAGAAATTTGGGAAAGAATTTTTACAATCAATCTCTCTGATAAGGGCCTCATTTCTAAAATACATAGGGAATTAAGTCAAATTTATAAGAATACAAGCCATTCCCCAATTGATAAGTGGTCAAAGGATATGAACAGACAGTTCTCAGATGAAGAAATTAAAGCCATTTATAGTCATATGAAAAAATGCTCTAAATCACTATTGATTAGAGAAATGCAAATCAAAACAACTCTGAGGTACCACATCACACTTATCAGAATGGCCAACATGATGTCAAAACAGGAAAATGATAAATATTGGAGAAGATGTGGGAAAATTAGAACACTAACACATTGTTGATGGAGTTGTGAAATGATCCAACCATTTTGGAGAGCAATTTGGAACTATGCCCAAAGGGCTATAAAAATGTGCATACCCTTTGACCCAGCAATAGCACTTCTAGGGCTATATCCCAAAGAGATCACACAAATGGGAAAAGGACCTACATCTACAAAAATATTCATAGCAGCTCTTTTTGTGGTGGCAAAGAATTGGAAATTGAGAGGATGCCCATCAACTGAGGAATGGCTGAGCAAGTTGTGGTATATGAATGTTATGGAATACTATTGTGCTATAAGAAATGATGAACAGGCTGACTTCAGAAAAACCTGGAAAGACTTGTACGGTCTGATGCTGAGTGAAGTGAACAGAACCAAGAGAATATTGTACTCAATAACAACCACATTGTGTGATGACTAATATTGATAAACTTAACCCTTCCTGGCAATACAAGGAGTTAAGACATTTCCAGAGGCCTTGTGATGGAAAATGTTATCCACATCCAAAGAAAGAACTATGGAAGTCGAATTGCTATTTTTTTTTCTCTTCTGTTGAGTTTTGTTTCCTCTTTCTGATGGTTCCTCCTATTGGTTTTAATTTTTATTACAACATCACTAATGTGAAAATATGTTTAATATGAATGTAAATGTATAGCCTATATCAGATTGTGTACCGTCTTGGGGAGGGTGGTGGGGAGGAAGGGGGAGAAAAATTTTAAACTCAAAAGCATATGGAAGTGATTATTGATAAATCAAAATAAATTAATAAAAAAAAATAAAAGAGACTCCAAGTCATTAATAATTAGGCAAATGCAAATTAAAGCAGCTCTAAGGTTCTGCCTCACATCCATCAGATTGGTAAAATTAAAAAAAAAAGAACATGACAAACGTGGGAGGGGCTTTGGGAAAGCAGGAACATTAATATACTGTTGGTGGAACTGAGAAATGGTGGAGCCATTCTGAAAAGTAATTTGGAGCAATGCTCACAAAGTTACAAAACAGCTCCCTTTCACAAAGCAATACCAATACTAGGGCTCTCCCCTAAAGAGATCAAAGAAAGAAAAAAAAAGGGCTATATTTACAAAAATATTTATAATAGTTCTTTTTGTGGTGGCAAAGAACTAGAAACTAAGTTGGGGTGGGGTGTCCAACAATTGGAATGGATGATCAAATTATGGTATATAAATGTGATGGAATTCTATTATGTTATGAGAAATGAAGAGAAAGTTTCAGAGAAATCTGGGAAGTGTTATATGAATTGAAGCAGAGTAAAGTAAGCAGAACCTGGAAAACATTTCATATTATTAATCAATATTGTAGAAATGAATGATTCTGAAAGATTTAATAACTTTGATCAGTAAAATGATCAACCATGATTCCAGATGACTGATGATGAAGAATGCTCCCTACTGCATGACAGATATATGATAACCTAATATGCAAAATGAGAAATATATTTTTGGACATGGTCAATGTGAGAATTTATTTAGCTTGATTATGCTTGTATGATATACGTGTTTCTTTCTTTTTCTTTTTCCCCCCCAGTGGTTGGGTTAGGTAAAGGAAGAAAAAAATAAATATTTGATCATTGTAAACACATAAATCAATAAATAAAATATTTTTTAAAAATAAAATGTCTAGAAGAGATTCTAAAAAATTGGGGGAATAATTCCAGTAAGGGTTTGAGCTGAAAGCATTAGAGAAGTGAGACACCCCACAATCCCTCAGGGTAGTTACTAAAGCACCACAAGAGAGACATCTCCAAAGGCCTCATAATAGAAAATGCTATCCATAAAGAAGAAAGAACTATGAAGTTTGAATGCAGACCAAAGCATACTATTTGCTATATCTTTTCTTCTTTTGTGTTTTGTTTCCTCTTTTTGGTGGTTCCTCCTATTGGTTCTACTTCTTCATTACAACATGACAAATGTGAAAATATGTTTAATAGGAATGTACATGTATAGAGTATATCAGATTGCGCACCATCTTGGGGAGGGAGGTGAGGAGAGAGTGGGAGAAAAATTTAAAACTCAAAAGCTTGTGGAAGTGATTGTTGATAATTCAAAATAAATTAAAAAAAAAAACTATTCTCAGAGTTGAAGTCCTGAGAATAAAATTCTCTGGACAAGGGTTACACAGAAGTCTCATTACTCCTGTTCCTTTGGTTCTTCTATAGTATCACACTAAGTTTATTGTCTGTGTCAGTCAAACTTTTATTAAGTACCTACTATGTGCCAGGTAATGTGCTAAGCACTAGGGATACAAAGAAAGGCAAAAGACAGCCCCTGCCATCAAGGAGCTCACAATCTAATGAGGGAGATAATACATAAAAAGAATCTGAAAAGGAAAAGGAGGCAGAGGCACCCAATCCAGGGGCATGATGAAGTCCAGAGGAGTGCATCTGGATGGTAAATGATGAAATGGATGCAATAAGTGCCCTTCTTAAATGGAGGATCTGGGAGGAGCTTACCACTGCCCACCCTCTACCTTCTCCAATTAGGGGGAAGGAGAGAGGACCCCTCTCCAGGGGATATTGAGGAGATATGACTTTTGGGGTAGATATGATCTTGCAGGAAGATGAGATTCTGGAGAGCATTGATGAAGTCCAGAAGAGTGTATCCTGGTGAGAAATGATAATATGGCTACCTGGGTGTACTCCTTAAATGAAAGATCGGGGTATAGGAGCTCACCATTATCCACCCTCCACCCTCTTCAATCATAGAGAGTACGACTATGGGTGAGTCACAATCTCTCTAAGCTTTAATTTCTCTGTAAAATAATACCCATCTGAGGAAGGAGCTTTGAAAACTTTAAAATCCTATATAAATGTGAGAAAGGCTTATTTTAAAGTGCCATGCAGATGTTTAAAAAATATGGTATCAAGATTCTTTGGTCATAGTTTTCAGAGAGTCTATTGATTCTTAATTTCTGTTTCTTTGACTTGTTTTCTAGGTAAATTGGTTTTGATACTTAGATAGCTTACATCTTTTTTTCCCCTCCAATCTTTTGATTTGGTTTTAACATTTCTTGTCTCATGGAATTATTGAATTCTGAGTGTTTCATTCTGTATTTGAGGGAGTTCCCTTCTTGGGTTCCCTTTTGGTTCTAAGCTGTTTATGTTCCAGTTTTTTTTTCTTTGGAGGTTTTATTTAAATTCTAATTTGATGGTTTGCCTCTTGTTTCATTCCTTCCAGGCATTTTTATAAGCAAACTATTTTTTTCTATGATTTTGTTTGTGTTTGTTGTAGAATTATTCTATTCATTGGGTTTGCCTCTTCAGCTTCTTTTAACTCATAAGACTTCTTTGTTGTTTCCTTGTATTTACTCATATCCCTGATGTGATTCTTCTAGAGCTCATTGGTTTCAAGTCATGTCCAGAGCCAATTTCCTTGATGTCATCTCTCTCTCCATCATTTAGCTGCTTCTAGCCATCTTTTTATGTATTTCTGTTTTGGTTAAGGATACTTTTGTTTCTCTTCAGTTTTCTTAATTGTTGTATTATTGGGGGTTCTTTTTTACATTTTTGATAGACTGTATGTAGGAGAACCAAGCTCTTCTACAACCTTTCATGTTGATGGATTGTATTTTTCAGTCTCCGCAGGTAGTATTGCAGGGTAAAGGCCGGAGTACTGGGCCTTAGTTACTTCACAGTTCTTCTGGGATTGATAGAGGCAAGCCAGTTGGAATGGAAGAAGATGGTAGTAGAGTAAAAGGCTCTTTGGGGTCTAGGTCATCCCACTCTGGTCTTCCAGTCTGGACAGGAGACAGAGAGGTATAAGGGTACACTTGCAGCTCTTGGGGCTGTATCCTTACTGAAATTAATAATTTCTTTCAAAATATCTATTTTGCTCATCTCAACTTCTATACTACTAATGGACATAATAATATCAGAACTTAAACACTAAATCCCACTAAAGTTATCTCAAGGCAACTGATATCACTTGGAAATGCAATTGAAAATAGATTTAGTATAGTCCAAAAACAAAAGAAAAATACTAATTTTCTCAAGGGAATCTTTAGGCTATACAACTCATCCTGGATGAGATTCCACAATGGGGTTATTCTGTCCAGTTCCTAAGTAGGTTCCCCAGAGGATGGCTACTCTAAGTTTTAGGTACCGTATGGGTCCACATTCCTAAAATGATAGCTCATGAGCCTCCACTCTTGTATTTATCTTATAGTAATCATCCAGAGGACACAATTAACTTGAATCAAAGGCATTTATGAGAATGGCATAGTAAGATTTATTATATGGTTTGTACACTGAAAATATAGTACTCTGAGACAACATTATTTGAATGTGTGCAGTTCCTGGACAACCAATTTGGTGGTGCAGAAAGCACCAGAAACACCTGTGTGAAGTTTCTAACTACCTACCAGCAGGTAGGTGACTTTGTGTTAAGTAAGATTGGAGAAGCTTATGATAGAAGGTCATGATCAGGAATGAAGTGGTTGTGGAGTACATGGACTTTGCCAACCAAGCAGGTTCAGGTTCTCAGGGAGACTGTACACAATGGTCTTAATATTGATATAACTCTGACTGAACAGCAGGAACAAACAGCCCCCACCTCCTTACCTCCCACCCCCTCCCCGGGCACTCAGAACAAGTACAATTTATCCAGCCTAAGGAACAAGGGTCTATGAGCAGAGAGCTGTACTAAAGCAACAGAAAATTTTCCCACAGGGTTTCAAGACATATTCTCCAGCATGGGCCACTGAAGCTAGATTCCACTGTGGGAAATCTGAAGTAGATCTGCTGAGAGACAGCCTAGTAGGAGCCTCTCCTGGAAGAGGAAAGGGGTTTGAGAGCAAAGGCCAAAGTAACTCATGTCAGAAAAGCAATGGCACAGCACGGATGGCAAGGTGGAACTACTTCATATGTTAAAACTGTGTCCTGGATGTGCACATGAATGATATGTGCACCCAAAAAAAAGAATACACAGATTCTAAAAGAATCAGTAAATGTAGACAAGACCAAGGATAGTGGTCCCTTAGTAGCCTGAAAATAGTAAGCCTGACCTCATTAACATGTATACTCCCATTTGTACTTGCGAGACACTATAAAGAAGAGATGATGAAAATTGGTAATGCGCTGATGTATGGGATAGTAGATCATAGGTGAGGAATGGTTATGAACTATATGGAGGTATTGTTTGACCTAAAAATCTTTATTGTCTTTAGAAAGACACAACTATAAGGAAAGCTTGCTGAAGGTCAGACAGAGAAAGCTAATCTGAAGCTGTCAATTGATAAAAGTCAGTTTTGCAGAACTTCTGTCCTATAGTATCCCTGTAACGAGTGAACACTAATTGAACAAGATAGAAACAGTCCTCAGCTGGCCTCACACAAATATTTTCAAGAATTAAGATTAAAAAAAAAAAAGAATTAAGATCTTTTCCAGGATGCAATGGCGCCTTAGAAATGTTATAAATTCTTTACAAATTTACATAGAATTATGATTGCTTTCAGGAGAACAATTTGAAACTATGCCCAAAGAGCTATAAAAATATAAAAACCTTTGGATCCAGCAATATTGCCACTAGGTCTGTACCTCAAAGAGATCAAAGAAAAAGAAAAAGGACCCATTTGTATAAAAATATTTATAGCAGCTGTGTTAAAATTGTATCTTGTTCTGGTCCCCTGATTACCTCACCTCCTGCTTTCCAGTCAATATACTAAGTAAGTTTATAAGAAGCCAGTATAAAGAAGCAATAGCAGGAAATACGATTGCAAAGGGGAACCTGGAAGTCACATACAAACCACTTTAAAGATCAAAGGAGCATAATTCGCAAATTGTATCATATTTATCATATCCTAGTAATAAATGTTGAATCATCTAGATGCTGCTTGTCAAGGTTCTGATCCCATGATACGTAGATTCCAGACAAAATCTAGACTTCCAAAGCTCCAGACCAGCAGGTCATCAAAAAGATGCTGATAACTTTGGGATGGTATCTTTAAGATAATTTTGAGATGATTTGGATACGTTAATGAACTATCCCTAAGGTGGCACAGATAGGAAGTGGTCTATTTCCAAAAACAAAAAACCTTATAAAAATGAGACCTCAAACTCCTGCCCCCCAAGCACTCTCTATCTCCATTGGACCCATGCTGCTTAGTGCTCCCAACTCTAAATCCATGGTTACATGGGTGATAGTCTTCCCCTCATCTTCCCCACATTACCTGCCTCCCTTCACCATCCCATTCCCTGTTGTCATGCTGCCATCTGCCTCTGTACCATTTTTTGCTGCTTTTTATGAGCTTTTTGTCCCCATTTAATTGAAGTATGATTGCTGCCCCATTTCTAACTGCCAATTGTGGTCTTTCCCAGTGAGTACTCAAAGAGCTGGGTATGCCTGCCCCTATTTCATAAATTAATTAATTATCTACTCAGCAGCTTTTAGTGATGGCAAAGGATTGGGAACTAAGGGGATACCCATCAACTGGGGAGATGGCTAACATGTTTTTCTGAAATTATCCCCTTTGTTATTTCTTACAAGTGTGTTATATGATTGTGATGGAATATTATTATGTCATAAGAAATGATGAAGGGGATGGTTTCAGCAAAATCTGGCAAGATGTATATGAACTGAAGTGAGCAAAATGAGGGGACCACCGTGCAAGCTGTCATTCCTACAATAGAATATGATTACACAAGACACTTCACCATGTAATGAAAAGATAATGAATTCTATGCTGATTATTGATTCTAATTTTAAAATAATTAACCCATAGATGAGACCATACTCACCAATGAATACAATTTCTATAATAAAGGGACTTATGTTTATTCATTAAACAAAAAAGACATTCCATTACCAGTCTTATTTAATAAAAACCTGTGTGCAAAGAAAAAACAAAGGAACGTCTTTTTTGTTTAATGAATAAACATAAGTCCCTTTATTACAGAAATTCTATTCATTGGTGATATTCTATTGTTGGAATAAGAGCTTGTACAAATTTCAGGAAAATAGGGAGATACATATGAATCCCAAGGTCTCCTTCACCTTCTGAAACTGTCTCAATGATTTTTTTCATCACCACAACATGTCTGCATGGGTGAACTGAACACTTGGGAGGTGGTGGAAGATGAAGGTCATTTTTGATGGTCACTGTTTTCTTCACATAATCTTGACTGATATCTTCATACATATATCCTATTAAATGCTAATCATAACCAAATAACCAGGGTTTTTGAGTCTGATAATAATTGTTGTATGTGATACAAAGATCATAAATTCTGGTTTGTAAAATAGCATCTTCACTTCCAGCATAATTTTTAGTTTTGTTAGTTTTTCCTATTTTCCTTATGTGCAGAGTAGCCTCATCTGTCTCCAAGTGTCCATTCTTTTCATATTCTTCTACACTTACTTCTTATCCCTCATCTTCTCTTCTTCCTCATCACATAAAGCTGAACAGTCTTGAAATTGTATACTATCCTTGCTTTTCAGGGTAATCTTAACTACTTCTATCACTCCTGTAATACCTGAGTTGTGATGTATATCTACCCACCCCTTGTCACCATCATCTTCTTCAATTATAGCTTCTAACTCTTCTGAATATTCCATTTGTTTACACTGTTTGTAACAAGGCAGATTTTTGGTTACCAAACACCGTTTGCAAGTTGGTAAGTGTTTTGACTTTCAATTTTTCCCCTGAAGCTCATTGCCATGTTGGACAGTGATGAACTAAATGGCGTCCAGCTGAAACAAACTCCTATCTTGAAGATAGGAGAGCAAAGGACCTCCCAGTCATGGCTGCTATTCTACTCTTTACAAAGGCAGAAATTGAAGTTTCCTTCACCTACCCCTTACACTTAAAATGCCAGTGATTATATGAAGTGTCTGACCCGTGCTTTATGGTTCAAAGGAAAGTACTACTTGTGTTGCATATCTGGAGAGTATAAAATAATAACAATAATAAGAAGTAGCATTTATTAAAGTAGTATTTGCACTTTAAGATGTGCAAAATGTTATATATCTATTAATTCATTTGGTCTTCACAACATTCATGGGAGGAAAATAGATGCTTTTATTATCTCCATTTTATAGATGAGGAAACTAAGGAACAGAGAAGTTAAATGATTTACCCAGAGTCACACAGCTACTCCATATCAATCCCAACATACCTTTGGAACTTATACACTTTGACTTTTGTCTCTGGAAGGAAGTGATAAGAATAAGCCATATCACCGGGGTGACTGACCATCTTACCCAGCATATACAGACAACCCATCGAGGAGCCAGAGAGCCACTGTAGTTGCAGAAGTGTTATGGTAAAAATGTTTTTCCGTGTGGCTTTATTGCCAGAATTTACCCTGACCAAGATAATGACTATGAAAGCAAACTATTTAAGGTTACCTTGGCCTTGGCAGGATTACAACGGTCTAGAACCACACCATTCTCGCCCCAAGGAAGATCAATAGTTTGGTTGTTTCATTTGCTCCCCACTGAATCTGCTAAGAACCTCGATGTCGAAGCAAAAATTCCAGAGGAGTCACTTTCTAATGTAGCATTTCTAATGCATTCATAAATTTCACTAGGAATGATGTCACAGGCTTTACCCATACTTACTAATGATTGGGTAAGAACTATGTTTGTCTATTGACTTCTGCTTTGGTGTTTCAGAAGATGGAGATGTGTGAAGACTTGTAACCAGCATGTGTTGGTCAAGAGATGGGCCAAAGCAAGCTTACCGACTGGCTGCGGCCTCTGCTCTGAAAAGCTGCACTAAAAACAAATGGCAATATGATGCCTCATTCGCTGACAAGATCTTCATCCAAATGATTTTCTGCTAAGAAATTTTGGTGTGTAGGGAAAACATAAGATAATAGATTCGTGGAAATCCCCATATGCTTTCTTTTTTAAGCGTGTCCCTAGGGTACTTTATTTATTTATTTATTTTTAGTTTTCAACATTTACTTCCACAAGATTTTGAGTTCCAAATTTTCACCCCATCTCACCCCTCCCCCCACCCCAAGATGGCATGCATTCTGAATACCCCTTCCCCTAGTCTGCTTTCCCTGCTATCTCACCCCCCCTTCCCCTTCTATTTTCCTGTAGGGCAGGATAGATTTCTGTACCCCATTTCCTGTATTTCTTATTTCCCAGTTGCATGTGAAAATTTTTTTCAAACATGTGTTTTTTTAAACTTTGAGTTCCAAATTTTCTCCCTTCATCCCTCCCTCCCCACCCACCCCCATTGAAAAGGCAAGCGACTCAATATAGGCTATACTTGTGCAGTTATGCAAAACACTTCCATAGTAGATATGCTGTGAAAAACTAACTCTATTTCCATTAATCCTATCCCACCCCCCCATTTACTCTATTCTTTCTTTTGACCCTGTCCCTCCTCAGAAATATTTGCTTCTGATTACCCCCTTTCCCAATCTGCCCTCCTCTCTATCATCCCCCTACTCTCTTGTCCCCTTCCCCTCCTATTTTCCTGTAGGGTAAGACAGGTTTCCATACCCAATTGAGTGTGTATGTTATACCCTCCTTAAGTCAAATCCTATGAGAATAAGATTCACTCATTTCCTCTCACCTTCCCCCGGTTCCCCTCCACTGTAAGAGCCTTTTCTTTTCTGGTTTTTTTTTTGTGAGATAATTTACCCCATTCTACCTTTCCCTTTCTCCTTCTCCTAGTATAATCCTCTCTCACCCCTTAATTTTATTCTCCAGATATCACCCCTTCATCTTCAACTCACCCTGTGCCCTCTATCTATCTATCTATCTATCTATCTATCTATCTATCTATCTATCTATCTATCTATCCATCTATCTATCTATCTATATATATATATGCATACATATAATTTTTTCCCTTCAACTACCCTAATACTGACAAAGGTCTCATGAGTTACAAATATCATCTTTCCATGCAGGAATGTAAACAGTTCAGCCTTAATAAGTCTCTTATGATTTCTCTTTCCTGTTTACCTCTTCATTTTCCACTTGAGTCTTGTATTGGAAAGTCAAATTTTCTATTCAGCTCTGGTCTTTTCATCAAAAATGCTTGAAAGTCTTCTATTTCACTGAATGACCATTTTTTCCCCTGAAGAATTATACTCAGTTTTGCTGGGTAGGTGATTCTTGGTTGTAATCCTATCTCTTTTGCCCTCCGGAATATTATATTCCATGCCCTGAGGTCCCTTAATGCAGAAGCAGCTAAATCTTGTGTTATCCTGATTGTGTTTCCACAATACTTGAATTGCTTCTTTCTGGCTACTTGCAATATTTTCTCCTTGACCTGGGAACTCTGGAATTTGGCTACAATATTCCTAGGAGTTTTCCTTTGGGGATCTCTTTCAGGAGGTGATTGGTGGATTCTTTCAATTTCTATTTTGCCCTCTGCTTCTAAAATATCAGGGCAGTTTTCCTTGATAATTTCTTGAAAGATGATGTCTAGGCTCTTTTTTTGATCATGGCTTTCAGATAGTCCAATAATTTTTAAATTCTCTCTCCTGGATCTATTTTCCAGGTCAGTTGTTTTTCCAGTGAGATATTTCACATTGTTTTCTAATTTTTCATTCTTTTGGATTTGTTTTACAGTGTCTTGATTTCTCATAAAGTCACTAGCTTCCAATTGCTCTATTCTAATTTTTAAGGAAGTATTTTCTTCAGTAATCTTTTGGACTTCCTTTTCCATTTGTCCAATTTTGCTCTTTAGGGCATTCTTTTCTTCATTGGCTTTTTGCACCTCTTTTACCATTTGGGTTAGGCTATTTTTTTAAGGTGTTATTTTCTTCAGTATTTTTTTGGGTCTCCTTTAGCAAGCTGTTAACTTGCTTTTCATGATTTTCTCCCATCACTCTCACTTCTCTTCCCAGTTTTTCCTCTACTTCTCTTACTTGCTTCTCAAAATCCTTTTTGAGCTCTTCCAAGGCCTGGGACTGATTCATACTTTTCTTGGAAGTTTTGGATGTCGGAGCTTTGACTTTGTTTTCTTCTTCTGGTTGTATGTTTTGATCTTCTTTGTCACCAAAGTAAGATAATATAGTCTGACTCTTTTTGTGCTGCTTGATCATGATCCCAACCAATTACTTGAGTTTTAAACTCTTTGTTAAGGTAGGAGTCTGTTTCCAATGTGGAGAATGTACTGTCCCAAGCTTTGGGGGTTTGTACAGCTGTTTTCAAAGATACTTCTAGGGACATGAAAAGTGTCAGTTCTTCCAAGGTGCTATGATAAGGGGCAAGGTGTTCCCTCTCCACCGCCACAATAAGCTCTAGCACACCAGCACTCCTCCTCACCCCAGGACTGCCCCTCAGAACTGTGACCCAGATCCAACTACAGGCAAAGCAAGACATTCCTGCCTCAGACCTGGCAAAGAGATCCTTGCAATCCCCCTCTGATCAGCCACTCGATTCCCCCTCAGTCTGTGGGCCTGAAGCTCAGAAGACAGCCACTGCCCTCGGGGTGGCTGAGATCTAGCTTTTTCTTTTACCACAGTAACAGACTTTTCCCACTGACCTTCTAAGTTGTCTTTGGCATTCCTGGGTTGAGAAGTGTGAAAACTGCCACATCTGCCCGCGATTCAGTCATCTGAGGTCTGCTCCAGGGTCACTGAGGCCTGCGTGCCCACTCTGAACTGTGCTCCTCTTCCAGACCGGTGCAATATACCTTTCAAATCAGCCATCCAGGTTGTCTTGGGCTGGAAATTTGTTTTACTCTGTTTTTTTGTGGGTTCTGCTGCTTTAGAATTTGTTTAGAACCATTTTTTTGTAGGTATTTGGAGGGGTTTGGGGGAGAGCTCTAGCAAGTCACTGCTTTCCCTCTGCCATCTTGGCTCCGCCCCAAAAGCCCCATACACTTAACACTTTACTGCTTCCAAAATAGCCACAGAGAATGGGTAAGGTCTTATAATGACAATGCATCAAAGCCACCCATTCCCTATTGAGAAACTGGACAGATTTACTGATGTGGAAATCTGCTCATGGAAAGTATTGCTGGACCATCAGCTAAGTGTAAAAGAAGAACCTACTTATCTTTTGAAGAAAGACTGTCAGAACTAGATAACATTTCAAGATGAGAAGATTCTAATGATGGAGGAATTGTATATTAGTATTTGCCAGTGAGTCAGGGAATTCAATCAAGTGTATTACAGACATAGGGTAACCTCTTGTTTGTCTGTAGGGAAGGGATGAACTTGGAGACAATTCCTGTCCAATATTCTATTTGTAGAGGCTACTAGAGGACAGAGGGAACACATAGGATCCTGGAATAGATAGCCTGAGCCATCCACAAGCTCAGGATTGAAATTGTAGGGCAATAGGTCTGTGGACATTGATAATTAGCCAACTACAAGCTCAGAAGGTGATGGTGAAAGTTCCAAGACAATTTGTCCAGTGACCAGATTTGCTTGTAATGATTCAGGAACAATGAGATAAGTGGTTAGCTATTGTCCTGTATCTTTCCTCCCTTTCTCCTCTAAACTCCTGGACAAAGTTACGGAGTAGTAAGTGTCTCTACTTCCTTTCATCTCACCCTTTTCTAATCCCTCTGCAATTTGGCTTCCAGCAACATTCTTTAACTGAAATTTCTCTCTCCAATGTTACCAGTGATTTCTTCAGTGGCAAATCTAATGACCTTTTCTCAATCCTCATTATTCTTCACCTCTCTGAAACTTTAACACTGTCAATCAACATTTCCTCCTTGTCATTCTGTCCTCTATAAGTTTTCTTGATGCTGCTCTTTCCTGGTCTGCTTTGCTAGAACTTCATCCACTAACCACGGTCAATCTTGCTAACCATTGTTGTCACCCAAGCTACATCATGGGCCCTCTTCTCTTTTTCCTTTATGCTATGCACTGGGTAATGTCATCACCTCTCATGGGTCCAATTATTCCATTCAATCTAATGGGTTGAACTAATATTCATCTATGCTGACAGCACAGCTCTAGTTTCTCTCCTGAAAGAAAGTCATCCATCTCCAGCTGCCTTTGGGATACCTAAAAGTGGATGTCTCTTAGGCATTTCAAACTCAACATAACCAAAACAGAATTCATTATTGTTCCTCTCAAACCTCCCCCCTTCCAAACTTCCTTATTACTATCAAGGGGATTCCCATTTTCTCAATTATTCGGGTTTGAAACCTTGGTGTTATCCTGGACTCCTCATTTTCATTCACCCTATATATCTAATTCATTGCCTGAATTAGATATGTATTCTTATTATTTCTACTTCATAATGTCTCTCATATAAATCCCCTCCTCTTCGCTCACACTGTTACCACCTTAGTTTAAGGCCCTCATCGCCTGTCCTCTGGACTAATGCAAGAGGCTTTTTAAGTGATCTGCTTGCCATATGTCTTTCCTCACTTCAATTTATCCTCCACCGAACTGTCAAAGTGATATGCCTAAAGTGTAGTTCTGACCATGTCACCCTCTTACGCAATAAATTTCAGTAGCTCTCTATTACCTACAAGATCAAATATTTGGCCGTTTGGTTTTTAAAACTATTCGTAACTTAACCCCTTTCTATCTTTCCAGTATTTTCCCTTTACTCCTCTCCATACATTGTGATCTAGCGACACTGTTCTACTTGTTTCTCACATTTTGTTGTTGTTCAGTTGTGTCTGACTCTTTACATCCCCTTTTGGGGATTTCTTGGCAAAGATACTGGAGTGGTTTGCCATTTCTTTCTCCAGCTCATTTTATAGATGAGGAAACTTAGGCAAACAGGGTTAAGTGGCTTGCCCAGGGTCACACAGCATCAGTAAGTTCAGTAAGCATCTGAGGCCAGACTTGATCTCAAGAAGATGAGTCCTCCTGACTCCAAACCCAGCATTCTTTCCACCATGCCACCAAGCTGCCCTATCTCCTGACTTCATGGATTTGTACCAGTTATTCTCCATACCTGGAATATTCTCTACCCTCACCTCGATTACTACTTTCTCAACTTCATTCGTGACTCAGTTAAAATCCTACCTTCTGCAGGAGGTCTTTCCCATCTCCAAAAGAGACTCACAAGAAAAGAATTCCCTGACTGCATCTGCACCTACATAACAAATAAAACAAGAAGTTGGCTACATTCAGAAATGTCTGTAGTTTTATCCACTTACATACTTAAGAGAAATGATGAGGCTGCCAGTTCTTCAATGACCTGCTTGAAGATGTTAAAAAGAAACATCAATTATTCCAGAACATAATACCTCATTTGACAATGGGAACTTCCTCCAGTTTTTCTTTCTATTACAATCCACAAACCATTTTGACTGCTTGCAGTACTCATGGTTTACTAAAGTCATCTTTCATTTGCCAAGCCAGGAACCAACTTTATCTGATATTTCAAGAAAAGCTTTGTGAAATAGCAAACGTGATTTTTGGAAGTGTCCCAATTTTTTTGAATAAGCATTCCTCCCCCCTCAAAAAAACCCTTTAGTTTCACTTTCAAGATGTGTAGCCATGAGGGATTCTTTCAATTTTGGGGACTATATGCTTTCTTTTGCAAGGATTTTTCTGCATAAAAAATACTGTAGCTTTGGTGACCTGTCATATTCATTAATGCAAGTGAAACCATAAAATACATAGTTTCTATCATACTTTCTTTTCTTTGACATTTTAACTTAAGTTGGGTCTGTAAAATATAAAATAAATAAATCTAAAACAAATATTTTATTAAATGTATATTTTTGAAGTAATATTTTGTGTGAGTTTTAAGTGATTTGAGAAATCTATATAGAGAGAAGTAATTTGTACATTAAAGAAAGTGTAAGATATCCAAGAAATTTGTGTCAATTAAGTGAAATAAGGCAGTTTTTATAATTTACCCAAAGTTTTAATGCATTAAACTGTTTTTAACCCTCTGAAAGACATTCAGATTATACTAGTATCTCAGGACTACTTTCCTTCCTGGAATTTGGCTATTGTTGCTTGTGGAATCATGTGGCTTTCTGTACTTTTTTAGAAATAATGTGTAAGGTGAGTTACCCTGTGCAAGCCCAGACCTGCTAACATGGAGATACCCTGCATCCTGCATTTTCCTCCTAAGTGAGTAGGAGTAGCTTCCTTTGATTGTCTGCTGAACAAGCTGCATCTTTTAAAACTGCCAGATTGGAACAGTTTCTTTCCTGCATGCTCTTTCCTGCTGGAGGCTGAAGATCACAGTTTAACCTCAGTATGAATACTATGAACTAAACCAGAAGGTGAGATACCTTTTACCCCATTCTCTTTTACACCAGTAGGGGCTTTTGTTTCTATTCTGTTTCCTTCCTCCTTCTCAGTTTTAGGTGCCATCGGTGATCCCATGGGTTCTGAAAATTTGGGCCATAGCAACCTTGGAGCCAGTATTGCAGGCAGAATATTGTATCCATCTAGCTAGGTAAGGAAGCCCTGAGAAGCCAGAGTACTTGAGACTCAAGCCTGAGCGGGGTTTTGGACCTAGACATGGGACTGTGGTCTATAGGAATTGAGCTAAGTTGTTTGTATATTTGGTATTATACCTTCTGGTAAGTAAATATTTCTTTTCAAAAGCTAATTCCACTACAAGTGATTAAATGGAATTGGGATTCAGAGGACCTACCTAGTAGGTAACACTATCGATAGGTGCTGGAGCCATTGCCAGTGAGCCTAGATACCCCCAATTCCTTTAAAGGTACTGAGGAATCCAAGGAGATGGGTGAGATATAACATACCTAGCCTTCAGACAGTGGGGACGGTAGTAGTCAACATTACAAATAAATGGTCCTCATTTCTAATATCATTCACATTTTTTTCAAGAAGTTGTTTTATTTTTTTAAAGTTCATGGTATTTTCATGGAATAATAATATATGACCATCCTTTATACAACATTTTGCATGTGCATGCCTTTACTTCATAAAAAGTATAGAAAAATGGAGTACAAAGTGAAAAATAAAAGAACTGTTATACTCACCAAATTTGCAACACTATATATGACCCCATTACTATGCAATCTGTGCAATAATAAGAAGTTATTTAAATAACATACTTCAACAATTATCTCACCTGTTAGATGAATTTGAACTTGCCTGGACTCTACTTGTAGCCCTCTTGCCTATCTGTATTACAAAAGGCTGTACTGCCTTCCAGAGAGTTAAGAATTCTCATTTGAAAGGCTCAGTTTTAAAAAACTTTAACAAATGATGAAAATTATTTACCTCCTTCCTGTACTGATCAACAAACAATTATAGATAAAATATATCAGAAAGCAATGTGTATGGATCACCAATGTGACCCATTAAATTATTTTACCATTTGATGTTTAACTGTTTTGGTTTACTGCTTGGACAACATAGAATTGCCCTATAGTTGGCCCCCTATATGCTGTAGCACAAATGTTGTGTAGAGGAAGACTGCAATCATAGTTAACCATCTAGTGGTGGTTCTAATAACTAAGTAATTTTGAAGTAGCAATAAATGTAAGTGATATTTTGAGATAGCTGCAACAATTATAATATAATAAGAAAAATGTCTGTAATTAGTGACAAAGTCACCAACAATAGTACTAAAATTACTGTGGTTTGTTACCTACATTCATAATTAAATGAAATCTATCCATAGACCCCTTTTGTTTTATCCACAGACCCTAGATATATAAATACAAAAGACCCTCTTATTTGGAGTTGAGTTCCTTCAGACTTGGTAGAAGACCCAAAGTTGTGTGATTTATGAAATCTTGCCCTGCTGACCACTCATGTTTCCATATGGAAATTGGTGGAGGGGGTGGGGAGAAGAGAGAAGAAGATTCTATCTACCCAAGCTAAGTGCTGTATCGAATTGAGCATTCTTTTTCTGCTATGGCTAAGTAAACCTTTTGTAAAATGTTAGATGGACTCTAGGTGTCTCATTTCATTCCAATATTGAGCCTAAAGTACTAGGGCATGGCCTGAATCTGGCCCATTCTATGACAACTGGCATAGTCTATGTTGGAAAGAGATGGCATGGTAGTTTATGTTGTGGTTGAAGTAGGGAAAGGGTTCTGCAAATACAGATGATAAAGTGAGTGGATAGTCATATTCTATGTATGCTATGGCAAGGGCCCTTCCAGTGGTATGTGGAAAGTTGTTTCAATGAAATAAAGAAGGCCCACACTGACACAGCCCAATAACTCCTCGTAGGTGGGCACCTATGAGGACCTAACTCTTTAGAATTGCCTTTTTTTTTTTCCTGGTTCACTCACTATTCTGCCTGATATGAGAGAGGAATGTTCAACTAGAGTTTGGTGGCCATTAACTTGGTAACAAAGCTTGACAGATAAAAGGGTTGGGGGAGGTGTTCTGGCACATTTTCCTATTAGCAGCCACATGGCTGGTGTGTGAGAGAGCCTTGAGGGATTATTTAGATAAGATCTTAATTTACACACATTCCCGGGAAGTAACCATGAGTTTGACTAAGTGGTCTGGGCCTGGAGAGAACAATTAAAGGCTCTCCTTTTGGGGTCTGGACCAAATAGAGGAATTTTGCCAATGCCTTCCACTGTATAAAGTTATTTATAGGGCAAGTCAGAACCCATTAGAAAAATAATATACCCTCTCCTGAACTGAACAACCAAATTGACACCCTTAAAAGAATGACAGAGGTTGAAAACTAGGTTCATTGCCAAATCTGGACATAAAGGTCATGATACCATGTTGTGGCAAGTGCAGTATCATATGATTCCCTTAACTAAAAACAACCCAACAACTAAATACAACTAAATACAACTTCTTTTAAAAATTAATTTATTTTGATTTATCAACAATCACTTCCATATGCTTTTGAGATTAAAATTCTTCTCCCCCTCCTTCCCCACCTCCCTCCCCAAGATGACATGCAATCTGATATAGGCTATACATATACATTCCTATTAAACATATTTTCACATTAGTGATGTTGTAAGTAAGAATAGGAGGAACCACCAGAAAGAGGAAACAAAACACAACAGATGAAAAAAAATAGCAAATAGTATGCTTTGATCTGCATTCCAACTCCATAGTTCTTTCTTTGCATGTGGATAGCATTTTCCATCATGAGGCCTTTGGAGATGTCCTGGATCTTTGTATTACTGAGAAGGGTTAAGTCTATCAATATTAGTACCTAACTGATTATGTTATTCCCTTCCCGAGCCAAATCTGATGAGAGTAAGGTTCAAACAATGCTCATCTCCCTCCCTTCTTTCCCTCTGCTGTAATAGGTTTTTGCGCCTTTTCCTGTAATGTAATTTACCCTTGTCTACCTCCTCCTTTACTTTTCTCTCAGTACATTTTCTTAGTTAGATCAGATTAATCCACTTACTTGGATCCATTTAATCCACTTGATTAGATTTTTTTTTTATCATTACATCAAAGTCAACTTATACCCACCCCCTTTATGTATACCCCTTTAACACGGTGTAATAACAATACAGTTCTCAAGGGTTACAAGTGTTATCTTCCCTTGTAGGGATGTAAATAGTTTGCTTTTATTAATAATATGTTTCTCTCTGTCCCATTTGCCTTTTTATGTCTCCCTTGAGTCTTGTATTTGAAGATCAAATTTTCTGTTGAGCTCTGGTCTTTTTATCAGGAAGGTTTGGAAGTCCCCTATTTCGTTGAATATCTATCTCTTCCCCTGAAAGATTATGCTCATTTTCACTGGGTAGTTGATCCTTGGTTGTAATCCAAGCTCCTTTGCCTTACGGAGTATCATATTCCACACCCTATGGCCTTTTAATGTAGAAGCTGCGAGGTCCTGCATAATCCTGACTGTGGTTCCATGATATTTAAATTGTTTCTTTCTGGATGCTTGCAATATTTTCTCTTTGACCTGGTAATTTTGGAATTTGGCTCCTATATTTCTTGGTGTTTTCAATTTGAAATCTCTTTGAGGATGTGATCAGTGGATTCTTTCTATGGCTATTTTACCCTCTGGTTCTAGGATCTCAGGGCAGTTTTCCTTTATAATTTCCTGAAAGATACTGTCCAGGCTCTTTTTTTCATCGTGATTTTCAGGTAGACCAATAATTTTTAAATTGTCTCTCCTGGATCGATTTTCCAGATCAGTTGTTTTACCAATGAGGTATTTTACATTTTCATCTATTTTTTCATTCTTTTGTTTTTGTTTGACTGATTCTTGCTCCCTCATAGAGTCATTAGCTTCCATTTCCCCAATTCTAATTTTTAACAAATTGTTCTCTTCTATTAGATTTTGCATCTGCTTTCCCATTTGGCCAGTTGTATTTTTTAGGGACTTGTTTTTTACAGTTAATTTTTGTCCTTTTTCCAAGCTATTGACTCTTTCTTGCATACCTCTCATTTCTTTTCCCACTTTTTCTTCTACCTCTCTCATTCGACTTTTAAATCCTTCTTGAGCTCTTCTAAGAAGGCTTTTTGGGCTTCAGACCAGTTCATATTGCCTTTTGAGGTTCCAGATGTGGGTTTGTTGACAATGTTGTCCTCTTCAGAATTTCTGCCTTGATCTTCACTCTTCCCATAATAAGAATCTATCATACGTTTCTTGTTGCCATGGTGTTTGCTTATTTCCTGGCCTTTAAAAAGATTGAGCTCTCCTGCTGGGGAGCAGAGGGCACTGACCCAAGCTTCTTGTGTTGGGAGCCTAGGGCCTGGTCACTGGCTTTGTGTGCCGGGGCCTCCAATGCTGGCAGTTGGAGGCTATAGGGTTCTGGCAGCTTACCTGGTATTGGGCTGGAATCAGCAACACTGGAACTCTGGGGGTAGGATTGGGTAGTATGGCTCCTGGAGATTTCCTGCTCACCCGGGCCATTCCTTCCTTTCACATTCTTCAGCTCCTTTCAGATGGATGTTGCAGGATGTTTATCTGCCTGGGGTCCCTTGGAGCACTGCTTCCCTTAGTTTTGCTGAGGGACTAGGAGACCTAGTTGCTGTAGAATGCTGAGGCACCTGGTGGTTTTCCAAGCTGGTTTCCACCAGTTCGCCTGCCTTCACTGGGGCACTCAGGGGTCCAGGTGTTGGTGTTTGCCTATACCACCACCTGGGTTTCAAGATCTCCTCCTGGTATGCTGAGGTGGGGCTTTCTGCTAGCTTGCTGGGATTCCTCCCATTCTGTACTGCTCCTCTTCCCCTAGGGCAAGAGGGGCCTTTCTCTTTAATCTCTCAAGCTATCTGGGCCACTGGACTGCTGCACCCTATCTTTCTTCTGGTTTAGCTGTTCCAGGATTTTTCCTGGGGTGACATTTTCTGGGCTTTCAGAGGTTAATAAGGGAGGGTAAGAGCAACTTACTTCTTATTCTGCCATCTTCAACGCAGTTACTCTTAACTATGGTACACTCTTAACTATGGTACTCCTCATGCCAATTGGAGCACCCGCCTCCAAATGATCAATCCTATATGATCTCATATGGTTATTGACCAGCTTTTGACTAGCAAATCAATTAAATCATTCTTCCTTATAGGCCTGGCTGAAACATTACCTCTGATAAGGATACTTACTTCATCTCAAAGGTGGTTCAAGACTGGGCATATCACCATCTTAGTCACTGAGTTTTGTGACTCCCATACCAACCTTATATGGCTGGCCTTGTTGAATACTTGAACTGACTCTTGAAACAACAGTTTCAACCTCCTGCTCCGATGATGGCTGGGTATCTCAGATCCCTAAAACTATATCTGAAGGGAATAGGTGGAGGACTCTTCACCTAGGAGGAGGGGAGATTCTCCTACCTAGTAGTTTCTTATGTCTGGTCTCCAGGAAGACTTATCTAGTGAAGATAGACTATTTTTATACATAGTCCTAATTAACACTTTCAAGCCCTTTCTTTTCCTTAACTTCTACATAGTCATCTATTTTTTTTAAAATCCCTTCCCCCACAGGGCTCCAAAATCCTATGGAAATGACACAGTTCCCTCTCAATTGACTCTCTTTTCTTTTTCAAACAATGATACAAACAACTCACAACCAGGGGAAGATTAGGAGACTAAGGTGGAATCATTGATGGGTGACTTGCTTTCTAATGACATGAGGGAAGTGAAGCTATCTATTTAATTATGGTAAACATGAATTTATACTTTAGCCTACTTAGTGACCATACTTGACCATACTGAGTTCCTGGATGAAAATGAGGGAGAGTCCTTACTCATCCTCTTCGGAAGAATAGGGCAGCAATTTGGTATCACTTCCCTGACGGGAACCCTTGCCCTCATTCAAGTTAGGCTTTCTCCCCTCTTAAATGGCATTGAGACCTTCCTTGGACTTGGTTGGCTTACAGACTAAAGGCTCTGCCTGTGTACATCATTTTCTTATTGCCTAAATACAGAATAGTCATGGATGCTGTGATACTTGGCTGGTGGATCACAGCAGGTAACTCAGACAAGGGAGCTTTGCTCAGCTAAATCGATGTGAAATATCCTCAGGGTCTATCTTCGTTGAATAGCCTTTTGTCATGACTAAGTAAATCTTTTTTCCAGTAGTTTGAAAGAAAGGTTGGAACTGAGTTGTAGAAGATGGAGTGATTCTAAAGAAACAAAATTGGGTAGCAAAAGGTAAAGGGTAGCAATTATATTATAAAAATGGTGTGTGAAAGGAAGAACTAATACAGAGGAAGCAGGTGGGGGTGGAAGACTGGCAATGTTGGAACTTTATGCTCATCTGTGTTGAAGAGGAAATACATGTTCATCTGGAAGTGTATAGAAGTCTTCTGAACATGTAGCCAGGTGAGAAAACTGGAGGACAGGGTGGGGGAGGGACTTTTAGAGGGGTATGTGGATTGAGATTGAGGTGTGGGAGGAAGGGATGGGGGGAACTCTTGGGGGTAGGTGAGATGAGGAGGGGGTGGGAGGACGAGGGGAGAAGGTGAGGTAACAGGGAAAGAGTAAAAAGAGAGGCCAAGAAAGAAAACAGTAAAAATAAGATGGAAGGAAATTCACAAATAGTAATTATAACTTTGAATGTGAATGGGATGTTTATAGCAGCTTTCTTTGTGGTGGTAAAGAACTGAAAATTGCAGGGATCTCCATCAACTGGGGTATGGTTGTGATGGAACATTACTGTGCTATAAGAAATGATGAGCTCAGTGATCTGAGAAGGGCATGGAAAGTCTTGCATGAAATGATGAAGAGCAAAGTGAACAGAACTAGGAGAACATTGTATACAATAACTGCAATATTATTTTAAGAATGACTTTGAGTGAATGAGTCATTTTGACTATTATAAATACACAAACTAAAAATAAAAGACATATGAAGAAAGATGCTATCTGCATCCAGAGAAAGAGCTGATAAAAAGAAGCATGTTTAGAATAATTTTACATATATACCTATTTGTGTCTAATGGTAGACATTTCTAGGGCAAGTGGTAGAGGGAGTGAAGAAAAAAAAAGTTTACATGGTAGCTTCATTGTATATTTGGAGGGAATAGCAAGTTGTAGACAGTGGATTTGCAGTTCATGTGTAATCATCTATTTTTTTTTAAATTCTACTGTGTTATGGAAATGCTTGTTTTGTTCCATGAATTGAAAATAAAATAAATAAATAAAATAATGGACTACAAGTATCTCATTTTGTTCCTATATTGAACCTAAACTACCAGGAGATTGGCCTAAATCAGATCTAGCCCAGAATAGAGGGGGAGGTTCTGACCGATAGACTAAGGAACAGTGAATTTAGTAGTGGTGGTAAGGTGAGTGTCAGTACTCACTTGGACCCTGGAATAAGTTGTATTTAATTAGTCAACAAACATTTATTAAGTACCTGCTATGTGCCAGGTATTGTGCTAAGCACTGGGTATATAAAGAAAGGCAAAAAACAGCCCCTGCCCTCAAGGAGCTCACAGTCTAATGGGGGAAGACTACACATACAAAAGAAGCTGAAAGGGGAGGTAGGTTAAGGTGGGGAAATCGATGCAAGTATCATGATGAAGGTCTGCAGCCGGCTGTGAAATCATGAGATGGCTGCTCTCGGCTCCTTAAGTGGAGGATATGGGAATCTGACTCTAACGTCCTCCCTGCACCCTGTCCAATAAGAGGAAGGGAGGGACAGAGGTACTGAGGAACTGAGAATTGCAGAGTTGATGTGGTCTTGCAGGAGAATGAGTTTGGAGACAATAATATAGTGCATGAGAGCTGCCGGGGTAGGAAATGATGAGGCAGCTGCCCTTAAATGGAGGATCTGAGAGGAGCTCACCAAAGTCATTCAAAAAACTTAGGACCTCGTAGCTACCCTATAGAAGCTGACCCTGATCCATGATGAGGACTGGTGATTTTGCCAGAAGTGATACCATTTGTATTGTGGCCTTGATGTTCCCGGTGCCACTCCTGCCTCATTGTCACCTCTTTTGGGTTCTTGTGGCTATTCCTGCTTTTTTGAATGAAGTCTTTGTTATCAGTCTGTTCATAATATACCAGAGACTTTTACAATAGAATTATAACAACAGGTATTTAGAAGCTTTCTTTAATTGGTTACTATTACTTCTAAGCTATTTAAACCTGTTGAATAACTTGCCCAGGGTCACTCAGCAAATATATGTCTAAGGCAGGGCTGGAACAGAAGTTGTTCTCACTCCAGAGTTGGCTCTCAATCTTGACGCCAAGTCAACACTCCAATTACTAACAACAATGCCATACACCTTACAGGTGATAAATTGCAAATGGTTGGGGTAAATGAGGGCAAGGAAGGCCATTAGGGTTGGGTGGGTGGAGATATGTCCACTCATTCACTAAGGTATTTCATTTCATTCTTCTCCATGCTTTTCAATTGTAATAGGAGTCATAATTCAAAATAATTCTTAGGTCATGCTAAATTTTCAGTAGGACATAAGCATGTATCAGGAACATTTCTAGAAGCACCTTTTATACTCATTGTGTCCCTAAATTCATTCTGTTGATCTGGACTTTACAGAGTCGGGGTGGGGTAGAAACAGTACTTGGAGCAACTGCTCCTACAAGTATCTTTGGCTGAAGATTGAATAAAGATTCAGTAACTCATAGCCATGAATAACATATAGCTTCTAATTTTTTCCTGAATGTAATAAGCCTCTCACTATAATTTTGCTAACAGGCACAAGTGAAATGATAATAATAGAATTTTCATGCAACGATGTGAAAAGCATGATATTCCTTTGAGACAACAAATTGATATATTGAATTTTACTCAATGTTTTTTCTCATTTGATCTTCACAACACCTTGAAAGTAGGTAGTACAAAGAAAGCTATAGCTAGAAATTCCTGCATTTGCTAAAAGTTGGTGGGGGCAGGAGGAGTGCAGAGAATAGTTGCAACTTAGACAACTGGAAGGGGAGCACCCAGTCACTAAGAGAATCTGGTTCTTGTGCCCATAGATATTGGATATGAAAGGAAATCAAGGGAGAGAGGCATCAGTGTAATAGGACCCTGGCAACGGTGGCCAATCAATCAATAAGCATTTATTAAGTGCCTAGCTGGGGATACAAACACAAAAATTGAATGTTTCCTGGCCTCAAGGGACTTACATTCTGTTAGGGAAAAATAACATGTATGTATAATCTCAGATAGCCCCAAATATAAAGATAATTTTAAGGAATTTTCCTATACCCCTACAACAAATATATGACTAAATGCTTCATTAATTTGAAAGGACTATAGGACCTTGGACATTAGAAGAAGACAGTTGATACTGCAAAGGAAACATCTTGTGATTTGCTGAGAGAATCAAAGCACACATATATACAAAATATCTGTTGAATAAATACTTTTTAAAGGTTTTGGGGATAGAGCATAAATAGCTAGAGTCTTAGTGTTAGAAAAATCTGAAACAAAAATCTGCTACAGGAGTGAGTAAAGGAAAGCCTTTATCACGCTTCTCATGAGAAGCTGGCACACTGCACTCTAGTAGCACTTGTGTGCTTGGTTCAGTGGTAAAATCAATTTTTAAATAGTTCGTAAGATCCATACTCTACCCACCAGGGTAGGATTGGTCTAGTTCATCTGAGTTACACTCTTTCTGAACTGCCCATCCCATGTTCCTCCATGTTCCTCCTTGTCATGTGTAGTTCATGCGTCCCATGTTCAAAAATGATGGCTATCTCCGCTCTTGGGGTGTGTCAGTTAATATTCAATAAGCTTATTAAGCAAGCGCAGTGGAGAAAAACCTTTGCCCTGTCGAGGCCTCATCCTTGACCCTGATCATCATCATCATCATCAACAACCACAACATTTAATAAGGACTTTCTGTATTCTGGGAATACAAATAAAAGCCAAAAGAAAACAGTCCCAGCCTTCAAGTAGCTTACATTTTAATGGACCAAGACAACACACAAAAGAGAGTTGTAAAGGGGTGATCCTCAAGCAGTAGTGTCCTCATAGAGAAAGTGCTAGAGAGTCAGGAATACAGCCTGAAGAGGAATGAAGAGGTGCCCAGCCTCGGCCTTCTCCTTAAAATGGAGGTTTTGGTTCAAGGACTCATGTTTGCCAGAAAGTGCTGGAAAAAACTGGACACCACTCTGATAGAAACTAGATGTAGAACAACACCTCTACAAAGATAAATTCAAAATGGATACATGACTTAGACAGAAAGGGTGATATCATAAACAAATGAGAGGAATAAAGAAATTACCTTTCAACTCTACAGTCAGGAGAAGAATTTCTTACCAAACAAGGGAGAGGAAGCACCGCAGAAGGTAAAGTGGGCAATTTTGATTACCTAAAATTAGAAAGTTTTTTGCACAAACAAAACCAATTCAGCTAAGATTAGAAAGGAAACAATTAAATTGAAAAATATATTTGTAGCAAATTTCTTTTATAAAGGTCTCATTTCCAAGATACATATGCAACTGACTCAAATCCATAATTCATAAAATCTATTCCCCAGTCACCAAGGGATATGAGGGAAGGGAAAAAGCATTTATTAAGTGCCTACTATGTGCCAGGCACTGTGCTCATTGCTTTACAATTATCTTGTTTGATCCTCACAACAATCCTGTGAGGTAGGTGATATTATTATCCCCATTTTACAGTTGAGAAAACTGAGGCAGATAGAAGTTAAATGATTTACCCAGTGTTGCAGAGCTAAGAAATGTCTGAGGCTGGATTTGAACTCAGGTCTTCTTGACTCCAGTCCTGGCCCTCTATTCACAGTGCCACCTACCTGCCCAAACAGGTAGTTGTTGATTTTTTTTTTTAAGTGAGGCAATCCGGGTTAAGTGACTTGCCCAATCAAACAGGCAGTTTTTTAAGGAAGAAATTCAAACTATTGGTGCCATATGAAAACAGGCTTCAAATTACTAATAATAAGAAAAATGCGAATTAAAGCAATTCTGAGGTTCTGCCTCACACTCATCAGACTGATAAAACTGATAAAAAAAAGGAAAATGACAAATGAAGGGGCTGCAGGAAAACAGGCAAAATTAATGCAATTTGGGTGGAGCTGAGAAGTGATACAGCCATTCTGGAAAGCAATTTGAAACTATGTTCCAAAAGTTACTTAACTATGCATATGTCCTTTCACTCAGCAATACCAATACTAGGCCTATTCCTCAAAGAGATCAAATAAATAAAGATGAAAAAGTCCTATATGTACAAAAATATTTATAGCAGCTCTTTTTGTGTTTGAAAAAACTGTAAATTAAGGGCATGCTCATTAATTGGGGAATGACAACAAATTATGTTATATGAATGTAATGCAATAGTGCTGTGCTATAAAAAATGATGAAAGAGGTTTTAGAGAAACCTTCAGAAGAAAACCTTGAGAAACCTATCTATATATATATAGATGCAGAATCAAGTTAGCAGACCTTAGAGAATAATTTATATTATAACATCAACAATATAAAAACAAAAAATTTTAAAAAACTTAAGATCTTTGATTAACAAAATGACCGACCATCATTCCCAAGGACTGGTGATGAAGAATGCCACCGTCCTCCTGATAGAGATGTAATAACCTACTACTATACAGAAATAGAAATGCATTTTTGCACATAACCAGTGTGGGACATTTAACCAATGGGACTTTTGCTGACTATGCTTATTGTTACATAGATTTTATTTTCCTTTCCTTTTTTTTTCAGTTGGGGGAATTAAAAAAAATAAATGCTTGAGAATGGAAAAAAATGAAAAGAACAGAATGAAGGTTAAGATCATAGGAAACATATACTACAGCTCTGAAAATAATGTGTTGAATTTATTATATGCTTAAAAATACAAATGAGCTGATCATAATGTATATACACATCTTTATGTATAATCTTCTTTTTCTGTTCTACTTTGTAAATGGAAATGCTTATCTTTTTTGATGCTGGTTAAGTTCAGAATAAGAATTATTTTTTTTTAAATAAAAAGGAGTTAATTTGCTGTGATTGTCACATTATCCCTTCACATACTTCTGACATCACCTCCCACTATCTCATCCTTTACTCTGGTCACTGATGAAGAGGTGGATTTTCACCTCACCAAGGCTATCTCTTTTTATTTATTTACCATTAGTCCCATTCTTTCCTATTTTATCTAACAGATTGTCCCTGCTATCATACTCACTCTAATCTTTAATCCTTGCTGCCTATAAAAATGCCCAAGTCTCCTTCATTCTTAAAAATAATCTTCACTTGATTCTACCATCACCATCAACTACTATTCTATATCTCTCCTCCCCTTCTTGGCTAAACTTGAAAATGTCATCTATACTCAGTGCCTCCAAATTGCTCTCCTCTCTCTCTGTTCTAAACTCTTTGCACTGTAGCCTCTGATCTCATTACATAATTGAAACTGCTCTCTCCAAAGTAATCAGTAATCTCTTAATTTCCAAATCTAATGGCCTATTATTCTCAGTCCTTATCCTGTTTAAACTCTCTGTAGCATTTGACACCTGCTTCTGGTTACTCTCTGGGTTTTTATGACTCTTCTTTCTTCTGGTTAATCTCCTACCTTCCTAGTTTTCAGTTTCCTTTACTGGATGTTCATTCATGTCACTCCCATTAGCCACAGATGTCCTCTAAGAATCTGTCCTGGGCCTTATTCTCTATTCTTCCTATGCTCTCAAACTTGGTATTCTCATCAGCTTTCAGAGACACAATTATCATCTCTGTGCAGGTGATTCCTAGATCTTTACATACAGCTCTAATCTCGCGTGAATTATAAGATCCCTGTTTTCAAACTGGATGTCCTCAAACTCAACATATATCCAAAACAGGACTTATTTTCTTTCTGCCCATACCTCTTCCAAACTTCCATATGCCCTGTCGAGGGCGCAACATATTTCCTGTCACCCAAGTTTGTAGCCTCAAGGTTGTACTTGACTTTTCACTTTCATTCATTCCACATTATCAGATCTTTTCCTTTTTTCTCCACATTTCTCAGATACATATTTTCTCCAGTCATACAGTGATAACTTAGTTCAGGCCCTCATTAACTTTCACCTGGACTATTGCCATAGCCTCATTGAACTCTCTAACTTGAGTTTCTTACCTTGCTAATATATCTTCCATTGTCAAAGTGACCTTCCAAAATCTCAGACCTGCTTATGTCACCTCTCTATTCAATAAATTCCAATGTCTCCCTATTGGGAACTTTAGAATTAGGACAGTGCCCGGCATACAGTAGATGCTTAATAAATAGTTGGTGATGATTTCAGGAACAAATGTGCACCCTTTTATTTGGCACTTAAACATCTTCACATCCTGAGTCCTTGTTATCTTTCCAATCTTTACACACATTACTTCTTTCTACTCACAATATGGTCTTCTTGCTTTTCTTCACACTTTATGTTTCAGCTCCTATCTGTTACCTTTGCCCTATTTCCTGACCTCTGCCTCGTGTAATCCCTGGCTTCCTTTAAAGCCCAGTTTATGTGCCACCTGTGCCATCTTCTTCAGGGACATTCCTAGTTCCCTCCCAGTACTTGTGCCTTTTCTGAAAGTATCTTTTGTAAGAAGGTATTGAATAGGTCTTGGTCTAAATGTCCCGTGGGTAGGACAAGGGTCTGAGCCTTCACTGGGAATTCTGGGGTTTGTAATCTCAGAGAAAAAAAGCATTTCTTCTTACCCTGAGACTGAAACCACAGATTTCAATGGCGTCTGCAAGTTTTGAAAAGAAGTAGTCTGTGAGAGAAGGGGAGAGACAGAATATGGAAAGGCGGCAGTTGCAGGGGTGGATGTCATTGAAGAGAAGTGCTTATTGTTTTTTTTTAGGGCAGAGTGTGTGTTCTGGGACAGGGAACTAAGCAAGGAAGGATGGCGTCAGTGCTCAGTCTTTGTTAAGTGGAGCAAAGAAACTCAAAAGCAAGTTGCCAGACAACTGTCTATTTAAGAACTAAGGAAAACTATGGAAAGGTTTTACTCTTTGCAACTTTCACTTCCTTATTTGCTAACTGCTGCTCCTGTGTTGTTCCCCACTCCCCACCCCATTCCTTTGTTTCTTTATCTTCAATTTGTTTCCCACAAAATCCACGGTCAATTATGACTGCTTTGACCTACATACATTTATTCTGTTCTTGGAAAAGGGGAAATGAGGAATGCCACTGATTAGCTTAAACACATAGAATAAATAGGTCGGAGAGTTACATTTTGGTTCAATGTAGGAGGAGGAAAGGGAATAAGCATTAATATATCCTTTACAAGCACTTTATAATTATTATCATTTGACCAGCACAACAACTTTTCGAAGCAGATGTGATTATTATTCCCATTTTACAGTTCAGGAAATTGGGGCAAGAAATTAAGTGACTTGCCCAGGGTGACACAGCTAACAAGTGTCTGAAGCTGGATTTGAACGCAGGTCTTCCTGACCTCAGGTCCATTGCACCGTTTACATATAGCTGTAGTTATAGCACCCCCAAATTTGTGAGTATCAAGGTCTTATGATTTTAGTAATAACATTAATTTTATAAGCTTCCCCCAAAGCAGAATTGAATCCACATCCCAGGCTTTCCCTTTCCCCTAGGCTATAGATGCGAACTCTTTGTTATAACCCAGACTATGTGACTTTGAACTCACGAGTCCTAGGCAAAACTCCAGTTCTGGCTGGGAAGAGGGGAAGTGTGAAGTAGAGGAGACTGAAGGGAAGGTCCCGCCCTAAGGCCACACAATGGGAGGAGAAAAGCTCGGTCAGGGAAGAAACAGCCCCTCTCTTTTTTCTTTTTTCTTTCGGGGAGGGGGGAAAGGGGGTGTTGCCCAGCTACATCTTCTTTACAGCGACACTAGCTGATTACACTTCTATCTCCCTTGAACGTATCTTGCATATATAGACCTCTTCATGTTCATATTGCTTCCCTCCCTCAAGGTCAGCTTCTTCAGAGCAGGGACTTGTTTTTCCGTTTTTCTTTGTATCCCCAGAGCTCTGCACTGGGGACTGTGTAGACACAAGGTAGCAAGAGCTTCAGGAACGCTTTGCAGCTGTCAGTCCTGGAGGGAGGGGTTGGGAGGGACGCTAAGCCTGCGGAGTGTCATAGCAACAGGACCATCCTAAGAGAAGGTAGCCCAGCTGCTCCAGGCAGAATGCAAAGAAGGGGTGGGGTGGGGGTGGGAGGCATTTAACTTCCCAGTGTCCAGGCTTCCTCGACTGAAAAACGGGAAGAATCATTTCTTCCTTTCTCTGGTCGTGGTGAGGCTCGCGCTTTAAATGCTAGAAGGGGCTCTATCATGGAGCAAAGTTGTTATTCGGTTGAGAGTCCGGTCAAGCCCCAGCTCGGGGGGCGGGGGGTGGAGGGGCAATTCTTGACCCCACCCCTTAAGAATGGAACGGAATCTCTTCCCCGGCTCAGGGTGAGGAGGCCAGGTTGGTCACCAGCCTCCTCCGGGCTCAGGGGATGCTTCTCCCTCCAGAGGATCCTGAAAGGCATGTGAGGAGGCGGGGCAGTGCCAAGGCCAGGGGATAGGTCCAGACCGTCTGCGGCCGAGCCTCTTCGCTTCCTCTCGGCTTCGGCTTCTTCCGTCCCCTCGCGCTCCCCGTGACGTCACAGGCCCCGCCCCAGATCTTCTACCTTCTTTGTCACCCCCCCCCCCCACACGCTCGGCCCCCCCGCCCAGACTGAGTGGCAGCGTCGGCTGGAACGCGTTCCTTCCAAGGGAGGGCGGGTGGAGGAAGGAAGACTGAGGAACCTCGAGTGCAGCCCCGGCGTCGCCTCAGCCCGGCCCCTGTCCGCCGAGCTGAGCGGGGCAGCGGGGGTCTGGCCGGAGCCCGAGGAGCCGGAGGAGAGGGCGGGCGCGGTGGGAGCGATCTCGGGGTCCCGCTCTCTCCTCGGCTCATGGCGAGGACTCTCGGCACATCCGGGACCCTGGGGCCGCCGCGGCCGCGGCTCCGGCTGCTCAGCCCCCAGCGCCAGCCCCGGCCCGGGCCTCAGTCCCAGCCCCAGCCCCGGCCCCAGCCCCGGCCGCTCTGGTGACTCCGCCGCGCCTTCGCTCCGCCCGCCCGCCCCCGGCTCGCCTGCCCCGCACTCGGATACAGGGAGACGCCCGGGCCGGCGCCCCGCGCCCAGGGCCTGGACTAGCCGCCGCCGCCGCGGAGGCCGAGGCCGAGGCCGAGGCCATGTCTAACCCCGGGGGCCGGAGGAACGGGCCCGTCAAGCTGCGCCTGACAGGTGAGGGGAGGGCCGCGGGCCGGCGGGGAGCCCCGGGGCAGCCCAGCCCGAGGCGGGGCGGGGCAGGCCCGGCCCAGCCGAGGGGGCCGCGATCACCCCCTGTGGTCCTGGGAGCTGAGGCCCGGCCCGGGAGGAGGTGTCGGGACGGGGTCGGAAGGCCTCGGGCCAAGGCTGACCCAGAGCGGCGTCCTGGGCCGCCGCTTTGGAAACCCTCGGCGGCCCCCTGCCACCCCTGGCCTTTTGTTGGGGGAGTGGGAGTGCGAGTGCGGGGGAATGTGCGTGTGTGTGCGCACGCGCGTGTGTTAGTGTTTTAGTGAGTTTGTGTGCTCGCCTGTGTTTGTGAGTGTGAGAATGTGCGAATGCTAGTGTGTGTGTATGTATCCATGTATGTGTGTAGAGGGGAGGTCAGGTTTTGAACCTTGGAGTATGAAAAGTCCTCGGAGCTCCAGAGCGGGGCACTCTTCAGCCTCTTCTCAGCACCAGCCCTCCCTGCTCCTGTCCCGGGGAGCCAGAGGCTGCTGTGCCGCTCACCTCATGCTCTGCCAGCCTGCATGGGGATGTGCTTCATCCCATGGGAGCGCCAAGAGTTTTGGGGATGTTTCCACCTCGCTTTGCTATGAGTATTCAGGTTAAAGGCGTTTTCTTGATTCCCTGCTGCAAGTCGGGAGTAACCTGGAAGCTGTGTTTGTATACATTGCAAGTCTTTATTGGCTGTGGAGGACTTGTGTAGAGTGGTTACCTTTTCTTGAAGATTCCACTTTTTTATTGCCTAGCATCAGAGTAATGATAATGAGGCTTATTCTACACATTTTGTGTTTTGGTGGTGTTAATTGTAACCTAGCCTTTTAGAATGCTTATTTTTGTGAGCTCATAGAAGGTGTGTGTGTTTGTGTGTGTTAAGTAAATCAAGAACTTGTATTTCATTGTAAATTCAGGACTCACATGAAAAGAAAAATTCTTTTTACTTATATGAACTCTAATATCAATCAGGAAAGTCTTTTCCTCCTTCCATTTGGCTGAAGTCTGCCAACTGAAAAAAAAAACAACAAAAAAATTGCTAGTCTTGAACTTAAAAAAGTATATTGTTTCATAGTTATGCTTTCAGGTGTATTGAATACTGATATGATACTGTAAACAAATTTTGATTTTTGTTGTGAAGATATGTCTAAATGAGTCAGTTACTCTGTCCTTGGAAAAAATTCCAGGTTGCTAAAGTTTATCTGAAAAACTACTGAGAAAACCCAGTTTTATTAAAAGAGGTGTCTTAGATAAGGTTTGATGAATGATAAAAGTTTATATAATGATTTGAAGTGAGTAAAATTGTTTTCCTTCACAGAACTCTTATCTTTCCACCTAAATCTACCTCTGTTTCTGTTGGGGGCATCACCATTCTTCCCATCACCAAGGTGTTCCTAACCTTAGTGTCATTCTTGATTCTTGACCCTTGTTACAGAGAAAGTGTCCATATTTAATCAGTTGCCAACTCTTGTGGATTCCACCTTCTCAATATTACTCACATCTATCCCCTTGTCACTTCTTATCCCACAGCCACTCTGGTACAGGGGCTTAACTCTTGCCTGGACCATTGCAGTAGCTCCTAATTGGTCTTTAGTCCTCAATTCTCTTTTCTCTACAATTGATCCTCCATACAGCTGTCAACTCTGACCTCACTTCTTTGCTCAGAAAGTTTTAGTGGCTCCTCATCATTGCCTTTAGGATAAAATACAGACTACCCTGTTTGGCATTTAAAGCCCTGGCTCCAGCCTATCTTTCCAGGCTGGTTACACATTACTCCCTTTCCTGAACTCTACACTTTAGCTAGTGTGGGCTATTTGCTGTTCTTGGTGCAGGACATTATATCTCCCTCCTGTCCACCATTCCTGGATTGCTTTCCTTTCTAACCTCTGTCCCTTGGATGCTCTACCTTCATTCGATATTCAGCTCAAGTATCATTTCCTTCAGGAGGTCTTCCATGTTTTTTGGTCACTGTGTATTTATTTTGTATAGCCTGTACTCATCCATAGACTGTAAACTCCCTGAGAGCAGGGTTGGTAGCACTTTTATATTTGCATTCTCAGAGGTTATTACAGTGTGTAACACTAATAAATAGGCGCTTAATGAATGCTTGTTGGTTAATATAAGAAAAAACTATAATTGTTGAGTTTGTTGGTATATGGATTTGGTAATTAAGCATTTGCTATCACTTTCAGAGTCCATGAAAACCTCTGAGATTAAAAACTCTGATGTATATTTGGTTGATAAATATGGGAGATTTATTTTAGACTGAATGTGTGCTGGCTTCACCTTTTCAATTCTGTGTCTATAATGACTTTAAGCATATGGCTATGACTCCAGGTGAGCAATAGGCATCAAAAGTAGGATTTTTGCTATTTATCTTTCTTATATCCATGCCTAAATGGAGAAGATGGAGAAGATGAAAGTATGAACTTTTTTCTGCAATAATTTTCTGCAAATAAAATGAAGTTGAAGTTGAGTTTTCCCTGTAAGCCATTAGGTTCTTAAAATGTATACAGTGGTATTTTGGTTGTTTTTTTTTTTTTAATACCAGTGGTTTTAAGGTGCTTTCCTTTCTATGTGTAAAATTTAATAAAGCACTGTGCGGTGTATATTTGTTAGAAAGATTGTAATCTTAAGGAAAGACTTTGTTTAGGGCACCAAACTAAACTTCATTAAACATAAAGTCACTAAATGTAATGTAATAATTGAATTCACGTATTTTCAGATTTGATAAGTATCAAGATATCATGTTATTTTCATTGCCATTGATTATAAGGTAACTTCAGGAAGTCTGAATTGACAGAATGATTGAAAATTATTAGTGTGGTTTACTTTTGAAATTTGATGAATTTTTAAAATCTCGATTTTTTTTTCCTCTGGCTTTATAGAGTGACAGTTTTCTATCTTGGCACAAATTCTCCCTTCTCCATTTATTATTTGTAAATTAAATGGTATGTGTTTAACAAATAGATTTCTAGAACTGGATTTAATTAGCAGCTTTTTAGGATATAAACACTAATGGGTTAGATGGAAAACATTGTTTTGACTGACTGGATAAATGACAGGGCAGTGTTTGATCTAAGTCCAGCAGTTGGTCTGGAGCTAATGCCCAACTTCTCAGTCTATCTTTGAGAAGCCAAATAAAATATTTAACCTAGGCCTCATTTTTTTGGGGAAAAAAGTTTGATTTTTTGTTAAGATCTTAAGAAAGTTCTGAGAAATGTTTGGCATGCCTTTACACTGTGTTTAATAATTTATTTAGATCTGGTTCCCATGATGGGAGGAAAAATGTCGTTAGTAGGCGTTTTAAGAGTTGGTATTTGGTTTATGGAACATGCTGGCTGTAAGATTATTTAAGACTGTTGTTCTTTGCTTTGTTTTATCATAAACCATTCTTTAGATGTGTAATTGGATTTTTAGTTTTTAGACTATCTTTGATTTCAAAGTGCTTTATGAACTGTAGGAACATATATGTGGATATAGCCACATTATATATTGTATATATATGTATACACAGATCTCCTTGATATGCAACTGCCTCTGATGAAAGGTGATAGCCAATTCTTTGGACAGTGTTAGGAAGAAAAGAAATAATTCAGCTTGGAATATTTTTGGTTTTAGAAAATGCTATGAGAACTCAATGTTCAGACCTTGGATTTTCAAGCATTTACCTAAGTCCCGAGTCACTAACTATATTCTTAGTGCAACACTTGTTAGTACAAAAAAGCAGGACTGATTTAGTCCTGAATATGTGGTAGTAAAAAAAAAATCTAGTTTTTTTTTGCGGGGGGAGTTCTAGAAAGCCTATCTACCCTGTAGCAATTGTAGGTGGTCATTAAGTATACTTTTTTATCCTTGAAAGTAGCTATAGCTTGAACAAAGCTGTCAATATTAATCAAATTGATATTTAGGTGAAATTGAATTATTTAAAAATTTCAGAAAGGATTATTACTGGAGTAAATAAATGTTTAGTAGACAAGGTTTTAGAAAAGTTGGATGATATGTATTCATATTTGCATTATAATGTGTATTCATATTTGAACTTTAGTAAAATGAAGAATTTTGTATAGTCTCAATGTTTATAAATATATCAAATAGTTTATTGGGGTTTCTAACACTTTCAGTTTCTTAGATGTAAAAATTTAATAAAGTACTTCTCCAAAATAGTGATTTCAAATGCTTTTGGAATTTCTGTTCCATGATTTTCCCCTCTCCTTCTTGTAACATCTTACTGCTGTGGTACTCTAATGGATTCCATCAATGTAGGCATTCCTTGCAGTGATTCAGATCATAACCTGTTTCTGTCTGTCCATCCAGTGTGACTCATCTATGCTCTCCCATAAATTTACCATAGACAGTAGTGTATGTATGTGTGGAATGAGGTGTTTTCCCCTTAGGGTCTCTTGGCATTGGGGGGTAGCAGTGAAACACATGGGCTGTCCATTGGCTTTATCTGTTTGACTGATCCATTCTTTTTGCCATTCATTACATTTCTTGGATAACATCCTTTACTCAACTTCTCCTGAGTTATTCCTCATTTATAATGTCTTGCAGCCTGCTTAGTACACCATGTCAGTCAGTCAAGAATTTTTTGAACACTTATGTATTGCAGGCTAAGGCCTGGGAATACATGGAAAGGTACCTACTCTCAAGGAGCTGGTATTTTGATTGGGGGGCGGGAATAACATGCAAATAACTATACGTGTAAGTATGGGCTCCATTAATTCCACCACCCACTTAAAAGTAAATTACCTTTGTTAGTTAGGTACTTTTTTATTGAATCAAACAATCAGAACAAGTGTGAACAGGCCCTGTATACTTCCTTGCAATAAAAGCCATTGTTAGACTGGTTCCCATCTTAAGAATTTGTATAAAAGGCTGGAGCTATCTCAGAATTAAGAGGGAGAGTGGATAAAGAGGTTGGAGCAAGCTTGGCCTTTGCTTTACACACCTTTGCTGAGGGGAAAAGGAACAAGTATTTATTAAGTGCTTACTATGTTCCAAGCACTTTGCTATTCCCTTCACAAATGTCTCATTTAATCCTTGAAACAACCCAGTAAGGTGGGTGCTATTATTATCGCCATTTTACAGTTGAGGAAATTGAAGCAGAAAAGTTAAGTGACTTGCTCAGAGCCGCCATACAGTTTAGTAACTGTCTGAGAAGAGGTATAGTGAGAAGAATTATAGTGAGGAGCAGAGGAGAGGAGGACCCAGGCTTAGAGGGGTCCAAGCCAGGGTCAGCTTTTTCCCCAGTGTCTCCTCCTAAATGATTGTCCATCCAGACGTTATAATATAATCTGCTATTTTGTTACCCAAATATTTCTAGTACACTGAATTTTAGCCTCAACCTAAAAGAAGCCAGGGATTAATGTTAAGCAGATAGCCTCTGCCTGGATATTAAGAATTTTTCTAATTGGGAGCACAGAATAGATTGTTGATGGAATTTTTCACTTAAAATAAACTCCTTAATGCTGAAGAGGAGGGAACCAAATAGACCTTATTATTGTTCAGTTGTGTCAGTCGTGTCCAACTTTTCATGACCCTGTTTGGGGTTTTCTTGGCAAAGATACTGGAGTGGCGTGCCATTTCCTGCTCCAGCTCATTTTACAGGTGAGGAAACCCAGACATACAGGGTTAAGTGACTTGCCCAGGGTCACACAGCTGGTAAATGTCTGAGGCCGGATATAAACTCAGGAAGATGAGTCTTCCTGACTTCAGGCCCACCACTGAATTCACTGTGCCACCTAGATACTACCTAAGGATTAAAAAGAGATAATGGTTAAAATATGGCATAACCTACTCTCCCGCTTCTGTGTGTGTGTTTGCTCGTGTGTAAATCAAAGGTAATCTGACACCAAAGAGTCTGTAGGGATGGACAAAGAGAGGTATCTTCAGAAGGTGGAAGTTGAGCTGTGTCTTGAAGGAAGCCTGGGCAATTAAGAGTTGGAGGGAACATATTTTAGGCATGGGGTACAGCTAGTCCAAAGGCATGGAGTCTAGAGATAGAATGTTGTTGTGGGTCAGGATATGCAGGTGGAATTGAGAAGAGGTGAGTTAACTTTCTGTAGTCCCCTAACATCTGAAACTAATGTGAATGAAAAAGCTGTAGGGCAGTTTGAATTACCTGTCTCCAGGTGGGTTGATCTAGGACCAAGCTGTGGACCCTTTGAGAAAGAACAGTATAAAAGTGGTTTTTAAGACTTTGTCAGAGAGTTCCAGAGACCCAAGGAAACTTCTTATTTCCTTGTTGATTGCTTTTACTTTTCTAGACTGCTTTTAACTGCTTTTGGGAGTATATGAATATGTTTTATTAAATATATTTAACTCTCAGGTTTTGAGTGATCCATTGTATGAGACGTGGAACCACCACCAGGACAAGCATCCTGTGAGAGAAACAGCAAGGCGACCAGTATGGCTCCATCATAGAATGCATGGAGGGGAATAAAATACAAAAAAATTGGAAAATTAGGAGGGGACTAGTTCATGAAGGGCTTTAAATGCCCCAAAGAGGACTTTATATTTGATCCCTGAGGTGGTTGGGGAAGTACTGGAGTTTTTTGTTTTTGTTTTTTTTGGTGGAGAAGGAGGGTACAGAGGTGTGTGTAGCAGTCAGGTCTATACTCTAGAAAAATAACTTTGGCAGCTTTGTCTTCTGGCTGTCCTGGCTTCAAATTCCAGCTCAAATGTCATCTTCTACAGGAAACCTTTCCGAATCCCTATTCATGTTAATGCCTTCCCTTTTTTAACTATCTCCAATTTATTTTGTGTTTATGTTGTTTGTACATTGTTTGCATATTTTCTCTACCTTTAGATTGTGAGCCCCTTGAGATCAGGGACTGGTTTTTTGCTTGTCTTTGTGTACCCCATCAGTTTAACACATGCCTGGCACATAGTGTGGGCTTAATAAATTGTTTGTTCACTAATTAATTGAATGACTGAATGGAGGGTAGGTTGGAGTTAGGAGAGAACTGAGGCAGAGAGACAAATTAAAATGTTATTGTAGCAGTCCGAGGAAAGAGTTACTGAACTACGATAGTGGCTGAATGAGTGAATGGCAGAAAAAGATTGGGCAACTGTTTGGATGTGTGTTGAGTGGGAGTGAGGAGAACATGGCACAGAGGTTGCAAACACAGGTGACTAGGATGATTGTGGTGCTCTTGATAGCAATAAAGAAGTTTGGAAGGGGGAAGTTTTGAGGGGAAAGATAATGAATTTTCTTTTTTTCTTTTCTTTTCTTTTTTTTTTTGCTTAGGCAATCCAGGTTAAGTGACTTACCCAGGGTCACATAGCTAGTATCAAGTGTCTGAGGCTGGGTTTGAACTCAGGTCCTTCTGACTCCAAGGCTGGAGCTTTATCTACTATGCCACCTAGCTGCCCCCAATAATGAATTTTCTTTTGTCATGTTGAATTTGAGATATCTATGAGATGTATAATTTGAGGTGTCCAAAAAGCAGTTGGTGATGTGTGGTTGGGGCAGGATGTATAGATCTGGGAATCATCTACATTGACGAATATGAATTCAACTCATAGGATTGAATGGAATAATTGAACCCATTGGAGCCGATAAGATCAAGTGAGATAGTAGTGCAAAAAAGTATGATATGCCCAGGACAGAGCCTTGGGGGATGCCAATTGTGTTAATGGATATGACAGTTCTGAAGAACTAGCAAACAAGATTGGGAAGAAGTGGTAAGACAGATTAGGGAGAGAACCAGGAGAGAGCATTATTGCAACCAAGAGAGAAGAGATAGTCAGGAGAAGGAGATTAAACAGTGTCAGATGCTGCAGAGAAGCAGGGATCAAGAAGGATTGAGATTGAGAAAAGTGATTAGATTTGACAATTAAGAGGTCAGTTCTTTGTAGAGAGCAATTTCATTTGAATGATGAGGTCAGAAACAAGAATACAAAGCGTTTAGAATTGAGTGAGAGGAGAGGAAATGGAAGCACTACTCTTTGGATGATTCAGAAGCTTGGAGTACTTCAGAAACTGGTATTTTATGATTCTGTATCATTTTAAGAATAGAGATGGACCTGTGATTTCATTGGTATAGGCAATTCCCAGGTGAGGTATTCTATCAATGCAGGTCAGGACCTTCTCTGTAATTTATAGTCTTAAGTGAGTTGACTACACCACCTAGAGGTTAAGTGACTTGTCCAGGGTCACATAGCCAGTGTTTTATAGGGGCAGGACTTGACCCAGGTTTTCTTGACTTTGAGGCCTGTTTCACTCTATGCTGCTTCAAGATAATTGCTTCAGGGAGAAATTTGGAGTCATTGAAAGAACTATGAAAATTTCCCAAGACAACTCTCCTCTTCAGTTCTATAATACTTTGTAGTAAAAATTAGTACTTTGAAATCTGTTACTGTTAGAACTCCTTCCTTCCCACTTTTTTCATTATTTCCCTTGATACTGTTGATGTTTTGCTTTTTTAGATACATTTTCTTATTATGTTTCTAGTTCTGTCAATCCTTTGGTAGTTTGATTCATATGGTATTGATTAAATACAAATTCCTTAATTACAAGGAGTGTATGTAAAATAAGTTAAAATGATCCAGTAGTCACTTGGAATGCTACTAACTAGTTTTGTGACATTGAGTAAGTCATTAAACCCTTTTGGCTTATTTCCCCATCTTTAGAATGAGGAGATACCTTCTAATTATTTTCCCCTAGACTAGTTAAGGTGATCAGTAAATATATAGCTAGAGTGTGAATTATATTGAAACAATGTATAGACAAAAAGAATAATAGTCAACAAGTAAATTTCTGAGAACATATGCTTTGGTCGGCAGTATATGTTTTTTTTTAATTCTTTTTTTTTTTTTTTGGTGAGGCAATTGGGGTTAAGTGACTTGCCCAGAGTCACACAGCTAGTAAGTGTTATGTGTCTGAGACCAGATTTGAACTCTGGTCCTCCGGACTCCAGGCCCAGTGCTCTATCCACTGCACCACCTACTTGCCCCAAGCAGTACATCATTTTAATGCTTGTGTGTGTATATATCTGTAAATAAATTAGTCTTTTCATTATGTTTAAATGAGACTTGTAACTGGCATATAATTGGGCCAGATCTTCTCTACTATAACATTAATTATAGATGTTGGGAAATGTGTTTTGGACAGCTGTCCTCAGCTTTTTGTTTTATTAACTTATGTTTACATGTGCTATGTATTGTATTCATATAATATTAAATTTATATGATTTTATGTAGTTGGCACTTAAATGCCTAATTTAATTGAATCATATAATGAAATTATAGAATTTTGGAGCTGGAATGTTCATATATAGAGATCATAGGTCTTATACCTGGGAGGAACCTCAGAAGCAATTGAGTCCCCTCTTTTCCTCATTTATAAATGAGAAAACTGAGAACCAGGAAAGGTAAATGACATAGGTAGTAAATCTCAGAGGTGGATTTGAATCTAGGTTGTCTGATTCTGGAACCATTGCTTTTTTCCAGTGTGTCATGCTGCTTGTGCAGCATCCTTAGAGATTTCTTTTTAGTCTAGCACAGCACCTTTTATCATTTTTCTTTATCATAATATTTAGAGCTTCAAGGAACCTTAGAGATCATACATGTAATCCAGTATGCCTATTAAGTGACTCTGAGGCTCAGATTAGCCAAGTGAAGTTGCCAGTCCACTTTGGTAGAGAAGTTTCTATACTAGTAGTTAGCTAAACCAGTGAAATCAGAAGTTTAGACAGTAATGCCCGCAAGGTTATGTAACAACATTATGTTTCTTGACGCTTCTCAGAGACAGAATCTTAGACGGAATGAATATATCTTACTTTGCTGTTAGATTATAGGCTCCTTAAGACAATGAGCTATGCTTTGAACAATAAACATTTATTTAGAATCTGCCTTCTATGTTCAAAATTGTTTGCTGGGCCCTAGGGGTGTTTTGAATGTTTGATTTTATGTTCATGGTACTCCCTTCTCTGATATAGAGTACAACCCCTCCTTTTTATCCTGCACAATTCTTGACCAACTCCTTTGTAACTAAGCAGTATACTGAAGAGTAAAGGAACCCTGGTTCCAATAATATTTCAAGGGTAGCAGTGTGATATTTGGGCCATCTACCTTTCATTTTTTATACATGAGTGAACCTCTTTTTTGGATCATACTGTCTTTTATGTCATTTCTCATATGAAAGTTATTGTCAGTAATATTCTGCAGCCTATTTAGGGGTGCTGTATGTTTTTCTATTGTCTTTTGCGTTACTTGGAATTTTGATTCTTATCACTATTAGAGTAGTGGGCTTTTGAAGTAGTGAATAATTTGAAAACATTGGATGTTTTCTGAATGTGATACAACCAAATTCTCTGTACTCAAAGGGCAATAAAAGGAAATTTAAAAAAAAAAAGGTATGTTGAAGACAAGGAGAAGATTGAAGGATAGGACTGCTACTCATAGTGGATGACATAATGATAATTATGGGATGACAGATGAAGAAGTAGAACTAGCCTGTATAATGCAGTGGAAATTGTGCTGGATTTGGAGTAAAGTCCACAAATATTTATTAGGTGCATACTGTGCTGAATGTTATCTCTTCTACATCTTGGGGGTTAGGGGTTTGTCACCCCTGCGATCTGGAAAATCTGTGTAAAAATTTTTGGCCCTCTCTTTGTACTAGAGAAGAAGTCTGAATTATTATGGTATTAAAAGATAAAATGTGTTGATATTTAAACTTTTTCTGTGTCATCTGCTGGCCTTTGCATGTCATCTGTGGCTTCTGCAAAACTCCCCTCCAAATTCCCATTTAATTTCTTATGCCAACTGGCGATATATCTAAACCAGGATGGGGAATATCGCGATGTGCAAGGGATAACTGTATATGGACCTGAGTCCTCTGAAAAAGGCATGATTTCTGAGCCATTGTTGGTTATCTTTGAAATAGGGAGAGGTGTTGTAGGACCAGAAAAGGACAATTGTCTTGATTTTCAAAGGGGAAGATGGTAGAGTTTGCAAAGGCATTCTTCTGGACTTGTTTTTGATTTTTTGGCAAAATTCTAGAATACATTATTAAAAGGATTATTTATGAGCACTTAGGAAAATGATTATCACTAAAAGCCAGCTTGGCTTCATCACGAACAGGACATACCAGACTAACTTAATTTCCTTTTTTTTTTTTTTTTTTTGACAAGGCAGATGAGGCTAATAGAACAGAGAGACTTTAGTATTCCCACATTTCAACAAAACATTTGACAGAGTTTTTCATGTTATCTGTAGAAAACTATAGTTTGGAGAATTCAGAACTACTTGAGTGGTCCAGATTCAAAAAGTAGCCTTTCACTAATTGATATTGGTGGTCTGTCGAAATGCCTTAGGGATCTGGCCTTGGCTTTCTTCTGTTTAAAAAAATATATAAATTTTTATTAATCATGCAATTCAGTATGCCGGAGAGGAGAGCATTGTAGTTGTAATCAAGAGCCTGGGGCTTAATTCCCAGCTCTTTTATGTAACCCTGAGCAAGTGCCTTAATTTCCTTTTTTTGTTGTTTAATTATAACTTAAAAAAACTTGAGTTTAAACCAAACACACAAAAGATGATTGTGTATGAAACCAACAAATCTCCATTTCATGCTGTTGCTTTTTTAAGAAGTATGTAGTTCTACGTGTTACTTTCAAAATTGTCCTGCTTATCTGTGCTTCCTTCAGAATTTCCTTTCCTGTGCATTTTAAAAAATGTTTCATTCACCCTCTTTATTTTGACAACATTATTGCTGATCTTCCTCATCCCCTCAATTCTCCTTTCTTCGATTAGTAACTGAGAGAACAAGTAGAGCCAAGCAAAATGAATTAATACAATATCCAAAATTAATACTATATCCAAAATATGTGTCTTTTTCTTCACTTTATGTCCTCTTTCAGTCAGGAGAGGTCCTCTGGAGACATGGTTAGCTCTTGTATTGATCAGAATTCTTAAACCTTTCAAAACTGTTTCTTTACATTTCTTTACATTATCCTTGTGATTCTGCTTTAATCACTCCCTGTTCTTACAATCTAGGATTCTCTGAAATTGTCTGTCATTTCTTATAATGAATTTCTTATAATGCAATAATAACCCATTACACTTATATAATACATTTTATTCAGCCATTCTGAAATTCTCTAAGAGGCAATCTGAGGCATCTCTTATGGTTTAAGTTCTTTGCTTTTCTTTTTATCCCTTTTATTCCACCTTCAGCATTAGGAAGTTTGTTTACAGTGTTGGCATCTATTCAGTCTTCAGTACTCAGTCTCCCTCTTAACACTCCTACCCCCACTTGGTTCCTTATTAAATTTTGTGTATTTCTACCCCAAACTCTGTGTGTGTGAGTGTGTGTGTGTGTGTGTGTGTGTGTGTGTGTGTGTGTGTGTGGTGTATGTTCAGCCTTCTTTTGCCTGTTTCAGATAAGTGATGTCTAGATTATCTGATTGCATTCTCCTCCTTCCTCTCTTCTTGTGTACTCTTCTCATGTACTCCATTTATAAGAAATAGCAGGTTCCATTCCCTTCTTCCTCCTTTCTACATGGTTATTGTTGTTGTTCGTCCTGTCCTTCATTTTCAAAGAGGACCAATGACATCCAGAGGGTGGATGTCTTGCCTTGTTAGTGAATTGGATTTAAGCGAGGCAGGGCTGTGCAAAGTCATCAGCCTCGTTTCTCTTCCCCAGAGTGATTGAGAGTCTAGTGGCAAGACGTAGGTCTGGATGACTGGCTATGGCCTTGGCCTATGGCCAAGGAGACCTTGGCCTTTTTAAACTGAGGTCTTTCCCAGTTCTCAGTTTCTCCTAGGCAGCACGCATTCAGCCTTTTTTAAAGGCTAGGTAAGAATTGAGGCAAAAGATGGCCTCGGAAAGATATATTCATTGTTCAGGTTTTGATGGCTTAAAATGAGTGTAAATAGCAATTGTTTCTGTACTGGCCAGAAATCCTGAGGGACGTCCCCTTCCAGATTGATTCTTTTGAGAAGGCAAACTACATTATTGTATTCCCCTCTTCAGAGCCTCATAACAGAACCAATTCACTTCCCTGTACTTCTGTTTTTCTTATTTAACTCCTTCTATACTACTCAGGGGATCGATTGGGGAGTTAGAATATTCCTTGTTTTCATTGCCACTTCCATGATCTCTCTTTACTATAATCTTTCCTTTGAAGTTGATTCAGTCCATATTTATTATTGAATCAAGATTTTGGTGTCTGTTGTCTTTCAGTCTCTGGGACACTCTCCTTCCTTTCTCAATGAATTCAAATTTGTTGCTCAATCTTTCTCTGTTCTCCAACTCTTGCCCTCATATAGGAATCCTCAAAATGCATTTAATAATCCCTCAAACACCCTAATCACTAAACTTTCTCATTTCCCATGTCCTACTCCTTCACTTACACTCAGCTACACACAGAAGATTGTCATAATATTGGTCTTGCCATCACCTTCAAGTCTTCCTCTTTTCTGTTCGTGAACTCTGAAATTCCTTTCCCTGATCATAGTCTCATTCTACCTTTACTTCCACCTAGTAACTCCAGACTCTTTTCTTTATCCTCACTGTGACTTCTGATGTTGGTGCCACCCTCATTTCTTTCCTAGTGTCAACCCCAGAGTTCAGTCTATGGAAGATGAACAGAATTAGGTTGTATGTGTGTTTTATTTCTCTCAAGCTGGCAGCATGGAACTGAGCTCCTTTTGGGGTTAGGCTGCACAGATGATGAAGACAAAAAGAAACCACAAACCTGGGTGGGAATGGCCATGTCATGGCCCAGTCAGATACTGGTTTGGTTTTTTTTTTCCCTGGCAAAGGGATTGTTTCACAAAAGTCATGAGGCACCCCAGGGTACACAGAACAAGGAAGAGGGTCAGGCTGAAAAGTCCCCAAGGTCTGGGAACTAGGATGCTTGTGCTAGTTTTGTCCGTTAGAGCTGGTGTGAACTAGTTTAAGTCAATTCTCTGGTTGCTGGCACAGCAGAAGGAGTTCTGGGATCAGGCAAACACTGCAAAGGATCTCTGGTATATCAAGAGCAAGGAAAGCTTAGTCTGCCTCCTGTTTGACTGATTCTGATTCCCAGGTTAGTTTGGCCTCTTGGAGAATAAGGGAGCTCAAGCAAATCAAGGTGGTTAGTAAAGTCATTAACTATTCCATATCCACACTAGTCCATTGCCTCTCTACTGATTGTACTCTCCTCCTTTCCCCACCTTGACCCCTTGGTGAACCAGTTCAACTTTATACTCTCTTCTTCTCTTAAGGCCCTTGCCCCTCTATCTTACTGCCAAGTTTGTTCTTCTAAGCCCCTTCCTTGGATCACTTCCACTATCTGATGTCTTCAGTCCTACTCATCAACTGCTGAATGAAGCTGGAGAAAGTTGTGAAATGGTATTGATAGATCCATTATAGATTTATGTAATAAAATCTTAACTGGGCCCTCACCATGGCAAGGCAATTCTTTTTACACTTTCGTAATTGATTTATAGTTCCATTCACCACAGTGGCTTTTCCAAACTTTTTCATCCCTTCTCAAACCTCCCAAGGCTCCACTTGCCCTCACTCTCATCTGAGAACTTTGCTTCATATTCACTGAAAAAATTGAGGCCATTCTCTTAGACTTACTTCTTATTCTTTCCTTCTGATCTCACATCATTCAGATCCCTTTTGCCACTTTGTCCCTCTTCATCCATGTCTCACATGAAGAGGTCTCTTCTCTTTGCCAAGTCTCATCTGTCTCCTTGCACAAGTGATCTCATTCCATCTCCTCTTCTTCAGCATTGTCCCCTCTAACATTCACTCCCTCCATTCTCCCACCAATCTTCAATCTCTCCCTGTGTGCTTATTGCTTCCCTACTGCATACAAACACACCCATGTCTCTCTGATCTTCAAAAAATCCTTGATCTGTACATTCTCAGTAGTTATCCTATTTTCTCTCTCCCCTTTTGTAGCTAAACTATTTGAGAAGGCTGTTTACATTTGATGTATCTGTTTCTTTTCCTCTCACTTTCTTTTTTTTCTTTTTTTTGTAATTAATTTATTTTTAGTTTTGAACATTCACTTCCATAAGATTTTGAATTTTAAATTTTCTCTCCCTCCCTCTTTTTCACTCCCTCCCACCCAAGTCTGCATACAATCTGATATAGGCTCTACATATACATTCATGTTAAGCATATTTTCCCATTAGTCATGATATAAAGAATAATTAGAACTAATGGGAGGAACCACGAGAATGAAGCAATAAAACAAAACTACAAAGGAAAAAGAGAGCAAATAGTATGCTTCCATCTGCATTCAGACTCCATATTTCTTTCTCTGGGATGTGGATAGCAATTTCCATCATGAGTCTTTTGGAGTTGTCTTAGATTCCTGCATTGCTGTGAAGAGCCAAGTCCGTCAAAGTTAATCATCGCACACTGTGGCTGTTACTCTGTACAACGTTCTCTTGGTTCTGCTCATTTCACATTGCATCAGTTTGTGTAAGTCTTTCCACGTTTTTTTTTTGAAGTCTGTCTGCTCATCATTTCTTATAGTACAATAGTATTCTATTACATTCATATACCACAACTTGTTCAGCCATTCCTCAATTGTTGGGCATCCCCTCATTTTCCAATTCTTTGCTACCACAAAAAGAGCTGTTATAAATATTTTTGTCTGTGTGGGTCCTTTTACTGTTTTTATGTTCTTTTTGGGATACAGACCTAGAAGTGGCATTGTGGGTCAAATGGTATGCACATTTTTATAGCCTTTTGGGCATAGTTCCAAATTACTCTACAAAATGGTCAGATCATTTCACAACACCACCAACAATGTATTTGTGTGCCAATTTTCCCACATCTTCTCCAACATTTTCCTTGTCCTGTTTTGTCATGTTAGCTAGCCAATCTGATAGGTGTGATGTGGTACCTCAGAGTTGTTTTGATTTGCATTTCTCTAATCAATAGTGTAGAACATTTTTTCATATAACTATAGAATGGCTTTAATTTCTTCCTCTGAAAACGGTCTGTTCATATCTTTTGACCACTTATCAATTGGGGAATGACTTATATTCTTATAAATTTGACTCATTTCTCTACCTATTTTAGAAATGAAGCCTTTATCAGAGACATTGGTTGTAAAAATTCTTTCTGCTTCCCTTCTAATCTTGGATGCATTGGCTTTGTTTGGGCAAAAACTTTTCAATTTAATGTGATCAAAATTGTCTATTTTGCATTTCGTAATGTTCTCTGTCTCTTGTTTGGTCATAAATTCTTCCCTTTTCCATAGATCTGAAAGGTAAACTATTCCTTGCTCTTCTAGTTTACTTATAGTATCAGTCTTTATATCTAAATCATGTACCCATTTTGACTTTATTTTGGTATAGGGTTTAAGATGTTGGTCTGTGCCCAGTTTGTGTCATACATTTTTCCAGTTTTCCCAGCAGTTTTTGCTAAGTAGTGATTTCTTATCCCAGAAGCTGGAGTCTCTAGATTTGCCAAATAGTAGATTAGTATAGTCATTGACTGTTGTGTCTTGCATACCTAACCTATTCCACTGATCCACCACTCTATTTCTTAGCCAGTACCAAGTAGTTTTGATGATTGCGCTTTATAATACAATTTAAGATCTGGTGTAGCTAGGCCACCTTACCTTGCATTTCTTTTCATTAGTTCCCTTGATATTCTGGACTTTTGGTTCTTCGAGACGATTATGATTTCTCTTTCCTGTTTATCTTTTCATGCTTCTCTTGAGTCTTGTGTTTGAAAGTCAAATTTTGTATTCCGCTCTGGTCTTTTCATCAAGAATTCTTGAAAGTCCTGTATTTCACTGAATTTCTATTTTTTCCCCTGAAGGCTTACACTCAATTTTGCTGGGTAGGTGATTCTTGGTTGTAATCCTATCTCCTTTGATCCCTGGAATATTATATTCCAAGCCCTTGGGTAACTTAATGTAGAAGCTGTTAAATCTTGTGTCATCCTGATTGTGTTTCTACAATACTTGAAATGTTTTTTTCTGACTGCTTGCAATATTTTCTCCTTGACCTGGGAACTCTGGAATTTGGTTGTAATATTCCTAGGAGTTTTCCTTTTGGGATCTCTTTCAGGAGGTGATTGGTGGATTCTTTTATTTCTATTTTACCCTCTGGTTCTAGAATTATCAGGGCAGTTTTCCCTGATAATTTCTTGAAAGATGATGTCTAGGCTCTTTTTTTGATCATGGTTTTCAGGTAGTCCAATAATTTTAAAATTAATTCTCCTGGATCTGTTTTCCAGGTCAGTTGTTTTTCCAATGAGATATTTCACATTGTCTTCTATTTTTCCATTCTTTTGGTTTTGTTCTATAATTTCTTGATTTCTCATAGTGTCATTAACTTCCATTTGCTCTATTCTAATTTTTAAGGAATTATTTTCTTCAGTGACCTTTTGGACTTCCTTTTCCATTTGGCCAATTCTGCTTTTTAAAGCATTCTTCTCCTCCTTGGCTTTTTGGACCTCTTTTGCCATTTGAGTTAGTCTATTTTTTTAAGGTGTTATTTTCTTCAGTGTTTTCTGGGGTCTCCTTTAGCAAGCTATTGACTCGTTTTTTTCTGATTTTCTTGAATCACTTTCATTTCTCTTCCCAATTTTTCTTCTACTTCTCTTACTTGATTTTCACAATTCTTTTTGAGTTCTTCCATGGCCTGAGAACAAGTCATATTTTTCTTGGAGGCTTTGGATGTAGAGCTTTGCCTTTGTTGTCCTCTGGTTGTATGTTTTGATCTTCTTTGTCAAAAGTAAGATTCTGTAGTCTGAGTTTTTTGCCTCTGTTTGCTCATGTTCCCAGCCAGTTACTTAACTTTTAAACTCTTTGTTAAGGTAGGGCTCTGCTTCCATTGTGGAAGGTGTACTGTCCCAAGCTTCAGAGATTTTGTGCAACTGTTTCCAGAGATACTTGTAGGGACCTATAAATTTTCGGTGATCAAAGGTGAGGTGTTTACTCCTTTCCTGACCAGTGCTCTGGTCTGTGAGTGACCAGCCACAAGCACTCTTTTCTGGCTTGGAACTGTGAGGAGGATTCCCTCTCCACCGCCACTACAAACTCCACCATGCCAGCGTTCCTTCTTGCCCCAGGACTATCACCAAGGACTGCGACCCAGATCCAAGCACGGGCAAAGCAAGGGAATCCTGTCTCAGTGCCAGGAAAGAGATCTCTGCAATCCCCCTCTGATCAGCAGCTTAGTCTCCCCACTGTCTGTGGCTTGAGAGCTCTGGAAGCAGCTGCTGCCTCTGTGGCTGCTGCCCCGGGGCTGCACTAGGACTAGGGCTGGACCATGCTTCTCTCTCACAGAGGTCAAACAGACTGTTCCCACTGACCTTCTAGGTTGTCTTTGGCATTTGTGGGTTGAAAAGTCTGGAAACTACCATAGCTGCCTGTTCTCCTGAGTCCTGCTCCTGATTTCCGTGGTGCATCTTTGCCTGCACAGCCCACGCTGAACTGTGCTCCTCTCCCAGCCCAGGGCAACAGATCTTTCCCATCAGCCATGCAGATTGTCTTAGGCTGGAAATTGTTTCACTCTTTCTGTTTGTGAGTTTTGCTGATCTAAAATTTTAGAGTCATTTTTTTACAGGTATTTGGAGGGGTTTGGGGGAGAGCTCCAGCAAGTCACTGCTTTTACCCTGCCATCTTGGCTCTGCCGCCCTGCTTGTCATTTCTTATAGCATAATAGTATTCCATCACAATCATATGGCATGACTTGTTCAGCTGTTCCCTAATTGATGGATATCCCCTCAATTTACAGTTGTTTGCCACCATAAAAAAAACTGCTATTAATATCTTTGTACAAATAGGTACTTCTCTTTTTTGTTTGATCTCTTTTGGGCATAGACCTATTAGTAGTGGTATTTCTGGGTCAAAGAGTATGCATGGTTTTACTTATAGGCCTTTGAGCATAGTCCCCAATTGCTCTCCAGAATGGGTTGGATCAGTCCATAACTCCACCAGCAGTGCATTAGTATTCCACTTTTCCACTCCACCCCCAACATTTGTCATTTTCCTCTGTCATATTATTAGCCAGTCTGACGAGTGCAAAGTGGGTACTTCAGAGTTTTAATTTACATTTCTCTAATCTATTCTGATTTAGAGCATTTTTTTTAATATGACTGTAGATAGCTTTGATTACTTTGTCTGAAAACTGTTCATATCCTTTGACAGTTTATCAATTAGGAATGAATTTAACTCAGTTTTCTATATATTTGAGAAATGAGGTCTTTATCAGAGAAACTTGCTATAAAAATTTTCCCCCAGTTTTCTGATTTCCTTCTAATCTTGGCTGCATTAGTTTTATTTGTGCAAAACCTTTTTAATTTCATGTAATCAAAATGATCAGTTTTATCTCTTGTAATGCTCTCTATCTCTTGTTTGGTCATGAATTCTTCTCTTATCCATAAATGTGACAGGTAAAATAACTTCATAGTTTTTGATCCCTCTGTAACCTTTGACACTGTATGTCACCCTCTTTTCCTTGATGTTTTCTTCTCTAGCTTTTCATGATATTGCTCTCTCCTGTTTCTCTTTCTCAATCTACTTTGTTGTATCTTAGGTCCAGCTGTGGGTATCTCTCAAGGCTCTGTCCTGAACCCTTTTCCTCTTGTCTCTCAATACTGTTTCACTTGGTGATTTCACCAACTCCCATGGATTCAAAATGATCTTTAGCCAGATGATTTTCATATCTGTTTATCCTGCTCTGACTTCTCTCCTAACCTTCAGTCTTCTTCTTTTTTTTTTTTAAGGCAATTGGGGTTAAGTGACTTGCCCAGGGTCACATAGCTAAGTAAATGTAAAGTGTTTGGTCTGAGGCCAGATTTGAATTTAGGTCCTCCTGACTTCAGGGCTGGTGCTCTATCCACTGTGCCACCTAGCTGCCCCCAAACTGTAAGTCTTATATCATCCTGTGGACATCTTAAGCTCATCATGTCCAAACTGAACTTATTATCGTTCCTTCCAAATCTTTCTCTGTGATATATAGACACCCACAGCCATTCCCTCCCCTCAAGAGCCCCATACCTTCTGTCTGTGTATGTAACCCTTTGTGTTTGGGTGGTGGCATGCTAGAAGGGCCTTAAATGGCAAGAATTCAACTTGGGGAGAAGAGAGCAGTGCAGATTAGGTGTAGTACACCAAGAGGTGTGTTATGAAATTAGGATTGGAATATAAGTGGTTCCATATAGGACTTTTCTTTATATGTTACTAGTCATTAAGAAGGTCCTATAGGCACCTCAAAGTTCAACATTTGGTAAAATGAAATCAAATCATAAATCTGACGCATATTACCTGTGTGACTAAGTTATTTAACTTCCCTGAGAGTTTTATCAATTCTAAATGAAAAGTTTAGACTAGATGACTTTTGAGTTCTCTTCTAATTTTCAATTTATTCTGATATTCCCCTTAAAATCACCCCTCTTCCCCACTTCCTTATTTTTTTCAGTCATCCTTGATTCTTTTTTTCCTCTTAACACTATAATCATTTAGTTGGTGTTTTATTAATTCTTTCCATACAAAATTACTTGTGCCCCCCTTCTCTCTACTCACAGAACCCCCATACTAATTCAGGCCTTTATCATTTCTCTCTTGAACCACTCCAAGAGTAATTTCATTTTCTTACTTCTATTCCATTCTCCACAGAACTACAAAATAACCTTGCTAAGGCACAAGACTGATTGTTTCATTGCACTGCTCAAAAACCACCAGTGGCTCCTCATTGCTGAGAGAATAAAATGCAAGTTTTCTTAGCCCAATTTAAAGTGCTCCACAATTACCTTTCCAAACCTTTTTTTTTTTTTTAAAGCAGGCATAGTTCAATTTATTTGTTTATAAAAAACATCTATGTGGTTGCCACAGCAGCTGTCTGGGTCCTCTGGACAGACACTCAAGTGTGAGTCTTCACAAGATGGTCGGTGAATTCCTGGTAGGGAGACTTAGTGAACACAGTCTCCTTCCACAGGTCTGGGGTTAGATAGCTGTGCGTTTTGGAGATGGCATCAAAGGTAGCTTTAGCAAAGTTGCCCAGAGTGGCAGTACAGCCTCTTGCAGATGTGTAGCAGTCATCAATTGCAGCCATCATCAGGAGCTTCTTAGGCACAGGAGCTGAGATGATGCCAGTACCTCTAGGGGCAGGGATCAGGCACTCCAGAACCGATCCACATCGCCCAGTGACCTTGCAGGGCACTGTGTGAGGCTTGCCAGTCTTGTTCCCCTAGTATCCATGTCTCACAGGAATGGTGGACAACTTGGCCAGAATGATAGCACCACGAATAGCTGTGGCCACTTCCTTGGAGCACTTGACACCCAGGCCAACATGGCCATTGTAGTCACTGATGGCCACAGAAGCCTTGAACCTGGTACATTGTCCAGCTCTAGTTTGTTTCTGAACCGGCACGATCTTCAGAACCTCATCTTTCAGTGAAGATCCCAGGAAGAAATCTATGATCTCAGACTCCTTGATAGGAAGGGAGAAAAGATAGATCTCTTCCAAAGATTTGATCTTCATGTCCTTGACTAGCCGGCCCAGCTTAGTGACAGGAATCCATTCCTTGTCTTCGGCCTTTCCTCCCTGGGCCCCAAGGCCACGGCCTGGACCATGGCCCCAACCTCAACCTTGGCCCCCACTGCTGAAACCACCGAGGAAGCCACCTTGGCCTCCGACTCCGGGGCCCCCGGCGCCTCCCGCTCCTCTTGCAGCACTGGCATCGTCCACCATTAGGTGTTCACTAGAAGTAGAAGCCCAAACCTATTTCTTACTGTTTCCTTCAAAGAACTCTGCTTTCCAGGCAAACTATGTTCCTCTCTCTCTCACTGTGATACTTCACCTTTTGCCTTTTGCACAGACTTTTCCCCATGCCTGAAATAGACTCTTTCATCTACACAATCCCTCCTCTCCCCTGAGTTGGCAGAACTCTCTCTCTCTTTTTTTTAGGCAATTGGGGTTAAGGGACTTGCCCAGGGTCACACAGCTAGTAAGTGTGTCAAGTGTTTGGTCTGAGGAAGGGTTTGAACTGAGGTCCTCCTGACTTAAGGGCTGGTGCTCTATCCACTGCACCACCTAGCTGCCCCAGCTCTCTCTCTTCAGTCTCCCTTGTAGGGTACTTATTTCTACATATGTTACATCTAATCCAGTGAAATTTAAGCTCCTTAGCAACAGGTATTGTTCCAGTTTGTTTTTGTATTCACACTGCCTAGCATATAATGTATATGTAATGTTTTTTTCAATATAATCAACCTTCCAATGTTATTTACATATACCTTTATGATACCACAAGGGATTATAACTATGAAGAATTCAAAGAAACATTTGAAGACATATGAAATGATGCATGGTGAAGTAAGCAGAACTAAGAAAAAATACAACTAAATGTTGTGTAGTTATAATGACTACACTTCCTCTGAGAAGAATTCAGAAAATGTTCATTCATTGAAGAGGTGAAGGACTGAAATATTGTATGAAATAAATATGAAATATTGTCTATAATGGCAGACATGGTTAATATATTGATTGGTTTAGCCTAGCTTAAAATTTTTTGTTACCAGGGAAGGCTTATTCATTCTTGGTTTGCAGAGAGGACAAATGACATCAGAGGGGTGATGTCTTGATTTGCAAGTGAAGTGGATTTAAGTCAGGCAAAGTAGTACAAAGTAATCAGCCTTGCTTTCTTCTCGGAGTCATTGGAGTCCAGTGGCAAGACATAGGTCAGGATGACTGGTGATGGCCACAGATGCAGTAGGAGACCTTGGCCTTTTTAAGCTAAGGTCTTACCCAAATCTCAGTTTGTCTGAGGCAATGCCCATTCAGTAATGAAAAGCTAGGTAAGAATTGAGGCAAAAGTTGGCCTCCTTTGCTTTCATAAGGAATCAGTCTAGGAGGGGAAGACCCTCAGATTTTCAAAGGAAGGCTTAATGAATAGGGGAGGAATATATTAGGAAATAAATGTAATGATAAGAGGCATCCTAGCAGTAATGATGGTGGTGGTGATTATGATGATGATATTAACTAGCATTTATGTAACACTTTAAGGTTATTTTTCAGATATCCTCACAACATTGGAAGGTTGATACTATTATTATCCCCATTTTACAGATGAGAAAACTAAACACTACAGAAGTTAAATGACTTACCCAGGGTCACATAGCTAGTAAGTTTCTGAGGCAGGATTTAAACTAAGGTTTTTCTGACTCAAGGTCCAGGACTCTGTTTCAACCACACTACTTAACTGTCAGATCTCAAACTGTGTTCTATAAAACAGTTACCCAAATGAACTGGTAATGGTTAAAGAAAGCAGAGATTAATCAGTGGAACAGATAGGTACACAAACTACAAGAGGAAACAGGTCAGTTTTCGAAAAACCCAAACATCTCATATACTATGGTAAAAACATTCACTATTCAATTAAAAACTGCTGGGAGAACTGAAAAGCAGTTTGGCAGAAATTAGGTTTGATAAGCTTCAAATATGTAAAAGGTCACATAATAAAATAGAGGAACATTGAAGAAATGACCTTTCAGATCTGTGGAGAGGAGGAAGAGTTCAAGAACCAACTGTGAATAGAGAGGATAACAGAAGGAAAAATGGCCTACCAGTGAGTAATTAGTATTTCTCTAAATTTTTAAATTTTGTTTTATTTCCGTAAATGGTCTTTTACTGTTTTATTTATATAATTCCTGTGTGTCTTGACACACAGTATTTAATACATTTTGTAGTTATTTTTAATGGAACTTCTCTATCTCTTCCTCTTGGGTTTTGTTTGTAATTTATTGAAATGTGGATGCTTTATTTACGGGGGTTTATTTTATATCCTACAACTTTCCTGAAGTTCTTAATTGTTTCAGTGAATTTCTTTGGTGGCTGTTTAGGGTTCTCTAAACTGTGATGTTGGGGCAGCTACGTGGTGCAGCAGATAGAGCTCTGGCCTTTGGAGTCAGGAGGACCTGAGTTCAAATTTGGCCTCAGACACTTGATATTTACTATCTTTGTGACCCTGGGCAAGTCACTTAACCCTGATTGCCTTCCCCCCACAAAAAAAATAAATTGTCATGTCATTTGCAAAAAAGTGATGATCTTATTTCTTCTTTGCTTGTACTTATTCTCTCAATTTCTTTTTTCTTGTCTTATTTCCATAGCTAGCTTTTTAAGCACTCTACCAAGTTGTAGTGTTGATAATGGGCATTCGTATTTAGTCTTGATCTTATGAAAGGGCCTCTAGTTTATATATATTACCTATAATGCTTTTTCTTGTGTTTTTAGATAAATACTACTTACATTAAGGAAAAAGCCATTTATTTCTATATTTTCTAGTTGTTTTTTTTTTAAAACAGGAATGGATGCTGTGTCTTGTTAAGCTTTTCCTGCATCTGTTGATATAATCATATGATTTTTATTCTCATTATTAATAGGACCTATTATGTTTATAGTTTTAATAATAAATAAAATCTGCATTCTTGGTATAAATCTATCCTGGTTAGAGTATATAATCTTTGTTATATATTGCTCTAGTTTCCTTTTAATATTTTATTTTAAAATTTTGCATCAATGTTCATTAGGGTTATTGGTCTATAGTTTTGATTTTCTTGGTTTAGGTATCAAGATCATATTTTTGTGATAGAAGGAATTAGTTTTTCTTTGAATGTTTAAATAGAGTTCAGTTTTGGATCTATTTGGATTTTTTCCTTTGGAATTTATTTATGACTTGTTTAATGTCTTTTTCCCTGTGAGATTGGGACATTTCAATAATATATTTCTTATTTTGTTAATCTGTGTATTTTATATTTTTTGTAGCTTTCATTTAAATTGTAGTTTTTTTGGAATATAGTTGGGAAAAATTTGTTGTAGATTCTTTTTCATTTTCTGTCCTGTGAATTTGGCTTTTCTCTTTAAATTAGCTATTGGTTTATTTCTAAAAATAGCTACTAGTTTTATTTATTAATCCATATGTTTTTTGCTTGTAATTATTGTTAATCTCTTTGATTCTTTAGACTTTCTATTGCTATTTTAGTAGGAATTTTAAAATTATTTAATTTCTTATTTTATTAGTTGTATACTCAACTCATTGATTTGTGAGGTTTTGAAATCCTAATATGGTCATTTTTGTAAAATTGCTATGTACAACTGAGAAATACATTTGTTCCTTTTTATTTCCATTAAATAACCACCAGAGATTTATTATATCTAATTTTTCTAAAATTTTATTCGGGTCCCCTTTTTTTTTTCTTGTTAGATTTGTCTAGCTCTGAAAAGGGTATAATGAGGTCCTCTATTATAGTTTTACTTTCTGTGTGTCTCTACAATTTATCTTTTCCTGTAAGTATTTTGGTACTATGCCATTCAGTTGCATATGTGTTAAATATTGAAATTAGTTCATTGTCTATGCTATTTTCAACAAAATAATCCAATCCTCCTATTCTGTTCTTTGGAAATGGGGCTTTGCAGTCACCTCTGTTACTCAGTTTCTGCTCTGGTCACTTGCCTGTGGGTCAAATTTGTGATCTTTTCCTGGAAAGATTATCCACTGTGGTTTCTCTTCAAGTTTCTAATCACTTCTAGGTTTGGCACTCATTTGAGATCATTGCATGGTTAGAGGGACTGGGTTTCAACAAAATATAGCTTCCACATTTATCTCTTTTAATTAAGTCATTTTTTTTGCTATTAACTTGTCTCTGTAATCTTGATTGCAACCCCTACATTTTTGAGTTAGGCTAGGGTGGAATAGATTTTTTTCTAACCCTTTATTTTAGCTCTGTCATTCTTTGTTTCAAGAATATTTTCCCTTCATAATTTGCCCTCTGCATTTTGCGCTTGTTTTGCTTATGACTCTTCTCTTCCTGAGTCAACCCTCTTTCATATTCTTTCTTTTCCTCTCTCTCTCTGTTCCCTCCTGTTATCCTATTGAGTTGAATTCTATACCAAACTATGTGTTTCTAACTCTCCTTTGACCAGTTCAAATGAAAATGAGGTTCAAGTCATGCCTGCTTTTTCTGGCCTTTCCATGTTTCTATAGACTTCTGCTTGTGCTCTCCGATTATGTGAGATATGTTCTCCCACTGTTTCTCTTCTTTTCCCCTGAGTTTGTGATTTTTTCTCCTACTGCCCATTCTTTCAGAGTCCTCAGAACATAACAAAACATTACCAGGTCTTCCATTTTGTTCAACTCCCTTTATAACTCCTGATGACATTAGGTTTCTGAAGGTGTGTTTGTGTCATTTCTGTGCCCTCTTCTTCCTTACCATATGAATGTAATCATGTCACTCTTATAAAGTCTCTTCTGATTGGACACTTGTTTTCACTTTTTTATATTTCTCTTGACTCCTCTTATGTTTTTATTTCAGTTTTATGCAGCTCTAGTCTTTTCATCAGGAATGTTTGGAAGTCTTTATCCACTCCCTTACCCCTTCCGTTACTCAGTTTTGCTGGGTAAGTTATTATTGGTTGTAGGCACTTCATATCATATTCCATGTTCTGTGCTTCTTTTCAGTGGTAGCTGCTAAATCTTGAGTGATCTTGGATTTTTTTTTTGTTGTTTTTTTTTTTAGGCAATTGGGGTTAAGTGACTTGCCCAGGGTCACACAGCTAGTAAGTGACAAGTGTGTGGTCTAAGGCTGGACTTGAACTCAGTCCTCCTGAAAGGGCTGGTGCTCTATCCACTGCACCACCTAGCTGCCCCCATGAGTGATCTTGGCTACAGTTTCTGGGTACTTGAGTGCTTTTTCTGGCTGCTTGCAGTGTGTGTGTGTGTGTGTGTGTGTGTGTGTGTGTGTGTTCTAGATTTTGGCTGTCACATTTCTGAGAATTTTCATTTTGAGATTTTTTTTTCAGGAAGTTACTAGTGGATTCTTTCTTTTTTTTGCTCTGCCCTTTTGTTCTAATATATCTGGCCAATTTAATTTCATGATTTCTTGAAATATGATGTCAAGGCTCTCTTTGTAAATTAATTATGACTTCCTGGTAGTCTAATAAGTTATTTCTCCTTGATGTATTTTCCACATCAATTGTTTTTGATATGAAGTGATATAACTCAAAGTTTTTTCTAATCTTTTATTTTGTTTTTAAAATTTGCTATTGTCTCATTTTATTTGGTCTATTCTATTTCTGATTTTTTAGCGAGTCTGTTGTTTTCATAAGGTTTTATATCCCTTTTTCTAAGCTGTTAATTCTTTTTCCAAGTCTCATCCATAACTCTCATTCTTTTCCAAGTTTTTCCTCAAGCACTTACAGTTTATTTATATTTATTTACCATATTTCTGTGCTCTAATGCATGATCAATTTTTGTAAAAGTTCTATGTGTTGCTAATATTCTTTAGCAGTCCTGTTTAGAAGATGCCATAAGCCTTTTAGGTCTAGTTTATCTAGCAGTTTGTTGAATTCTATATTTTCCCTTCTATTTGTCTTTTTGTTCAATTTGTTCAAAACTGAGAGGGATGTTACAATCTGCTATTATTATATTGCTTTCAATATCTTCTTGTAATTTAGTTAATTTTTCCTTTGTGAATTTGGAACATGTAAATGTAGTATTGACATGGGTTTGTTGCCTGTAGCTTCTTTGAGGATAATCTAGTTTTCTTGTTAATCTATATGTTGTGAATTTTTGTTTTTGCTTTGTCTCATAGTGTAACTGTAACACTTGCCTTTTTGGATTTATCTGATTTATTTAATTTTGTCCTAGCTCTTTTTATTCTCTCAGTCTTTGTTTTTCAGGTGTTTATGGTAAGCAGCAGATTGTGGAGTTTTATTTTCTTATGCAATATATCATTTTTTCATTTTATTGGATTGTTAAGTCCACAAATTATGAAAGTTATGAAAGTTGGGTTTATATTTTCCTCCATTTATCTTTAGTTTTTTTCCTGAATTAAGACTTATTTGTTCTTTTTTGTCTGTTAAAACAGTACTTTAGCTCTTCATTTATTTTTACATAATAAACTTTAAAGCAACCCTAAAAAGCAACACATTCTTTTCCATTCATCCTTAAACTCCCTCCCTCCACCCCTTTGTTGTGCTTTTCCCTAGTTTTTCAGTTTTGTTTAACTCGTTAATTTCTTTTTATTTCTTCCTTTAATCTAGTTATCTAATTCTTCTCTTTTTTCCCCTCTTTTGTTCAATAGGCAAGTAAAATCCTCTTCCCTTTTCATCCCTTCAACTTGTTTTATTTGTTAGTTTTTTAAAATTTTCTGATGTTTTCTTTTTTTCTATTATTTTTTAAAAATTAATTTGTTTTTAGTTTTTATCATTCACTTCCACAAGATTTTGAATTCTGAATTTTCTCCCCATCTTGTCCCTCCCCCCATCCCGAGATGGCATGCATTCTGAATACCCCTTCTCCTCATCTGCCCTCCCCCTTCTCTTATCCCCTTCCCCTTCAGTTTTCCTGTAGGGCAGGATATACTGATTTTCTAAAAAGGATTTCTTTCCCTTATTCTCTTCATTAATTCTGTTTTTAGACTTCTCCTGTTGCTTATTGTAGACTTTTGTTCAATTCATTGCCTTTACAAATATTTATTCTTTCTTTAATCGATGTATTCCTCACAGAATTAAAGCTTCTCAGGTAGCTATTTTGAGCTTCCTCTTCTAAATGGTTTCTATGTCATTGCCTTATAGATCTTGCCCCATTACTCTTTTCATTCCCCCCTCCTTTTTTTTCCCCTGTTGTACTTCACTCTTAGAAGTATCAGTTTCTGCAGGAGATAGAAAGGATAGAAGGATTTCCCCACGGTAAAAATTTTCCTGTGTCTCAGATTTTGTGGCTCATTACTATCCCCTGCTCTTCTCATGACTTTTTAAAAATTAAATTATTATTATAATAATAATAATTATTATTATATAGGAGCTCTGATTTCTCTTCTCCTGAGGCAGGTTGCTGTCCATGGAGGCACAGTACTCTCTCGCAAATAATGGTAAGCACCAAATCACTATAGATTGTGCCTGTTCCAAGGTTCCCATCTCCCATTGTAGGAAATTTCTTTTCCCCAGTGGGAGCTTTCTTCATTGGGACCTCTGACCTCTTCCTACTACTGAATTAAGATTTCTCTTTCTTTCCTCCTTTTTTCAATTTCTTCCTTTGGCAACCCACCCATTTTCCAATAGCCCCTTTTCCTGAAGAGTACATGAGTTATTTTCCCTTCGTTGTTTACCATTGACTCTATTAAGGTACATCATTTTACCCTCTATCTTCCTCCTTTCCTCTCCCCTTTTATGTGTCCTCCCATTCTATGGCTTATTGCCCCCCCAGCCCCCCCCCCCAAAAAGCAACACATTGATTTACCTGTAGGTTCCTCTGATTAGAGTTGGTGTAAGGCAGACATTGGTGGGCCTGCTTCTCAGTCATCTGTTTAAAGGAAAGGGCCTAGGGCAGCTACAGCACCATTCCTGGCACACAGTAGACACTTAAATGTACCTCCTTATAAGACAAAAATGTTTCTTAATGGTATCTCTGTTGTTGATAATCTCAAGTCTCTATTTCTAGATTTTTTCTCTTTTTTTGTTCTGGTTAATTTAGTTTATTACTCATGCCTTTCTTGATTTCTGTATTTGTTTACCTTTTTTTGTCTTTGTCTTGTCTGGGGGGTTTTGTCAAATAATTTGTAAAAAAAAAAAAGTTTCTTTTTTGTAAGAATACTTAAATTAACTCTTATTGAATATCCATCTTTTTTTTTTTTCTCATTAAACTCAGTTTTTCAGGGTATGTGACCTTGGGTTGTATCTTGAGCTTATTTCCTTTTCAGATTACATTATTCCATTCCCTTTTTGGTTTCTGATGGGTGCAAAATAGTTTTCTGTTATTTTAATTTAATTTCCTTTATGGTTGGAGGTCTTTCTCCTGCTTGCTTATGGAATTTATTGTCATTAGAATTCTTAAACTTAATCACTTTGTATAAGTCTTGGAGTTGAAGGTGTACTGTTTTGTTTTTTCCTGGTGGTGATGTATGGATTTGGGTGAATTGCACTATATTTTTCTGTATAAAAGTTCTGAGCAGCTTTCTTACAGTTTGTTTGTTTTGTTTTGTTTTTTGCATTTATATTGTTCAGATTGTTGGGTTCTTCTGCTTTTATTCTTCTCTATTGTTCTTCTTGTCTATATATTTTGTATTCCCAATTCATTCTCTCTTTTGTTGCTTTAGGGAAAATTGCCACCATGGATTCAAGTTTTTCTGCTCTGCCAGTGATTTCTGCTGGATAGGCCATACATTCTGTTTTCACAGTTCCATTTCCTAACCCTTGAAACATTTGGGAACATCCTGTTGTGATTCCGTGGTTTTTTGGGAATCCATAGGATTTTCTGTCTCATCAATTGTTAATTCATTTTTCTTTGTCTTGCAATATTTATTCTTTGAAACCTTCCCTTCTTTATAATACCTTCTTTTGGTTTATGTGTTTATTCTCAAGGTCTTTAATTGAGTTTCTATCTCCTGAGATCTTGGGTAATTTCAACCCTATATTTATTTTTAATCTACCTGTAGGCATCATTTTCTGATGCCTTCTCTTTTCATGGTAGATCCCCAGAAGACTGAACCTCAAAGCTATCTCAGCTTCTTTCCACAGTTTCTGCCCCAGTTGACTTCAGAGGGGACAGAACTGGCTTCAACTGAATCCCAATCCCCTTCAGGCCTGGTAGAGCGCCTTCCCTTCTCACTCCCAAGCTGGTGATCTGCCCTATTTCCCTTTGTTCTCTGTTCTGTGGCTGTGCACTGCTTAGGGTGCAGCACACTGCTGCTCTAGACAGAGCAAGCTTCCCATTTTCCTCTACCTACATCTCCTCCCAGTATGGCATGGAGTACAGTCAAGTTCTCTTACTTTTTGCTTCAGTATGGTGGAGTGTGGTGCTAGTGGGATGTGCCTGCAGAGACTACAGCAGCTGCAAAGAAATTGCTAAATGAGTCCCAAAGTAGAAGCCTATGGGTGCTGTTTGTATAGCCCTGTCAGAGCATAGGGGCTAGTGGGATGTGGAGTGCTGCATCACCATATTAGTGATTAGCCTTCTCTGGTGTTAATTCATCAGACTGTTACCTCACTAGAATTCTCACAACAGGTTCATAGCCAGTTGAGTTAGCTCAGTTATCCCTTTGACATAATTCTTATTTTGGAGACGTCTGAGGGGTCATGAAGATTGGAGAACATTTAAAGCTTTTTAGTCTCTGGACCCCTTTACACTTTTAAAAATTATTGAGGACTCCCAAAGAGTTCTTGTTTATGTGGGATTTTTGTGTCAGTATTTATTGAGTTAGAAATTAAGACATCTTGGTACTACTGTTACTAAAATAGTAGGGTCTTGGAGGTCCCTTGGGAGTCTTCAGACCACACTTTGAGAACCACTGGTATAGGCCATCATTCTACTGGCCACATGACCTGGATTCTCATTTCATTTATACTATCATTTTAAAAATCTTAATTAATTTCTTCTAGAAATTATAGTTATGGGCAAGCTATGATTTTCTTCGAGTCTTTGCTTGTAGATATTTTAGTGTTATCTTCTGGTTTGTATCTTGTGAATACCTGACATCATAATAGCTCTTTATCTTTTTATGTTTATTTATTCTTCCAACTTTATTGATTGTATTGGGACTTGTGTTAGAGTTGGGCTCTGCATGTTTCTGATGGAACTGTAGTGGTTATTTATAATGTTCTTAACCTGTCCTATTTGTTGTTCTGATGCCGAGTTCCGAGCTAAAGCACTGTAGTCCAGTTTTTCTCCTTGGCTCTGGTTCAGAGGCACCCTCTCTTGGATTAGAGAGACAGTTCTGTGGGCCTCTTCTGCTCCAGGCTCTGAGGTTCCTTTCTCCTGGTAGGGGAACCACACTGTGCCTCCTATGCCAGAAGCTGAATCTTAGATTCCGCCTCTGGAGTTATAACTACATGCTGCAGCCCCGTTCTTTACCTGGGTTAAAAAGACAGAGCCTGGAGACAGTCCAATAATCCAATCCCTCTATTCTGTTCTTTGGAGTGTGGCTTTGCAGTCACACTCTGTTCCTTAATTCCTGCTCTGGTGACTTGCCTGTTGGTCAAATTTGTGATCTTTTCCTGGAAAGATTATTCACTGTGGTTTCTTTTAAAGTTTCTAATCACTTCTTAGTTTGGCACCCATCTGAGATTATTGCATAGTTGTTGGGGGAGTTGGGTCACACTGCTCGATTATCCTACTTTGCTACCTTGGTGGTTCTTCCTCTGTTTAATTTGAATCTGCATTGTCTGTAGTCCTTTCCCTGTTGATCACTTCTGCTCAATCTTTTGTGCCAGATTTGCCTTTATTGTTAGGGGACAGAGCACTCAGTTCTACCAGATTAAGGGGAAACTCGGGTCAGTGTCTGTAAACTTTGTGGATCCTTAGGGTAGAAGGATGGTTGTTTCCATCTCACTGGAAGCTTTCCGTGTTCCCTAGGACGCGGGTGGCGAACCCGTGGCCTTGAGTCCACAGATTCCTTGCGGACTACTCAGATCCTCAGGTCCTGGTGCCTGGGGTTTCTTGGTTAAAGCATTCAACCTGTGGGGCTTTGAAGGATTTCTAACCCTACACTTCCTTCCATTTGTTTTCTCTGCCTGGGCCCCTCTCCTTAGTGCATGCAAGCTTCTCTGGGTGCCCTCATTTGCTGACCTAGGCTAGACGAAGGCACTTCCTGTAGTTTCATCCTTTTTCTGGAATAGTTGTGTGGAAACTGAGCTGTCTTATTCCTCATTTTGCCATTTCGACTGCAACTCCTGGATCAATAAAAAAGACATCGTACTTTTATTAAATAAAATCTTTTATTTAATATCTTTTATTATTTTTATTATTTAGTATCTTTTATTAAATAAATTATGAGTTCTTTCAAGAGTGATGATTTTGGCATTCTGGTGTAGATAATATCAACTAAACATAAAATTATAGCCACCATTTTCAACGTGAAGAATTTAGTTCAAGATTTAATATTGGACCAGAAAACATGATTTTTGATGGTAGCATGAAATAAGTGGAAAAGAATAGAAGTCTTTGGAATTAGAAGCACAGTGTCAGCTCTTACACTTATCAGGGGTTTAATTCTTGTTAAGATACAACCTGAGCTTTAGTTTTCTTATTCTGTAAAACAGGCATATTTATATATTATGTCAAAAAAGGAAGTGAATATAGTGAATGTAGGGTGAATATAGAGCAATAACTTTGTAACCAAGAAGATCTGAATTCAAGTTGTGCTTCTGACATAAACCACCAATGTGACCAGGAACAGGTCACTTATTCTTTTAATTTCCCCCAGGCAACTCAATAAATCAAAAAAACATTGATTAACTACTTACTGTGTGTAGCTGTTGCTAAGTGCTGAAGACAGAAAGACATAAATTAAACAGACCTTGCCCTGAAGGCGCTTATAGTCTATGGGAGGAAACATGCACACTTAAAAATATGTATCCATATGTCCAAAATATATGGAAAACATGAAGTAATTATGCTGGAGGGAGTGAGAGTACTAACAGCTGGAAGGATCAGGAAAGCCCTTTTGAGATATAACACAGCCCTTCTTAAACTCACAATGGGTCCGCAGAGGGTGACTGCTGCTCCTCTTAAGGGTTCTATACTTCTGTAATTTCTCAGCCTCCACTAGTATGCTTCTTATCAACAATCAGCCAGTATGCTTCATTAAACCAAATATGTTTCCCTCAATCAAAATGTTTTCCCCCCAAACTTGGAGGGTACACCCTCTCCCACAATGACAATTTCCTAGTTAAATATGTTCAAACTTAACTTATAACAGTGTTAAAACATATGTAGGGAACATGTGTTGTAACTCAAAATGCCTGCTACTAAAAGTCCTTTTTTGAGTCTGTATCTTGTCCTTGTCTCCACTAAAAGGGGATCAATATTCCTTGAATCTGCCTTTTCTCTCTAGTGACTGACTGTTTGTTCACAATTATCTGAACCCAGTGTGTGTCTCAGTTCCTACTGAGATGCATCTTGGTTGGAGTGAGGAAGGAAATTTGAAAGTCTTCTTCCTGCACCAAAAAGAACAATTCTCTTTCTACCCCAAAAAGAGCAATTCTCTTTCAGGAGTCTTCTTCCAGTCTGGTTCCAGTTCTCACATTGTCAAACTCTGAACTTGTTGTTCAGAATATTCCATCTTCTTTCCTCCAAGTCATTGCACAGACATTAGATTTTACATTTATCATGTCTGTTGAAGTTCATTTTGTTCGGTTAGGTTCGGTGTTCTAGCCTGTTAATCTTTTTGGGTCCTGACTCTGTCATTCAACTTGTTAGTTATCCTTCTTAGTTTTTTACTATCTCCAAATTTTTTTACATTTGCCATTTATGGCTTTTAACGGCAAATAAGGCCAAGCACAGAATACTCTCCCCAACCCCCAAATCTGTTGCAGACATCTTTCCAAATTGATATTGGCCCCTTTAGGTTTCAGTGGTTTCAATATAAAATCAATTTCAAATCTACCTAGCAACGGTTTTAATGTCTACTTATATTCTGTCCCCCATGTTGGAGTGTACTCTCTTTTCACTTCCACCTTTTAGAATTTTTTTCTTCAAAACTTTGCTTAAGTGCCATCTTTTCTTCATATTTCGAGTTGTTGGAGCCTATCCTTCCCCCACCCCCCTTTTACTATTGATTTATTTTGTATGTATTTGTACATACTTGTGTGCATGCTTCTCTTATAGAACATAAATTCCTGAGGGAAGGGACTGTTTCATTTTTGTCTTTGTACCCCTAGTACCTACCACAGTGCCTGGCACATAATGATTGATTTAAAAAGAAAAAAAAAAGCAACCTACTTCACAATGTTGTAATGAAAGCATCTATTAACATTAAGCCTTAATGTTGCAAAAATATGTTATAACTTTAAAATGACTTTGTGTTTTATGAGAAATTACAGAGAACAGGTAAAGTAATACTGCTGTCTTGAGTACATGTACTTGTTTTCCCCTGAAGAATTGGTTAAATTCACATGATTTTCTGTTAAGCAGCTTGTCCTTTCCACAAAACAGCCTGAATTTTGAATCTTTTATAGAAGACAGCAGACTGTGAAGTTCCTTATTTTCAATTATTATTGAAATTACTGTTAAAGTTGTATCCTCTGGCTCAGTTATTTTTATTTTTCTGTTCTTTAAGACCATATTTCATGTATTTTTTGTAGCTAATGTTTTAAGGATATTCAATTTTCTGTCATACAATATATTAACTGGGACTTTTGAGATTTCTTGAAACTTTATTCTTTTAATTTTTTAAAATATATTTCTTGTTTCTTTTACAGTACTCTGTGCAAAAAACTTGGTGAAAAAGGATTTTTTCAGTAAGTAAGATCAAAATATCAATAATTTTTGTATATTGAAATTTGGGTTTTTTTTGCATATTATAATATGTTTTCAGAATCATTTGTATATTTTTTCAATGTTAGGAGTATTTTGTGAATTTTAAACTTTTAAATGTATTCAATAGTTTTTTTGTTTTTTTTTAAGTCTTTCTTCTCCACTACCAAATAATGACATGTTATACATTATTATTTGAATGTTTAAAAAGTTAAGTACATAGTATTTGTTTTTGTGGTTTAAAAAAACACTTTGAAAGATAACTTCTCAAAGTATATGCTTTTTCTATTGAAGATTATTGAAAACCTTTCTACACTCTTTCTGTCCTATGTAATTGTTGTCCTTGTTTTCTTATAAACTTTGTATCTTTTAAAAAAATCTTTACATCTTTTCACCGAAAACCCGTCCCCTCTTCTGAACTTCCATATTTTTGTGGAAGTTGCTGTCATGCTTCTGCTCTCTCCCCCTTTCCCCCTCCCCCCAATCTTGGACTCATTGTTGACTCTTTACTCACTGTCACCTAACATGTCCATTCATTTGCCACGTCTCATCGATTCTGTTGTCACAGCATCTTTTGCATCTGTCCTTTTTTTTTTTTTTGACCATTCACATGGCCACCTTAGTTCAGGTCCTCATCAAGTCTCACCTGGACAGTTATAGTTTTCTAATGGGGTCTTACTGCCCCCAAGTATCCTTACTCTCCAATCTACCTTCCACAAAGTCGTCAGTGGTATTTCTGAAGCATGAGTCTGACCATTTCACTCCCATGTTAAGGAAGCTGCAGTGGTTCTCTATTATCTTTATGATCAAATATAAACTCTTCTGTTTGGTATTTAAAGTTTTTAGCAACTTAGCTCCAGACAGTCTTTGCTGACATTGCGCTCCTTCATGCACCAGTTATATTGGTTGCCTTGTTGTTCCTCCAACATGTCATTCAAGATCCTCTCTGCCTTTGCACAGTCTGTGTGGTTCCTTCTTCCTTCCCATGCTTGGAATATTATCCTTCCTTCCTTCTCCTAGAATCCCTAGCTTCCCTTAAAGTTCAGCTCAAGTACCATCTACATAAGTCTTTTCCTGCTACCTCTGCTTATCCCCAAATTGCTACTGTCTTAATCTCCTGAAATTACCTTGCTTTACATGTGTGGTGTAGTGGATAGAGAGCTGTCTTTAAAGCTAGGACAATTAGGGTTCAAGTCCTGCTTTTGAATCATGCTGTTTTATATCACTTAAAATCTCAGTGGTCTCAATTCCAAGACTCAGAGAAGATGCTGACCTGCATTAGAGGGATTTTCCTCACTTGGGAGCTCCCTATAATATTACAGTTTAGACTGTGAGCTCCTTGAGAGTAGAGAATTTTTTTGTTGCCTTTTTTTAAATTCCTAGTGTTTAGCACAGTGTCTGACATCTAATAGGCACTTAATAAATGTTTGTTGACTTGACTGTTTTAGAGTTTATCTTGAGAGCTCCATATCCCTGTTGGAAGGCTGACTTCCCACATAGAATTTTAATGCATGAGAGCCTACCTATCCTTTCTCTAAATCCTTAGAAATGTGCTTTCTTTGAGCCTGGGCTATGTGTGTCAATCTGTGCCTGGCTTCCTTCTCCTTTATTATAGAATTTAAGATGGGAGTGGTCATTTTCTCCCCAGATTACCATTATTTCTATCCTATGAATTAGTATTTGTTGATAAAGAGAGACAGAGAGACAGAGAAGAATATAATATCTTCACAGTAGAGAGGTGTGGTGAGGAAACTACTAATACAGACTATTGTGTACATGTTTTTGTCACCAAGGAGGATTCAAATCTGAAGGGTGGATGGAAACTATGATATAAAGACAAAAAAGTGTCAATAAAAGGTAGTGTTTGAAAAACAAATTAATAGTAAAAGATTAAAAAAAAAAGAGCCAGCAAAATAAAAACTTATGGCTCCAGGATTTAACATATTTCAAAATATCATATGGAAAACAAGGTTAACTAGAAATCTTAACCAAAGGAGGCAAATATAACTTTTCATGGGTATCATTAAATTTGGTGGGATGATATTTATAACTGGGATGAAAAGGCATGCCTTCTAACCTAATTCCTTATAGCTTTTCTGCCTGGGCAGAAGCTCAGTCATCTACTTAGCCCAGCACACTTTTAAGTATAAATAATTCCTTTTTTTTTTTTTTTTTTTTTTTGGTGAGACAGTTGGGGTTGAGTGGCTTGCCCAGGGTCACACAGCTGGTGGGTGTCGTGTGTCTGAGGCCAGATTTGAGCTCGGGTTCTCCTGACTCCAGGGTCGGAGCTTATCTACTACGCCACTTAGCTGCCCCTAAATAATTACTTTTAATAATTTGTAAGTGGAAATAATAACAGGTGTGAATTCAAACTGGTAGAGCTGTATATGCATTTCCTAGTATTGGCCAATGTAGAATTATATACATGTCTATGTTGTGAAACTTTGTAACACCAACACAGATAGGAAAATAAATTCTCTTGTGATTAAGATATTGCTCGGTTATAAATGCAGTTGTTAAAGAATTGTCTAAAGGTTGTTAACTCTTTGTTAAGAGTATTTTATTTTACTTGGATTACAGTTATGGGAAAAGAAAAAAAAAGCTAGTTGTTTTATCGAGAGCTATAGAGATGAAAAGAGCCGTAGGCATATCTAGTTAGAATGGAAAGTTTATAGATCAGTTTATTTAAGTTCCGTTAAAGTCTGTTCAGAATGAAAAAAAAAAGGCATGCCTTATTAACAATATCAAGATAGGACAAGGAAGGAGAGTGGGGAAGCATTACATACAGTATTAATATACATTCACATGGGGAAATCCAGGGTCAGAATTTATCGTGGCAGAAACAGAAAGTGATATTGTTATAAAATTATAACATCAGATATTATGCCTCCATGCCAGACTTGTGAACTGTTCCCCATGCTCCTTAATTTCCCCTTTCTATCTAGTAGTCTGTAGTATATATTGATAACATTATTTCTATTTCTGTTTCTATTTATCTTCTCTCAAATTGTTATCTACTGTGCTTCATTCTTCTAGTTACTCGATTTCTTCACATGACTATGTCTTAACATACAATCATTCTCCATTCCTCTACCTATGCTTTTTCTTTTCTTTTCTTTTCTTTTTTTTTTTTAAAATAAGACCTGCCCTTATTTGAAACCTGTTTTTCAAGAGCTATATTCCAGTTACGGATATCATCCCACTAAGTCTTAGTGAAACCTATAAAGTCAAAGTTGCCCCCTTTGATTAGGATCCCTTGCTTGTAATTTATACTTTGTGCATTACTGGAAGTATTGAACCTGAGTCCATGGGTTTTATTACTGGCTCTTTTCTTGCTTTTGTACTGTGAATTAAAAAAGTTTTTTTTGTTGATGTTTTTTCTCTTTATATCACGGTTAGTCTCTCCTCTCTTATTGAACGCTTTTGTGACAAAGAAGAATAATTAGGCAAGAACATGTGATGAAAAACTTTTCTGACACTATATATGATTTTCTCTCTTAATGGTCTTTTACCTGCTGTGTGGGAAGGGCTGTGTTTTGCTCTCTGTTTTCCGCTGTAGCATAATGTATGGAGTGCTGGACTTGGAGTTAGGAAGACTTAAATTTGAATCCTGCCTTAGATACTTACTAACTTTGTGACTTTGGGCATTTCCTTTAACCTCTTTCAGCCTTAGTTTCATTATTGGTAAGATGGGATTAATAAAGAGTGAGACTCATAAGAGTGAGACTCAAATGAGATAATATACATACAACATTTTGTGAATCTTAAAATGCTATACACATGTCTCCAAGACTTCCTTGGTTTTTCAATTACTTTTATTGGTATTTCTGTTACTTCAACTACCTTTTCATCATTATAGTCACAGGATATGTTGTTCTTTGTTTTGCTCACTTCATTCTGTATCAATTCATACAAATCTTTCCAAGTTTCTCTGAATTCCACATATTCATAATTTATTTTCTGCACAATAATATTCTATTACATTCACGTGTTACAGGTTTTTTTTAACCCTTCCCTAGTTGATGGAAGTCTACTTTGTTTCCAGTTCTTTGCTACAACAAACAATGCTTCTGTGAATATTTTGATATATTACCAGATTTTTGGTTTTGTCTTTCGCTTCCTGTGTGTATATGCCTAGTAGTGAGATTGTTGGGCCAAAGGATATGGACAATTTACTTACTTTTCATGTGTAATTCCAAATTGAAATCCTAAAAGTTGTATCAATTAATAATTTGCCCATCCGTTGCCTATATGATAGAACATTTGTTTGTCTTCCTGAAGCTTCTCCATTATTAATTATTACCATGTTTTGTCATCTTTGTCAATTTGCATGGAAGAAGCAGTGAAACTTTGAGTTGTTTTGTTTTTCTCTTGCTAGAGTTTTAAAGCATGTTTTCATATGATCAAAAAGTAATTTGCAAATCTTTTGAAAACTGTTTATGTTCTTTGACCACTCCAATATTGGAGAGTGGCTCTTGGTGTTTTATATTTACTTCATTTCCCCATATATTGAGTATATTTCATTATATTCCTTATCTGTCAGCCTTTTATTTAATGTAATATTTTTTCCATGTCTGTGTGAGAGTTTTATTTAATGCAGATATTTTCTCCACTCTTGTCTTTTGAATCTATCTTCATTTACTTTATTTTTACTAAAGCCTTTTAATTTTAGGTAGTTAAAATTGTCTGTTTTATCTTCTTTGATGTCCTCCAGCCTTTATTTGGTTAAGGATTTGTGCTCTAGCTGCATTTGTGAAAGGTAACCATCCCTATTATCTTCTGATTTTTTTAAAAAAATGATTAGATACTTTATATACAAGTCACTTTAATTCTGAGCTTATTGTGGTTCGATATATTATGCCAGTCTCAATCTGATTTCTGCCAAATTTCTTTTTAGTTTTTCTAGGAGTTCTTATCAAGAAGTCTTTCCTCATTAATTTATGTTCTTGGGCTCATTAGAAACTGAGCTACAGTTGTTGCTAGGTTTTTTTTTTTTTTTTTTTTTTTGCTTTTCTGTGAATTTCTTCTGCTTTTCTTCTCCCTGCTTTGTGGCTATTCTTTATTACCTAGCTTGTCAAAGATGCATATGCAGTTTTCTTTTTTTGGGAAAAGCCTCATCTTTTATGAAAATGCAAGTGTTCAATGTTCCGTATTTCTCTCTGTCACATTCATCTACTGTAAAGTCAAGGTTCTCCTTTGGCTCTTCATATTCTTTTTCTTCATTGGTTTCTTGTTGAAGTCCTTTAAATTTTTTTTCCAAATGGCCCCTTCATTCTCCCAGATAATTTGGTGAATGGAAAATTGTTCCTCAAACTCCTTCTCTCTTCTAAGAGGGAAGCCTTGATTTGAGTATACATTAAATCAGTTGCCATGGCAGAAATAGAAGCATTGTCACACTCTTATACAATACCTGCCCATACTTTCTGGAAATAAGAGTCTCAGTTCTTGGGTTTTCTTGTCAGGTTCTCTTGGAAAAGTGCTATAGCAAAAGTGCTTTTTGAGGGGAGAGGTCTTCAACTTTGGTATTGTCTTTCTCATCCTTACCTGACAGCCACCATCCCCCCCCCCTTACTAACTTCTTCCTTTGTCTCATCCATTTATTTTACTTAACTTCCTTTTCTTCCTTCTCCTGGAGTTGTTTTTCTTCTCCAGCATCTTAACTCTTTCCATATTTCCTCATACCTTCTTCACAGTTCCAAAGCCATCTGAATCTCCTTCATAGTTCCTTGTGAATGATCCTGCTAGACCAATATCTTCCCTCCTAAGCTGGAAATAGAGCATATTCAGAGGCCTTATGCTATTGTGGAAAGTCATACAATGTGTTTTCACTTAAATACAAAGTAGAATGCAGAGTACTCTAGTGGAAAGTCATTCAATTTGAATTTAGAGGAACTGCTTTCAATCACAACTTTGCTTCTTGTTCCCTGTTTGATGTTTAGCAGTCACTTAAATTCTAGACTCATTTTCTTAATCTGTAAAAAGAGGGAATTGGACTAGATATTTTCTAAATTTCCATAATCTGATGAAATTGGAAATAGGGATTTATTGGGCTTATAATTAAAAGTTCTATGAAACTGTTTAGAACTATTTATAAAGAGTGAATCAATGTGATTTTAAGTAAAACTTAAGAATTTGATTTTAAGAGTAAGAAACAATTCATAAGCTCTTAAGCTATTAAAAATCTGTAACTTGTTCCATTTTATATCTTTTTTGGGGGGGTGGGGTTTAGGAGGAAGGAATAGGATCTAGGCTTAGGTTTTAACTTGTATTCTTATTACCTTTATAAAGGACTGTCTCCTGAGCCTGGAATTCTCTTCCTTCTCATCTTCATCTCTTGGCTTCTCTGGCCTCCTTCAGGTTCTAGTTAAAAATCTTACCTTATCCTGCTTTCTGCAAGAAGCCTTTTTTGATCCCTCTTAATGCTAATGCCTTCCCTCTAAGATTAGTTCCATTTTATCCTGTATATATATCTTATTTATATGTAGCTGTTTTCATGTTGTATTCTTCCCCCCTTCCCCTTCCCCCCTTCCTCCTTCCCTCTTCCCTCTTCCCTCCTTCCCCCTCCCCTTAGATTTAGAGCTCCTTGAGAACATGGACTATTTTTTTTTGGTTAGGCAGTGGGGTTAAGTGACTTGCCCAGTATCACACAGGTAGTAAATGTTCCATGTCTGAGGTCAAATTTGAACTCAGGTCCTCTTGATTTCAAGGCATTATCCACTGCACCACCTAGCTGCCCCTGCATGGATTGTTTCTTTACTTTTCTTTGTATTCCTCACACTTAGCATAGTGCTTAACAAATGTTTATTGACTTTGCTTGATTTGTTGAAGTATGCATGTTTTTAGAAATAATAATTTCTAATTCTATTAAGAAACAAATTAAATTAGAATTTTGAATGTGATTCAAATTAGAAGCAAGCTGCAGCATATGTATGTCTAACATACTATGACATATATTGAATTTCAGAGGCAATTCCAATTCTGAAAAAATAAAGTGTACTTTTAATGAGATTTTTTTCAGAAGAAATGTATTTTTCAAACAATGTTTTCCAATCTTTGATTTAGAAAATGGTCTTTAGTATGAGTCCTGGTTCCTTCTGAAATTCCTTTTCTTTCCTTTGTACTATTGATTTGCTATTTACTTACCTCTCTTCCCCCTCTACTGGAAGATTCTTAGGTTTTTCTGTCCTTCTCAAATGCCAGGTCCCTACTTTGAGGCAACTAGGTGGCACAATGCATAGAGCACTGGTCTTGGAGTCAGGAAGATCTGAGTTCAGATCTGGCCTTACACATAGTACTAGCAGTCTGACTCAGGAAAACTCACTTCCCCTCTACTTGTCCCAGTTTCCTTAACTGTAAAATGGGGATAACAACAGTACCGACTTTGCAGGGTGGTTGTAAGGATCAGATGAGATATTTGTAAAGTGATTAACATAGTGTCTGGAACATTTGCAGGTCCTATAAAATATTTCTCTCCTGGTCTTGGCCCTCACCCCACCAGCCCTACCTCCCTTCCTCCTTCTTATGCTATTTGAATGCCAGTTCAGAGTAAGGTCAGAAGTGGCAAGGAGAGAGAAGGAGTAGGGGGAAGCAAAACACTTGGTTACCTCATTTCTTCCTTTCTGTCCTCCCTCTTTCCTGAAACACGCATATTGCTGCTGTTCCTTAGCCTCTCAGTAGTAGTGGTCTTTTCAGTAGTAACTCCAGCCCCTGACCAATCTTGTTCTTCATCTCAGAACCTTAGCCTTAGCTCCTTTATGAAATGTCCTGGCCAGTCCATGCTGCTTGGTTTCTTATTTGAAACATACATGAGTCACAGAGTAGTCCCCTTTGTTTTATTATAAGGTCATAGGTTTAGGGTTAGAAAGGGACCTTAGAAGTTGACTATTACAACCATGTCATTTTACAGATATGGAAACTGAAGCCTACAAAGATTCAGTGACTTGCCCAAGGATGCTCTTCCTGGTACTGGTCTTATTTCTTAATCTACCAAGTTTATTAACGCATTAATCTTCAGAGTACTCATATGAGATGTGCTGTGCTGTGTTTACTTATTTATTTCAGTGCATATGGGGAGGGAGCACTAGTAAAGGGGGTTGAGAAAATCTTAGGAGTATGGGTGTAGGATTACTTTATTTTACGTAATAGATGTGTTTTTGGGAAATTTGCCTAAATCAATTTTTTGATAATATCCAAAACACTTACTAAAAGTAGGGGAGAATAATACAGGAAACCTTCAGAGGTTTTGTAAATCAACTAAAAACTTGACATTTATATACAGCATTTAGAAATATGTGTGTACATGTTAGAGTGAAAGCTCCTTGAAAGCAGGAACTCTTCCATTTTTTTTTCCTGTTTCTCTGGCCTGGCACAATGTCTGCTGAGTAATAGGTGCTACCTGCTCTGTGCAGTAGGTAATGTTAACATTATTATTCTTATTCTTCAGTTGAATAAATTGAAGCACAGAGCATTTAAGTGACTTGCCATAGTTGCTCAGCCAGTAAATATCATAATTGAACTCCACTTAGATCTTCTGATTCTAAGACTAGTGTACTTTCCACTAGAAAATGTTTGCAACATAAACAATTTATACTTAACTTTATCTGTTTAAAATTCTGAATTTTGAAGATGACTTCTTAAATTGGGGTCTACCTGTGTTAAAAATTTAGGGGAAGGGAACAAGCATTTATTAAGCACCCTAATAATGTGTCAAACATTATGCTAAGCACTTTATAGATACCATCTCATTTTAATACAGCAGTTCTGTGAGGCAGGTGCTGTTCTTATCCCCATTTTTGTAGTTAAGGAGACTGAGGCAGACAGGTTAAGTGACTTGCCCAAAGTCACACATCTAGTAAGTATATGAATTCAGATTGGAACTCAGGTCTTGCTGACTTCAGCCCAGCCCTCTATCCACTGTGCCACATAGTTGCTCACAGGATATATAGAGTATCTGTTGACTGTGTGTTACATGTACAATGTAAACTCCTTGAGGGCAAGAATGCTTTAATTTTTTTTTTCTATTTCTTTAATGCTAGAACAGTGCCTGGTAGGTAGTAAGTGGGTTCTTAATCTATGCTTCTCTCATATGTACTCTGTGAAACAGGTAATGTTAAATATTATTATTCCAGTTTTTAACTGAAGAAACAGAAGCATGGATCAGTTAAGTGGCTGTTTTTCTTTAGACTTTTAGGAAGTGCTATATGGATCATTTTAATTTTTCTCATGTTAATAATTTTGTATAGGTCTTAGCAAGTCTCTAACTTATTATTTTACATATGAGTAAATGAGATTTTAAATATATTGTAAGCAGATTCATATAAGATTAAATACAGATTTTAGCTGATGAGGTATAGCCTTGCTATTGGCCATTGCTATACTTTCCAGCTGATCTGGAAGAAGAATGCAGGTGGCTTCTGAATCTGGTAATGAAAGGTGAGCCACAGAGCCATGTGTGTCCTCTGTGATGGAATGTAGCCTCCAAACAGAAGGCTTCTGTTACTGCTCCTTTGGTCTGCCATCATCTTGTTGAATAATGGGGATTTCTCTTCCAAAGACTAGGCTCCTGAATGTATAACCTTGACCCTTAAAATTCTTAGGTGTTATAGTGTGTATTTCAGTGTGGCATACGGTGTCATTCTGTACTCTAAGATTCCCTTTCAATTTAGCAAAATAGTTTGTATGCTCTTAGATAACCGAGAAGATTAAGTAAATTAAAGGCAGACATACCTTGTTGCACATTAACTTGTGACAGCTTAGAGCACCACTTGAGTCACTTTCAGGCCCTGCCTATTTCCCTCTTAGGCTAGTTCCTGTTGTAATCTGGACCTTTGGGCTTTTGCCTTTTAGTTCAGTTCCTGCTACTCAGGCTTCAGTCATTAGCTTACTTGATTCTAAAAAATCAAGGCCTTTTTCTTTTTACTTTCCTAATTGTTCTTCCTGTCTCAAATCTCTTCCCTCCTCCAATCCATTCTTCACATTGTGTTGCCAAATAATTTTTCCCAAACTCAGATCTGACCATATCATTCCCCTGCTCATTATACTTCAGTGGTTCCTTAGTGCCAGTTGGATAAAATATAAGCTATGCTGCCTTTTAAAGCATGGCCCTAATTTCTAGCTTCATTATATGTTTCTTCCCTTCCTTCTTTCTGTAATCTATTCAAACTGGCGTTCTTGGTGTTCTGTCCCGTATCTTCTCTCTCTGCCTTTATACTGGCTCCCTCCTGTGCCTGGAATACACTTCTCACATTCATCTCATAAAATTCTTCACATCCCTTTTAGATACAACTTTCTACATGAAGCCCTACCTGATTCCACCCCTCCCCAAAACTGCCAGTAATTCCCCCTCCCCCCCACCACCTTGTATCTAACTCTTTGTATTTATTTTGCATATATTTATGTATGAACATGTTATTTCTTCTGATAGAATGTAAACTCTGAGAGTAGGGATTTTTTTCATTCTTTGACTTTGTATCCTGTGTGTCTAGCACCTAGGAGCTACATAATAAGTACTTGTTGATTATTGATTCCAGGTAATATGACTGTTTCTTCATTCTAGGTCAAACCTTTAACATCACCAGAAAGGCAGCTCACTGTGTGTCCCCTGAATACTCTTGCCTTGGCAACTGTCTCTAACAACCATGACCTATTTTCAGAGCTTGGTCAACTTTTACCCTTGTAGTTTCAAATTTTAATCACCTTCCCCATACCCCAAGCTCTTTTATGGCTTCTTCCGTGATGTTACAATGTCAGAAGTGTTTGTTTTCTGTGCAAAGATGGCATAATCCTCTGCTTCTCCCTTAGTAAGAGAATTGTTTGGAACTTGTCTCTGATTCTGAACCAACACTTGTTAGATGTCTGATCTTCACTCTAAAAGGTTCTTAAATAGTTCAATGAAAACTTCCCTGTGGGCCTCAGATTTCTTCTATGTAAAATGAAGAGGTTGAAGTACATGATCTCTTAGATCTCTTCTAGATCTAGAAGTAATCTCTTTTTTTGTTCTGTTCTGTTTTGTTTTGTTTTGGTCTATGCAGTAGGGTTAAGTGACTTGCCCGGGGTCACACAGCTAGTAAGTGTTCTGTGTCTGAGACCGAATTTGAACTTAGGTCCTCCTGACTCCAGGGCAGGTGCTCTATCCAGTGTGCCACCTAACTGCCCCAGAAGTAATATCTTAATGTCAGTATATATATATAATCACAGATTTGGTAATATCACCTGTGACCTTTATTTTTCCTAACTGATGTAAGTGTAAAAAATATGGTGGGGAGGGCATAAGTAGAAACCATTTAATCCTTTATTTCTCAATTTGAAACAGGAGCGCACACACACACACACACACACACACACACACACACACACACACACACACACACACACACACACACGCACATCCCATAGAGAATAAAAACTCCCTAGGTAGACCTTGAAAGGTTTGTGTATTTGTATCAGGAACAGGAAGGTACAGAAAATGTGAGATCCATTCTATTCGTCAGTGGTCTAAGGAATGAGAATGTTCTCAGCTAGAAGCAACAGGTAGTGTTTATTGGAAAGGGAAGTAAGTAGAACAATCCCTTATGTATTACCAGAAGTTTGGACTGTACCAAAGTTATAGTCTTCACTCATTTGGTACTCTCTTTGAAACCGTCATCTCTGTTCCTTAACCCCTCCAAACCAAACAACCCCAAACCTTCCTTCTGTAGCTCCTTCCTCAGATCTAGTAACCACCACTAGGGCTTAGAGCTAGGGGAAATAACTATTGTAGATAGCTTTTGTGGGAGAAGGGGAGGCAGGAGGCAGGAAAGGGCTTTGTTAATCCTGTTAAACTAGTGTTAGAAGATGGGAAGGGAGGAGGACACATATCTGACTTCTTAAGTTACTATCCTGCATTTTCATATAGAAACATTTATACATGATGCTTTGGTTTCGAAGTACAGTGAGTAAAGGATTCCCTATTATAAGTTAAATGTTTTTTCTCCCTAGCTAGAAACCTCCTGTCATGGAGAACATTTTTTGGGAAAAAGTGGCAAGTCAGCTTATACCTGGACTTTTGAAACACATTTCATTCTAAATCTGTGATCCTTTAAAAAACTTTTTTGTTGTTGTTTTTTTGGCTAGGCCATGGGGTTAAGTGACTCGCCCAGGGTCACACAGCTAGTAAGTGTTCTGTGTCTGAGGTCAGATTTGAACTCAGCTTCTCCTGAATCTAGGGCCGGTGCTCTATCCATTGCTCCACCTAAGCTACCCCTTAAAAATTATTTTTGTTTTAATTAAATATAATGCAGATTTTAAAAATTGATTGATCTTGGTCAGAATGCAGTTTATATCCCTAATAATATGCTGTTGAACTTCTGGCATTTACTGTTTTAGCAAGTGTTAAAAAGTACTTAGTATGTGCCAGGCACTGTTCACAACTGTATGAGTAAAAAAAAAAATGTAAATATTAATATGAGGTGTGACTATAAGATGTTGACGTAGCTTTGGAAACAAACTTATTAGAACTTAAATAGATCAGAATGATTGTTGTCTCCTTCAAATAGTCACCTTGCATAACATATTCTAATGATGCTGCTATCTTTCAAACCTGTTTTTTTTTGTTTGTTTTTACTTCTCCCTCCCTTCTTTTTAGAATTTTCTTTACATATAGCAATTATCCAATGGAAACAAATCTTCATTTGAAGTCAGTTTTGTTGAATTAATGAAATAGGTAATCAAGTTAGATAATGGCATTTTTTGGTACTTCTGGTACCAAAATCTTGTAAATTAATTCTGCAGGCAATACTAAAAGCACTAGCTTCATTAGAGGCAATGAGTCAACAAGCATTGAGTACTTACTGTGTGCTCAGCCCCGGGGTGTCAATAAAAGCAAAAAGAAAGATAGTTCCTGCTCTCTGGGAGCTTCCAGACAATGCATAAAAGGGAACTGAAAATGGTGGAAAGGATAGGACAAAGCATGGTAAAAAGTACAGAAAGTCAGAAGCAGAGCTGGAAGAGGAATGAAGTATGACTGTCCTGGACCATTTCTTAGAATGAATGTTCTAGGAGGAACTCAGCAAAGGGAACCCCAGAGTCAGAGAGTTGTTCCAGTGTAAGGAAACCATAGGTGCTGAGGGAACTGAGGCAGCATGGGGCAGTGGATAGAAAAGTGGATAGAAGCCCTGGGTTCAAGTCCCATTTCTGACAAATAACTGTCTCTGTGACCTGGGCAAGTCTCTTAACCTCTCAGTTCTCTAAGTATTTCTAAGACTGTCAGTGGCATTTAAGGTGAATTGGTAGAAGGAATTTCTTCATGGGCATTCTCTATACCAGTCAAGTCATAAGTCAGGTGCTTGTCCTTACCATTAGAATATGTATGTGGCCTACCAGGGTGTGTCCTACAAATGCCTGTCTGTAGTTGACAGAACATGCTCAGAGACTCAGAGAGTCCCGAGGCACATTTGTTAAAAGCTGGAAACCTTAGTGGATTCTGTGTTTTGGATGGAAACATTCCAGAATTGCCAGTCTTTATAGGCTATAGCTAGTCTCTGTTGCTTCCCTTCCTATTCCCTTCTGTTTCTTATCTGTTCATTTGTTTCCTGCTTTTTAGTACAGGCCTACACAGAAGGTGCTTCATAAACATCTTCAGATGACTCTTCAGATGTTTATAAAGCACCTTCTGTGTACACAGCATTAGAGTAGTCATTCTTTTAAATAGAGAACTTGTTAAAGCTTCTTCCATTCTTTTCTTTTGGTTGAACTGAGGAGTTTTCACCTCCCAGGTAGCAGGTGACAGTAGGTGGCAGTGCAGACTATAACCTTTCTTTTCTTCTTCCAGACTCAATTCTTTTTTTTTTTTAAAACCATTTTTCCTGGTTCAAGGCTAGATCCCCTCAATGAAAGTCTTTACTCTAACAACTTGAGTTGAATAACCTGTACATTTACCAAGTCTTCATCTCAGCAGATGACTAGACTGTAACCAGGTGGTGGGCATTTGCTCTGTAATCACAAAATAGTTGTAGCATTCTGGAGTCCTCAGTTTCTAATTCTAAAGTTCCCTTGTTGGTCTTATTAGAAATAAGGAACTGAATCAGTTATTGCACTGTCTCTATGGACTTTCATAGTTTCTTCAAATGCAGGTCTCAGATTTGTCTTTGCCCCTTCCAGTTAGCAAAACTGCCAGTCTGAAAGGGGCACACTCTTATATATTATACTGAAATTTTATAAGTTACTAGTATCCTCTTTGTAGTTTTGGTCATCCCTCAAGTCCCCTCATTTATCAAGTATTATTGGTTCTTTCTTCAAAATGTCTCTTCTCTCTGCCATTTCTCCCCTTTTATCTCTTCTGCCATCCTAGTGTTTTCTTATCTTTCTTACATGGATTACAACAGTTTACCAGCAGACTTTGCTGATTTCTGTCTCTTCTTCTTTCTAGGACCATTCGCTTCTTGGTTAATTTTTCTAAAACCCTACTTTAGTCATATCACTCCTGGTCAAAGACCTACAGTGTTGAGTAGCTTTCATGTTATGAACCTAACCTATCTATCCATTTTTTTCCTTTTACTTCCCAACCCTCTGCTCTAATCAGTAGTCTCCTCACTGTCTTTCAAACCTATACTTATTTTATCTTTGTGTATTTTTATTTGTTCATGCATCCTGAAATACATCACTTTTTCTTTACATTTTATTGAATCCTTTCCATCCTTGAGGATATACCAAAAGTCTCACTTAGTCTATAAAATTTAAAATTTTAATTCATACTTGTTTGTCCCTTTTCTGAACTCCTAATATACTGAATAATGTAGCCTTGTTCTTGTTGTGCAGTCATTTCAGTTGTGTCCAACTCTTCATGACCCCATTTGGAGTTTTCTAGGCAAATATACAGGAGCGGTTTGCCATTTCCTTCTCCAGCTCATTCTATAGATGAGGAACTGAGGCAAACAGGGTTAAGTGACTTGTCTAGGGTCCCACAGCTAGTGTCTGATACCAGTTTTGCCCTTAGGAAGATGAATCTACCTGAATTCAGGTCTGGCATTCTATCCATGGTGCCGCTTAGCTGCTCTGTATAATGTAATAGTTATTAACTGATTATTTCATATAGTTTAATCTTGTCTTCCTTGTAAGTTCTTTGAATTCAGTTAAATTGATCAAATCTATCAATTCATCATATGCAAAACCCTATGTTAGACATTAGGGGAGATATCCTTTACAATGTTAAGTATATAGTGTATGTACAGGAAATTCTTGGTAGCCAAGTATTATAATTGTAAAGTTAAGAAGAATGGGTAAAGAATGAATTCTTCAAATGTGAGAAGACATGGATGGATGCATTTGCCTGGAAGGATGTGATGCATTAAATCTTTGAGGGGTTCCTTTCAGCACTATGATTTTTTTATGTTGAAAATATAAATTCAAATTTTAGGCTTTTGTAACTTAAAAGCAGAAGTATTTACAACAGTAAGAACTATATAGCATTTAACATTTAGGGGAAATTACGTTTCTTTAATCTTCTTAATGATGCATATTTGGAGCTAAAATGACATGCTCAAAATAGAATTAAAGCTCTGATAGTTTTTAAGTTAATGATTGCCATGTGATTGGCAACTAAGTGATCATTGGTAACTTTGGAGAGAGCATTTTGTTTAAAGTATTGCTATTGATATGTAGTAATGTTTGCTTCTTGTGTCAAAAATATCCTTTTAAAAAGAAAATCTCCCCATTTTTTCCCACAGGACTTCCTGATCCATTTGCTAAAGTGGTGGTTGATGGATCTGGACAATGCCATTCTACAGATACTGTGAAGAATACACTTGATCCAAAATGGAATCAGCATTATGACCTGTAGGTTTAAAAGATTTGGAATAATGCATGTAATTCAGATTTGGTGATACAACATCTGAAAAAGCATATATCTTGAGGAAGAATTGTGGCCTGGGTGTAGTATTTGGTCTTCTGTTAGCTTGCTTTTTTTTTTTTTTTTAAAAGCTCATCTATTATCATAACAAGCATTATTCTTTTGTTATGTGTTTTCTTAATCAGTAGTTACTAAAGAGTACAACTACCCGGAAGCTTATTCATGACCTTTTTTGACTTAAAAGGGGTCATTTTACTCAAAGATTGGGAACTACTTTTCTGTATGGTTATTTCTTGTTGTTGAGTTGTTTCAGTCATGTCCACCTCTTTGTAATCCCATTTAGGATTTTCTTGGCAAGATCCTGGAGTGGTTTGCCATTTCGTTCTCTAGCCTATTTTACAGATGGAGGACCTGAGGCAAAAGTGACTTGCCCAAGGTCACGTAACTGGTGTCTGAGGCCAGATTTGAATTCAAGGTGGTTATTTCTAGAGGTGGGAAAAGGCAGAATTAAAATCAGATTACAGCAAAGCAGAACCTTAGCTTTAAGCTTTCAGTTAATTTGTTTAATTTTAGGTCATTTTCTAGGAGAATAAAGTCTGAAATCATTTAATCAACAAACATTAAGTACCTACTATGTGCCAGGCATTGGGCTAAGTGCTATGGATATAGAGATAAGTGAATGTATGTATATATGTACAAGATCTGTATAAAGCAGATTCAAAATAACTTTGTGTGGCAAGGTACAAAGAGTTGGGCAGGTGGGGAGGAGGGTCAGCTGCTCCAGCAGGCTAAGTCTTAAAGGAAGTTAGGTACTCTAAGGGGTAGAAATAAAAAGGTAGTGAATCCTAGGCATACGGAATTGTCAAGGCTCCAGATCATAGAGATGGGGCATGTCATGTGTGAGGAATAACAAGTAAGCCAGTGTAGTTAGATTTTAAGAGTACATAGAGGGAATTAGTATATGAGAAAGCTGAGGATTAGGAAGAAGTCAGATTGTAGAAAGCTTTAAATGCAAAACAGGAATTTATATTTGATCCCAGAGATAATAGGGAGCCATTGGAACTTATTGAGTAATGGAGTGAGATGTAGAGAACTGTGCTGTAGGAAAATCAGTTTGTTGGCATTATGGAGGTTGGATCACAGTAGGAGGAAAGACTTGAGGGTAGGACAGCTACTTAAGAGGCTATTGCAGTAGTCCACTTGAGAGGTGATGAGGACCTGAACTAAGGTGGTAGCTGTGTGAGTGGAGAGAAGGGAATTGGTGCAAGATTTGGCAACTGAATGTATATATGAGGAAAGTGAGAGTGAGGAGTCAGGGATGACCCTAAAGTTGTGAACTTGGGTGAGTGTAAGGATAGTGGTGTTCTCTAGAGTAATATGGAAATCTGGAAGAGGGGTAGAATTTCAGGAAAGGATAGTGATCTGTTTTGTTGAGTTTGAGATACTTAAGGTACATTTAGGTTGAAGTGTCCACAGGGCAGTTGCTGATATGGACCTGGAACTCAGGAGAGAGACTGGGGCTAGATACATAGATCTGAAAGTCATCTGAATAGAGATGATAAATAAACCTGTGGGAGCTGATGAGGTTACCAAGTGATGGTTAGAGAGAAAATAGAAGGCCAAAGACAGAGCCTTGGAGGTTCACCCACAATTAGTGGTTATGGCACTGATAATGTTGTAGCAAAAGAGACTGAGAAGATTTAGTTTGATAGATAGGAGGAGAATCAGGAGAGAGAACAGTGTCGTGAAAATCCAGAGAGGAGAAAATATCCAGGAAGATAGGTTGGTCAGTAGTGTCAAATGCAGAAGGCATTGAAAAGCTGAAGACTGAGAAAAGTCCATTAGCTTTGTGAATTATGAGATCATTGTAATGTTAGAGAGTGGTTTCATTTTAGTAATGAGATTGAAAGCTAGAATGCAGGAAGTTTAGAGGAGAGTTAGAGAAGTGGTATCAAGTATAGAAGGCTTATTCAGGGTGTTTAGGAGAATTTATATAGAAGATGTACAGAATGTTTGAAAGGAGGGATGGTAGGATCTATTGAGGTTTCTTAAGGAGAGATGAGACTGATGTATATTTGTAGGCATCAGGAAAAGAACCAATTGATAGGGAAAGGTGGAGGTTTAAAGCATGGGTGTGAGAGTGAGGGGATGACAGTGGTACAGTCTTCTGGAGAAGGCAGGAGGGAATGGGATCATGGGTGTACATAGGGGTTTGGCTTTGAGGAGAGAGGCTATCTTTTCAGCAGAGAGTGGAGTAAAGAAAGAAAAAATAGTGGAGGAAGAGCTCAAGAAGTTAATGAGATAGGAGAGAGAGAAAGGAGAACCTAAGGTGAATGGCCTTGATTTTCTTGGTAAAATTTGAGATAAAGTCCTCCCATGGATAGAAGGGGATGTATGGGAGACTTTTAAGAAGTAAGAGGTTTAGAATAGCCTTTGATGATTGGGATAGAGAATTGATGAGGAAGGAGTAAAATTCTTCATGAGTTCACATCAAGCCTCAGCTACTTACTAGTTGTGTAACCCTGGTCAAATCACTTAACCCTATCTGCCTCAGTTTCCTCATCTATAAAATGTTCTAGAGAAGGAAATGGCAAACTACTCCAGTATTTTTGACAAGAAAATGGGGTTATGAAGAGTTGGGCATGACTGAAATCACTGAACAACAACACAGGCAGCTAGGTGGTACAGTGGATAGAGCACAGGGCCTGGACTCAGGAAGACCTGAGTTCAAATGTGGCCTTAAACACTTGTCACTTAACCCTATTTACCTCAGTTTCCTCATCTGTAAAATGAGCTGAAGAAGAAAATGGCAGACCTCTTCAGTATCTTTGCCAAGAAAACCCCAAATGGGGTCATGACAAGTTGGGTGTGTCTGAAACTACTGAACAACAACTACAAAAACAACAAAAGACACTTATTGCTGCTGTGATTGGATCCAGCCTTTACAGTTTCAAGTCTTTCTCAAGTCCTGTTCTTCAGCATGAATAGGGATAGAGGATTCAGATAGTGAGAGTATTCCAGATTTGGATTTTATCAAGGTTGGAGTGTTGATAGGACCGGGAGAGAAAGGATTTGAGAGCAAAGTTGAACTGGTTCATTTAGAGTTGGGTGTATGTGATAGACACCATGCTAGGGACTGGATGAGGTGAAACATCCAAGTTTTAATTTTTATTTCCTCTAAGTATAACTGATTTAATCATTTTTCCTCAAAGATTAAATCTATATATACACACCAAGGTACATGTTTTTGTATACACATACATATTCTTTTGAATATTGTGTTTTCATATCCTTCAGCAAGTCATTTATAAGAAATGGCTTTGTGTCAGTTTCCTATCAAATTTGCATATTTGACTTCTGTGATAGCTATTTGATGAAATTTTTTACCTTCGGTGGTTTGATTTTATTTGTATAAAAATCTATTTTTTGTAATTGAGATAATCTTTTATTGTTTCTAATATATGTGTTTATTCACTACCCCCCCTTTGATCCATAGCTGAAAAAAAGATGTAACCTTTCATTCCTCTAATTTTTGTGGTGACTTTTTATATTTATATTGTATTAGTTCATATGGAATTTATTGTGGTATATGACACACTTTTGGCTTAATTGTATCTAACACTCAGGGCAGATACCCAAAAAACATATCTCTCTTGAAAATAAAGTCGAAGCAATGTAAAAAAAAAAAAAAGATTCAGGTGGATTAGAGCAAGAGAACAGGCATTAGAGTTTATAGTGGGGTTTGCTCTTTGGCCATTTAAATATTTAATATCATAGTAATTGGAAAGAGTAAGAGGGGATGGGAATTTACTAACCATTGGGGAATGAGCCCACACTGAGTGACAGTGGATAGAGGAGATCAGCTTATAAAGACAGATGGGTAGAATGTGATGCTCTCATGTTATTTTGGCACTAAGTGGATGGATCGTACTTTATAGAACCAGTGGTGATGATCTTGACATGTTGAATTAAATGATCTTTGTGTGTTTTGAATACTCATTGATACTGAAATAATGAAGTCAGGATGTATGCTTACTCAAATAATGGTGAGTTCCAGTTTCTCAAATTTATTTGCTTTTTTAATGGTTTTTTTGTGTATTTAAATATTTTTTTTTTCATTAGAGCTTGTGATTTCATTGGTGTAGGGAACTTAGGTAGAAACCTCTGTCACCAGTGTAGATAGTCTTCCTACTGCATAACTTATAGTCTTAGAGAGTTGCCTGGGCCACTAAGGTTAAGTGGATTTGCTCAGGTTCAGATGGCCTGCCAGTAATGAGGTGGGATGGTGTCATGTCTTTTTGATTGATTCTAGTTCAACTCTCTATCCATATGTTATCAGTTATGTTTATAATTTTATCTAAATGATTGGAAGAATTTGGTAGATTCTGTAGTTTCCCTAAAAAGAAATAATTTCATTCCGTGATTTCATTATTGTGGATACTTCTTCCACTGATGTTGATTATAATTCATCACCAGATAGTTCCTGGTGATAAGCCTCTTCAGATTTCCATAAGGCTGGTCTTTGGTTGAAAGACAAATGTTAGTAGGTATGGGAAGCCTTTCTAGCTTGGTAGGACCTGCTGGAGAAAGGTTGTCCTCTGCTGGCACAGCTTTCAAGAATTGCCTCCATGCAACGATTAGGAACATAGAATTTTAGCTGAGTGTTATAAAGTACTGATACATTAATTTTTTTTCCCATGGCTTTTTGCTACCCTTGATACTAGTCTTCATTTTTACCCAAGTTTTGTTGACTGAAAAAAAAATTCCTATTAGTTTGGCTTATGTGGTATTCAACTCCTAAGTGGGAATATGCAGTTCTAAGCTCTTTGCAGCAACAACATAAGTATTGTAGGGACGGAAAGCTTTCGCCCATCATTTATTCCTTTTTTTGTGTGAGGCAAATATAGGAACCATGATCTTTCTCTTCTCCTCATGACAGACTTATCCGATGGTGCATGTTTTAAAGTTACTTCGAATGTTCTGCTTTTTTTTGTAGTCTACCTAACCCCCATTTCCTCCTTTTTCTTTGTTTTTGACTGCTGAACAGTGGAACATTCAGAGCTAATAAATGATATAATAAATGATATAACTTTTTTTTTCAATTCAGTAAACATTTATTAAGTGCTTACTATGTGCTAGGCACTATGCATATAAAAAGAGGCAAACCACAGTCCCTACACTCCATTACATTACAATCTAATGAGAGTGACAACATATAAACAAATATATACAAAGCATGGTATATACTGAACAAATAGATAATTAAGAGAGGGAAAGCACTGGAATTAAAAGGGATTAGGGAAGACTTCTTGCAAAAGGTGAAATTTTAATTAGACTTAAAAGAAGCCTGGGAGGTCAATAGTCCAAGCTGAGGAAAGAGAGCTTTCCAGGTATGGGGGATAGCCAGAGAAAATGCCCAGAGCTGAGAGATGGAATGTCTTGTTTGTGGAAATAGACTGGAGACAGGTGTCATTGAATCAAAGAGTATGTATTGGGGAGTAAAGTGTATGAAGACTGGAAGGTTAGGAGGGGCCTAGGTCAAGAAGGACTTTGAATGCCAAACAGATTTGCTTCTGGAGGCAGTAGAAGTTACTGGAGTTTAATGGGAGTGAGTGAGTGAGTAAGTGTGTGATTTTGTGTGTGTGTGTGTGTGTGTGTGTGTGTGTGTGTGTGTGTGTGTTTGGTTGGACCTGAGCTTTTACAGTAGAGAGGAAATTCAATTATCTGTGAAATCTAATTCACCCTTTTAATCTTGTCAAAATGAGTATTACCAATTAAAATCAGTATAAGTTCAAAATCTTAAAAAAAAACCCTGATAATAGAGTTAAATAAATAAACAGCTTTTTAAAGGTTACTTTTGTTAGATTTTTCATGGGAATCTCAAAAAGTAATAATTTTGGTTGCTTAAATTTAATTTTGAGCTCACTTTATTTTCTTAATTTTTAAAAAAATAATATTTTACTTTTCCCCCAATTACATGTTAAAACAAATTTTAACATTTTTAAAAAAAATTTTGAGTTCCAAATTCTATTCTTTCCTGTCCTTCCCTCTCCCCGAGACAATAAGCAATCTATTACAGGTTATACATGTGCAGTCATGTAAAACATTTCCATATTAGTCATTTTGTACAAGAAAACTAGAAAGAAGGAAAGGAAGAAAGAAAAAGAGAAAAATAGTATGCTTCAGTTTGTATTCAGACAGTATCAATTTTTTCTCTGGAGGTGGATAGCATTTTTCATCATGAGTCCTTTGGGATTGTATTGTCGAGAATAGCTACGTCATTCACAGTTCATCATATAGTATTGCTGATACTGTGTACGTTGTTCTATGCAATATCAACTTCCCTAATTTGTGTTTTTATCTGGCACTTCTGGAGAGAAAGAGAGAATAAGGTATTAAAGATGAAGAAAGATCTTAAACTTAAATTTATGTCCCCTTCATCTTTAATAAGAGAGGTTTTTATTTGTTGTTTTCCCTTTGTTTTGTCATTTTGTCATTGAAATGTTGTAAAACAAAAAATTATGTTTTTGAAATTTGGTTTCATATTTTAGAATATTGAATCTGAATTCATAGTCAACTAAAATAAGTACTTTTTAATAATACTAAGTATAATATCAGGCAAAATTTCAAATACCTTAAATAATACTTATAACCTTGTTATTATGTACTTAAATGAAAACATGATCTCATAATTGCAAGTTTCCCTTCAGTGATACTGATTGCAGCTTATCTATAGTCTCACTCTGTGATTTTTGTTCATGTTCTCCCATGTTACTGTAGAATAATCTTAAATTTGTAAGTTGAGTATAGAAGTTTCCCATTCAGAAGAGGGTTAAGAAGGAATTATGAAATAGCAGGTCATTAGCACATAAAGGGAGATCATCACATACAAGATGTCATAGTTGTAAAAAGAACACTGTACTGAGAGCCCGGAAATCTGTATTGGTTGTAGCTCAGCCATTATTGTCAGATAAGTCATTGTAGCTCTCACTTTGGTTGATCATTTTAGGAAGAAATTGGATTAAAAGATCTGTGAAATTCCTTCTAGCACTAAAATTCCCTGATCCTTCGATTACCTCACAAGATTTCCTTTAAATCTGAGGAATAATATCAGAGTCTATTATTAAAGCTTTGGGTGTAAGGGATGGAAAGGACTTGAGAGATCATCAAGTTCGTACTCATTTAATAGATGAAGCAATGGAGACATAAATAGGTAAAGTGGCTTGCCCAAGGCCTCACTACAAGTTAGTGAGAAAATTGGGACTAGAATTCTGGGATCCTAATGTACTAAAAGTTGGATACAAATATGAATAAATCTAAAAGAAAATAAGTTTGCTTGTTACATAGGTAACTGCATTATTGTGTCTTCTCATTTGTAGTTGTGATGGTTTAAACCTTAGGCTCAAATCAAGTCACATTAGACATTTATGATCCTCATAGATCACACATTGAGTTTCCTTTTGGTTGTTCATTTGGTAAGTATTTACTGAGCATCTGTTATACATAGTACTATAGGAGACACAAAGACATATTATATAGTCCCTGTCCTTAAGGAGCTTATTCTCATTGGTGAGTTTAGATATCCACATTGTAATGTGGCAAGGCAGAAGATGTCACAGCGATGCCTTAAAAAAGGGGATAATTAAAGATGATTTATCAGGGGGTCTTGTAAAAGGGGAGATATATATATATATATATATATATATATATATATATATATATATGTATATATATATATAAGTTAATCAGTTGATTCATATTACTTCCAAAGTCACCTCTATTTTGCACTTCTGTGTTCCAAATGTAATAGAAGGGCACTTTAGAGATTGTCTACTTTGCCATAAGAACTCAGAGGGAATGATAATTATGGGCACATATATTGGGAAAGATTGCAAACAGGAGATGGTCAGAATCCAAGTTTTGAAAAAGGCATGACTGAGAGAATAAGAAATAGCTTAGCAGTATTATTATAATACTATGGCACTTTAGTAAAAATTCATACTCAACAAATCTAGACTTGTCCAAGGACACATAAAACACAAGGGAATATAAATAGACACATGTGTGGAAAGCAACCCAGAATTATGAGACCCTCTAACAATAGTATTTCCCCATACCACAAAGTTTCAGATACAACTTTTGACACAGAATGAGAGACTAGCCTTTAATACTAGAAAATATGTGCTATTTCTTATAACTTTTATGTGCTGTCTATATCACTCTTAGGGAGGGTAAGGAAGGAAAGTCATGTCCTCATCATGACTATTGCAAGTGGTTGCTTCATTCACATCCACACATCTAAAACTATTTTGCTTTCCTGATAATGATTAGTGATGGAAATGGAATTAGATCTTAGAGGATAGGAAGGAACAATTCAGATAGAGAGGAAGGATAGGACACAGCATGAACTAAAATTCAGAAACTAAGTGAATTAGCTAGCATTATTTGCAATGGGGGAACATTAAGGACTTTTCCATTAAACACAGGATAAAGGAAAGATGCTGCCTTTCCCCTGTTATTTGACATAGTTCTAGAAATGCTAGTGATAGCAGTAAACAAAAAACATACATTGGAAAAAAGAATAGACATTATTCATATGTGCATATATCATAATAATTTACTTAGAAAACTCAATAGAACCAATAATGAAACTTTTTGAGGCAGTTGATAGCTTCAGCAAAATAGCAGGATATAAAATAAAACCACAAAAATCATCCACACTTCTATGTAGAAATAACAATCTAGATGGAATTGATAGGGAAATCCCACTCAAAATAACTATAAAATACATAAAATATCTGGGAATCAGTCTATCAAAGCATGCTCAAGACTTAAAGAAATAGAATTACAAAACTTTTCAAAGAAATCAAGAATGACTTAAATAATTATAAGTCTCTTTATTGCTGATGAATGTTTGTGCATTACCAATAAAATAAAAATTATAATTCTGTCTAAATTAGTTTTAAGATTTAGTGCTATGCCAATTAAAATACAAGAAGTTGTTTTATAAGTCTAGGTAAAATAATAGCAGAATTGATTTGAAAGAATAAAAAGACCAGACTCTCAAGGGAAAAACAATAACAAACAAAAAAGAGAATTTGAATAGATTAGCAGGTCTAGACCTCAACTTATGTAGTAATCATAAAAATTATTTGGTAGCTGGTTAAAAAATAGAGAACTATTTTAGTGGACCAGTTATAAAAGAAAGAAGCAGAACTCAGTAACCCAATATTTGGTTAAATTTGAGAACACTGAATACTTGAGAAAGAATTCTCTCTTTGACAAGAACTGCTTGGAAATCTGGAAGGTAGTATGGCACGAAATAGGTTTAAAACTAGCATCTTACATCAAAATAAATCCAAAAAATGAAGGAAAGCATGGAAGTAGATGATGAAGGAATTGAATAGATCACAAAAGGTTAAGGTAGATTGTTTCAGTTACATGAAATTAAAAACAAAATTAGTGTGGGTAGATAAGAAGAGAAACTTGGGGAAAATTGTTGTGTCAGATATCTCTGATGTAGACAAAACCCTATCATAAACTCAACATAACATATAGATTATATCTAAAGGCTTTCCTAATGGATAAGTTGTCAAAGGATATGAATTCAATAGTTCTCAAATGAAGAATTATAAACTGTTAACAACCATATGAAAAAATTTTCTAATTTGTTAGTAAGAGAAATGTAAATCAAAATAACTCAGATTTCACTTTGTGCCCAGTAAATTGGCTGAGTTGACCAAAAAATAAAACTATTCAACTTTGGAGGGACTGCAGAAAGCCAGGTACACTAATAAACAGCTTTGGTTGTTGTCCTTCATTCTTGATTAGGACAAAAATGGCATCACTATGTTGGGCTCAAGGTAGAGTGTATCTAACTGTGACTGATTAGACCAGTATGAGATAGGACACAAATACTGACTGGACACAAATAGTCCATATGAGCATTTGGACTGGAGATGTCTCTAAATTTTCACATCTCATGTTTCTTTTGAACTACAGCAATTCTGCTTTGCTCATAGAGCAGAGCACCTTCTTTAATGCAGGCATGCCATGCTGGGCAGTCTTATGCTAGTGTCGGTCTCCCATGTCTCACAATCAATTCCAAAGTTCTTCAGAGGTACGTTGAGAGTCGCCTTCTATTGCTTCTTCTGACTTCTGTGTTAACACTTGTCTTGTGTGAATTTCTTGTAAAATAATCTTTTAGGCATATGTATGTTTGGCATTCAAGCAATATGGTCCTCCCATCAGAGTTGTGCTCTCTGCAGTGGAGTTTGAATACTTGGCAGTTTAGCTCAAGAAAGGACCTCATTGTCTGATACCTTATCTTGCCAGATGAGCTTCAGAATCTTCCTAAGACAATTTAAATGGAAGAGATTTAGTTTCTTCGTGTGGTGCTGATAGACTGTCCAGGTTTCACAGGCATACAACAATGAAGTCAGTACGATCGCTCTGTAGACCTTCAATTTGGTAGTCAGTCTAATACCTCTTCTCTCCCACACTTTGGAGTCTCCCAAACATTGAGGTAGCTCTGACAGTGTTTGCATCAACCTCATCATCTATGCATATATCCATGGTAAATATACTGCCAAGCTGCCAAGGTAAGTGAATTTATCCACAGCATTCAGTATTTCTCCATTGGCTATAACTGATGGTTCCATGTATGGATGGTGTGGTGCTGGCTAGTGGAGAACCTTATATTCTTGATGTTAATTGTTAGGCCAAAATTAGCATAAGCAGCAGAGAACTGATTGTTGCATCTCAGTTTTAGAGGCTGCATTGAGTGTACAATCATCTGCAAACAAAAAATCATCTACGAACTCTTCCTCCCTTAACCTGTAGTCTTTTCAAGTTAAATAACTTACCATCGGTGCAGTAGCTGACCTTGATGCCGTTTTTGTCCTCATTGAAGGTGTTCGACAACATTGCATCATTCTAAAGAGCATGGGAGCAATCACACCTAGCTTCACTCCCTTGGTGATTGGGAAAACCTGAGAACATTGTCCATTATCTAGAACCTGTGCAAGTATGCCATCATGAGACTATGTACAATACTAATGAACTTTTCCAGGCAACCAAATTTTGCTGTGATCTTCCACAAGCTTTCATGACTGCCAGTATCAAAGCCTTGTTCAGATCTGTGAATATTGTATACAGACCTCTGTTTTCCTCCTGGCATTTCTCTTGGAGTTGTTGAGCAGCAAATGCCATATTGACTGTTCCTTGGCCCTTTCTGAAGCCACTGTGGCTCTCGAGTAGATGGCCATATTGCAGTGAAGGATCAGCCTATTAAGGAAGACTCTGGCAAGAATCTTGCCAGCAGTAACTAAGAGAGAGAGAACCCTTCCACCCCCTTCCCTGGTGATTGTCACAGGACAACCTATTTACCTTTCCTTAATAGAGGTGGACAATGGAGGCATCTTTGAACTCCTGGGGAATAACGTCCTCTTGCCATATAACCTAGAAGATTGCAGTCAACTTTTGTATGAGCAATGGATTCCCCTGCTTTGTAAATCTCAATTGGAATGGAATCAGCACTAGAGGCTTTGCCACATGAAAGGAGCCTAATGGCATTCAAAACCTCTTCTTTAGTTGGAAATTCAGCTAGAGAGGGATTGACTTAAACCTGAGATATACAGTCAATGGCTTTGTCATTGATTGATGACTGTCTGTTGAGAACCTGTGGAAGTGTTCAGCCCACCCAGGATCAGGTCCTTATCACTAATCAGTGTGGCTTCATCTGCACTGTGTATTTGAAATACACCATAGGTCTTTAGCCCTGAAGTAGACTTCAGGGCATCATAAAAACACTTTGGATTGTTACCATCAGTGTAAAGTGGAATTTCCTCTGCCTTCTTACTGAAGAAGAATCCTGGATCTTTCTAAGCTTTGCTTGCACTTTATTTTTAATGGAGTTAAATTCTGCCTTCTTAGAGATGGAAACATTAACTATCCTGCTGATAAAGCCCATGAAGTTCTCTTTTTTTGATTAGCAGCTTCTGTATTTCCTCATCATTTTTGTGAAACCAATCTCGATGTTTGTGAGTGTTCTGGCCCAGATGAGTAAATGGAGTGCTGTATGTCGAATCTCTGAAAGCTGTCCACTGCTTTTCTGCTCCTTTGTTGCCAACAGTGGCTCAGCTTTCCCTGTAAGTTAGCAACAAACTGTTCACTCTTGGAGAAGTGCTTTAATCTGTTGACATTAAGAATTCTAGTAGTTGTCTTGCCTTGAGGCTGCTGCTTTTGTTGAATACAAATGTTTAGCTTAGGGAGGATAAGTCTATGGTCAGTCCCTCCACAGTTGCTCTCAAGACTCTTACATCCTGTCTGTCACTTTTCCTTACAATGACATTGTCTGTTAAATACCATTGTTTGCTGTGAGTGTACATCCATGATATTTGTTGTATTTAGGTAAAAAGAAAACAGTGTTGGTGATAAGGTCATGAGATACACACGCAAGTCTTGAGTAAGTGACTGGTGCTGTTTCTGACGCTATTCCACCCAAGGACTCCCTCCCATGACTGATAGTCTGTGCCTACTCTGGTATTAAAGTCACCAGAATTACAAGCTTGTTCTGTTTTGGCACATTGATAATGAGACCCTCCATGTCTTCCTAAAATTTTTCTTTGACCTCATAGTGGGAGCATATGCACTGATGATGATGGTGTGGTGCTTTCCTGCAAGTGGCAATCATTTGTCATGAGCCTGTTGTTCACTCTATTGGGAGGCATACAAACTTGTTGACTTGATTAGTTTTGATTTTGAAACCTCTGCGAGCTTCATGGTGCTCTCCATCACTGTGGCCACTCCAGAAAAGTGTGTATCTATCTTTGACTTTGCTAAGCTGGCCGTCATTTGCCAGTCTTGGCTGCTGTTTTGATGCAATGCCTGCTGAGTTATCTCACAACAAGAGCTGTTTACGTTTTGGGTCAACTGAATTTCATGTTGTCCATAAGCGTATGCCCATTCCATGTACCGATGGTGAGTGGAATTATCTTTGCAAAAGTTTTTGTACATTTTTTGTGTTTTGACTGCACGACGGGATCCTCAACTGCCACAGTAAGCAGGCTAGAGTTGGGTAAGTAAAGCAGACAATTTTTAGGAAAGTTTGGAAACTTTGGAAAATAATATGGAATTTTGGAAAATAATATGGCATAAAATAATATAGTATGCTGAGAAAGTGATTAAAATGTCTATGTTCCTTTACCCAGATATTTTATGTCTAGGCATGTATTTAATGGAGTTTAAAGACAGAAACTTGCAATATATACCAAAATATTCATTAAAATACTTTATACAGTTGCTTAAACTGGAAACATTCTCATGTGTTGGATCATCATCCATATTCTGCACTCCAATAGTGGTTATATCCTACACTCATTCCTGATACAACTTGGCAGTAGGTAGGGGCTAAAATTAAAATAGGCTAAACTTCTTGAGGCTGCAGATAGGTTAGTCTAGAAACAGACTGATGGTGGCAAACAGGAGAGTGCACAGTGGTAACCCTACATTTTTCATGGAGTGCTTGACATCCATTGGTGGGCTGCAAGGAGCCGGCAGGCCGTATGTTGTGCCAGGACTACTATATTCTGTCAGTGGTCTTATCACCTTCTGTGGGTTCAGTTTTCATTATATGAAGTTGATTCACAGATGAGTATATCTGCTCTTAGTCTCCTGAGTTACAGATGCACATCAGCAGCTGCTTTCTACATATTTTAAAATTGGATGTCCCATAGGCATCTTGAACTCTTTATATCTAAAACGGAATTCATTATCTTTCCCAATATGCCCATCTTCACAACTTGCCTGTTTTTATCTAGGGTATTATGATCCTTTCAGTCTTCCAGTTTCATAGCTTTGGAATCATATTCATATGCAGACTGAAAAACCACTTCTAGCTTTTCATTAGGTTAGAATAGGTTAACCTAGCCTATTCAAGGCTTACTAACCAGCCTGAGGACACAGTGAGTCCAGGGCGTACTGCATGTGGGGAATGGGTTTGAGAATTTCTGGACTTAGACAAACTATCTTCAGTCTTTTTGCCAGACTTTGCAACCAGACAACCAGACTAGGGCCACAACACTCATAGGTTTGCCCCAGTACACAGCTTTGTGACAGGTCCTGCAGCTGAGGGCTACGCCAGTACAAGTTATCAACCTTGAACTTGAACCTTCTAATCATCTGCCTTCATCAGTGGAATTCCTTGTTACCATTCTTGGAATTAGTTACCACTGATTAGCATATTTCTACATTGTCCTAATCTTCCTATCCCTATGGTAGTAAACTACTGGCTACTAAAAACCAACCCCATGTATACACCACCACCTCAACAGTCTACTCCTTCATTCCCATCTTCCTGAATCCTACCCTCCTCTTCCGATGTCCCACTTGAGATTTGCCCTCCATAAATAAGTCTTGCTTTCATTTTAAATCTCTCTCTCCTTGCACCTTTTGGCACTCATTTAGACTTAGCTCCCCCATGACAATACTGCTTCCCTCCTTAGTCTTTGCAGTACTGGCTACACTTTGTCTCGTATTCTACACTTTCCTCCTCCTTCCCTTTCCGCTTGTCTTGGTGGTAGAAAAAAGTAATCTTTGGTCCCCACTGCCATTTTCAGTATTACTCTTCACTATCAGCATTGAGCAAAACCTAGTTTGAGGTTTATTTAATACAAATTTATCACTCATTCCATATTCTGGTAGCAGTTATCTGCTGAGATCCTCCCCTCTCCTCCCCCAGGGTATGGTTTCTCCTTTTTCTAGGAGTTCAGGCTCACAGTCTTTTTTCCCTTTATGCCCTATCTTCTCTCATTGTAAGGAACTTCACCATAGATGTTGATATACCCTCAAATATCCTAATTTCCCAGTTCTTCAATCTATTCAACTGTGACCTAAAACCTTCACTGTACATCAGCAGGAATAATCATACTCTTGATTTTGCCATCATTCACAAGTGTTCAGGTTACATTTTCAGTTACTGAATTTCCTTTATGTAATCATAATTTTTAACTTATTTTCTTTGTCTGTGCCACATTCCTAAACCTACTCTTCGTCTTCATTGTTAGCTCTTTAAAACTATTGTAACATAGTATATAACTTAATAACATAACATAATTCACTACAGTACTATCTTATACTATCATCTCTGTAGCTACACTCTGTTCCTTCCTTGTTTCTACCTTTTGGTGAAGCAACTCTACACTATTCTCTACTTTTGAATCTCATGTTCCCATGACTTATTGCCAGTCACATCTTGGCCAAACCCTAACCTTGGATTTCTTCCACCGTTGCCTCCTTTGCTTCTACTTATGTGCTGCTGAATGGAATTGGAAGAAACAAAACTGTACTGACTTGGTAGCATTATAAATTTACGCTAGCTAATTTCAACTGAGCCCTCACTATAGCAAAGCAGTCTTGATCTTCCTCTCTATTTGATTTCACTTTCACTTTCACCACAGCAGTTATTTTCAAACCTTGTCTTCTTTCCTCAAACCTCTCACTCTACTTCATTCCCCTCCACTGTCCCCCCACTGAGGATACTGCCTCATACTTCACTGAAAAATTAGAAGTCTAGCAAGACCTCATATCAGATTTCTACTCATATCAGAGTCCTGTGACATCATCCCTACCATTTCCTCCTTTGCTTCATTGGAACTCTGAGGGTGAGGTGGCCCTTCTGCTTGCCTACACCAACTATTCTGTTTACTTTCATTCCCATCTCCTTTTGTCTTGTCTATCAGATTGTCCCCACCACCATCCCCATCTCTCTAGTCTTCAGTCTTTCCCTAACAGATGCATAGAAACACACCCCAGCCTCCCCATTCTTAAAAGTAAAAAAACTCAATAGAGTCTGTCATGCCCACCAGCTATCTATCATTCTGTATCTCTTCTCAGTTAAAATCCTTGAAAAAGCCATCTGCATTGGTGGAAATAGAAGTATTTCTTCTCCTCTCACTCTCTCTTAAACTCTGTAATCTGGATTCTAACCTAATTATTCATCTGAAACTGATCTCTTCAAAAGTACTAGTGATCTCTTAATCACCAAATCTAATGATCTGTTCTCGATATTCATATTACTTGTTTTATCTGTAGCATTTGACATTTGACTACATTCTTTTTGAGGATGCTTTCTCCTACCTTGATTTTCTTGACTGTTCTGTCTTAGTTCTCCTACTTGAACTGTTTCTTCTCATTGTTTTTACTTGATCTTCATCCGTGTCAAGCTACTAGTTTTGAGTGGCCCCCAGGATTCTGCCTTGAGCTTTCTTCTTTCTCTGTATTCTTGGTGAAGCTCCTATGTGTTCAGTTATAATCTCTTTGCAGATGATTTCCATGTCTGTTTGTCCAGAACTCCAGTCTTGCATCACCAACTTTTTGTTGGATATTTTGAATTGGATGTCTCATAGAATCTCAAACTCAACATGTCCAAAACAGAATTCATTATCTTTTTTTCCCCTTAAATGTTCTCCTTTTCTGAAATTTCCTATTAGTGTTTAGGTTATTACCATCCTTCTATTCACCCAAGTTTGAAACCTTAGTGTCATTTCCAACTCCTTTGTCACCCACATATCCAATCAGTTGCCATATCTTTTAATTTTCTTCTTTACAACATCTCTTACCTGTGTTCTCTTCCCTCTACTCACATAGCCTTAGTCCCTCATTATCTCTCAGCTGGACTATTGCAGTAGTGTTTTGATTGGTCTCTTTGTTTCAGGTCTGTTCCATTCTAATCCGTCCTCCACTCAGTTGCCAAAACAGTTTTCCTTAAGTGTGGATCTGACCATGTGACTGTCCTTTGAAGATGTAATTCAGATACCATCTTCTGCATGAAGCTTCCTGATTCTCTGAAGCACTAGTGTCTTCCTGCTCCGATTACTTTGTATTTAACTACTTTGAGTACACACATAAATGTTTACACACATATGAATTTAATAATTTTATATTCTCTCTTTATTTTTTAATGTACTTATCTTTCCCATTGGAATGTGAGTTCTACAAAGTTAAAAATTATTTCATAGGAGAGTTAGTATCCCGCTTGATACTAAGGGGACTCTAAATGAGGGTGACCTATGTCATAGGATTGTTGTGAAGATCAAATGAGATAACATGTAAAATATTTTTCCTTACATAAATGCTAATCATCATCTCATTATACCTATTATTCTTTGTAGTTGTATTACTAGGATTTACCATGGTACCTGGAACATAGTAGGTCCATAATAAATACTTGGTGATTAATAGGTTACCTTTCCAGTCTTCTTATATTCTACTGCCCTTCATGTATTCTGTGATCTGACCATGCTGTCCCACTTTCTGTTCCTGTTAAAGTACATTGCAGCACCCATCTACAGGCTTTTGCACTGGCTATTTCTTACGGCTGGAATGTGCTTCTTCTCACCCTTTGATGTACAGTACCTGGCTTTTAGGTTAGCTCAAATACTACTTCTTCCAAGAGGCTTTTTCTAATACCTTCTCCACCGTCCTTCTCCCCAACCCCGTCCTTCCCCCTCCCCACAGGCCACTGGTGCCACTCCAGGATTACTGTTAATCTGCTGTGTGTTCATGTATAGTCTCTGCCATTAGAATGTAGGCTCTGTGATAGCAGAAACTGTTTTTGCTTTTTCTTTGTATTTCCAGCATGATGTCTGGGGGATACCAAGCACTTAATAAATTTTTGTTGAATGAATGCTTGATGTTCAACTTCTTCCTCTGTCTCACCCTATATAGCCAATCATTTGCCAAGTCTTGTTGATTCTACCTTCATGACATCTCTTGCATCTCTCCCTTTCTTTCTGTTCTCAGGGCCACTGCCCTAGTTAAGGCCCTCATCACTTATCACATAGACCAATTTTTCTCAGAGTGTGGTCCAGGGACTCTTGGGGGCCCCCAAACCCCTTCTGGTTAAAACTATTTTCATAATAGTACTAAGATATTTTAACTTCTAATATGGTAAATATTGGTACCTCATAAACAAAAGCTTTTTTGTGGGGAGAGGTCCTCAGTAAATTTTTTTTTAAGGCAATTGCGGTTAAGTGACTTGCCCAGGGTCACACAGCCAGTATGTGTCAAGTGTTTGGTCTGAGGCTGGATTTGAACTCAGGTCCTCTTGACTTTAGGGCCAGTGTTCTATCCACTGCGTCACCTAGCTGCCCCAGTCCTCAGTAATTTTTAAGAGGTTCTAGGACCGGAAAGTTTGAGAACTAATGACCTAGACTTAGCTTCTTATTGCAATATTTCTATGATATTCCTGTGGTTTCACTCTTCTCTAGTTCATTCTACAAACAGTTGCTAAGGTGATCTTCCTAAAAGGAAGATCTGATCATGCCACTTCCCTGTTCAGTTAAGAACAATTCCTCCCTATTGCTTTTAGTGTAAAATATAAACTTTTCTGTTGATCTTTTAAAGTGCTTCACAACCTTGCCCAACCAATCTTTCCAGCCTCATTTTATCATATTCTACCTTTCCTATTCTGTGATCTATTTAAACTGGCCTTCTTTCTGTTTCTCACTCATGATACTCCATCTTCCATTTGTGTGCCTGTGCACTGGATTTTCTCCTTGAGTTTTCAAGATTTCTTTTTTTTTTTGTCCCATTTCACTGTGTGTATCTGTCTCTTTTATTGTCATGTCATGTCGTGTCATGTTAATTTGAAATAGGATTTCTCAAACTTACCAAGGTTGGAAGAACAACAGCCATTCTTGGGCCATATGGAACCTTTAACTTGCTCTGAAAGATCTGGAAAGGACCTTAGAGACCATAGAAACTGATCTCCTTATTTTACTGATGTAGAAACAGAAGCAGAAGTTAAGTGACTTGCCCAGGCTTACATAGCCGGTGTCAGCTGAAATCTGAACTCTAGTCTAACTGACAGTTACTTTATCGACCTAGCTGCTTTTGAGTCCACTTTGCAACAAAAAGTCAGTCTATTAAATGAGGAAGTGTAAAAAATAATAAATAATTGTTGAAGGCAATGACTATAGATTTTATACATCAAGATTATGGAATGCAGCCAGAGTAAAACTTGGGAGGAAATTTGTAGAACTGAATTTCTAGACCAGTAAAATGTGTGATATAATTTTGAGGTCTTTCGTGATTTATGGTTTGTTAGGATAGGTACTTACATTAAAAAACAAAACAAAAAAAAACAACCTCAGATGAACATGTCTCTTCCTTTACCCCACTCCCCTTTCCTTTCCAAACTCTGGAATTTGGCTTGTTTCCACACCAAAGGGAAAAAGTTACACTCTGCGCAATTATTTAGGCTAAACACCCAACAGAAAGCAGAAAGGATCTGCCCTGGAGTTCGTGTACAATCAGGATATCCTCTCTTCTCCCTTTGGTGAGCTTCTCCTTCCACATGTCCCTGACTTACAGAACTACCCTGGCCTCTATATACCTCCTGAATACTCCTTGGAGTGCTACTCTGGGTAGTAGCTGCCTTTCAAAGGGAAAAGAAGTCAGGATTTCTACTGGGGCAAATAATCATACTTTAATGATGATCCTTAATTTACAGGGATCTTTATACTTCTCTCAATAATTCTGCTTTACATAAAGCAGGGAGGTAGGGGGAATAACTAATAATAATAAGAGAGTTGATCCTTTTCTTCAAATCTGAATAATACACAAAACTTTCCTCTTCCAGCTGTGCTTCTGACTTTCTAGACCTTAAGCCCTGCCCCTTCCCCTTTCCTGCTTTTCAGTTCCCTTTATGGGGTTGTCTTCCTCCATTAGATTGTAAACGACTTAAGGGCAGGTTCAGTGTTTTTACTTCTATTTGTATCCCCAACTCTTAACAGACCCTAACACATAGTATAAATATAAAATATGACACAAATATTAAAAATAGTACTTAATAAATACTTGTTACCTTCTACTAAACATCTCCATTGTTCCACTACTGCCACTTGGCTCGTATCTTTATAGTTCCTGGCTTGGCCCAAGAATTCTTTTTTTTTTTTTTTTTTGTGGCAGTGGGGTTACTTGCTCAGGGTCACACAGCTAGTAAGTGTTATGTATCTGAGGCCAGTTTGAACTCAGGTTCTCCTGATTCCAGGACTGGTGCTCTATCCACTGTATTACCTAGCTGCCCTCAGCCCAAGAATTCTTAAGGCTTGGATGCTACCTCTATCTTCAGTCATCTGTGGAGCCATAGGGTCTCCTGGAACTTCCCTATATGGGCTTCTCTGTAGAAGCCTGGCTTCTTTCTCTTGAGTTCTTAACTTTGTTTTTTTCTGCTCTTGTGTTACTCTTTTAAAAATCCAAGCCCTAAGGGGATCATTCAGGTGTATAAATCATCTATCATCCCCAATTGCCTAGGGCCTGACCAGTTCATACCTTGTTAAAGAGCCTTTTAATGAGGAAATATACTCTTTTAAGACTTTTTAAGGTGATGTTGTTCATGTCTGAACCAAAGACTCCAAAGAACCAAAATTATTAGGATATTTAGCACAGAACTGTGGCCTAATAAGTGGTCAGGTTAGAACTCTAGGCAATATCTGAGCCAACTGATTCTCTATAATAGTGATTCTCAACTTTTTTTTGTTTATTTTTAGAATTACAACACTGCTTATAATAACTGCAAGGGTGACTTTTACTCAACAAAACTCTATTAAAATGTACATTATATGATTATAAATATAAAATTTTATTCTATGAGTATTAAAACTATAAAATTATAAATACTAATTGTAAAATAATCACAAATATTTATGTAGGACATTCTATAAGAATTTAAGGAAATAGCGCAACAAGACCTCATGCTTACTGCAAGACTTAAATATTTTTATTTTTATTTTTTATTTTAGTGAGGCAGTCGGGGTTAAGTGACTTGCCCAAGGTCACACAGCTAGTACGTGTCAAGTGCTTGGTCTGAGGCCGGATTTGAACTCAGGTCCTCCTGACTTCAGGGCCAGTGCTCTATCCACTGCGCCACCTAGCTGCCTCCTAAATATTTTTATTTTGCAAATTTTGTTGAATATGAGTAAGATGGTTTTTTTAATGAGGTAAGTTATAACTTAGAAGCTGTTTAACATATAATAATCACATATAAACTTAATTTTGACTTTGGACTTTTTGCTGTAGAGTCTTACATATGGTTCTACATCACGTTTATTAAAATAAGGCAAAAATAAATGCTCACTCACATAAACAGGTGTTGGAAAGTGGTAGGAGAATTTTACGGCTTCTCTTGATGAGAGATGGAAATGGGTTTTTTTTATTTTTGGCCACCTAACCACTTGAAGAAAATGAATAACAAGTTATGATATAAAATATTTACTTTTCTACTGACTGATAAATACCGTATTAAATCACAAATGTACTTAAAATTTAGTTACATACATTGCTCAATTTAAACGTTAGACATATGTAAACCTTAGTAAGGAAAGAATCTCTTTAGATGTGACTTTCTAGTCTTTTTTTTTTTTTTTTTTTTTACCACTGGCACACGAGCTGTGCTCTCACAGAAACTCTGCTCAAAGATTGACCAGTGTTGCTAACCACTTCATTTGAAAATCTGCGAGATAGAAAAATAAGAAAGTTTATAAACAGGCTTAATACTGCATTGAGAAGCAATGAAAAATTTTCTTCTACAGGCTGTTTGTGATGGTTTCTTATGGCTTGTAATTAATGCACATGCCCATAGGTCGTGGTTTTCAAACAGCCTGAAACTTGTACTGTAAGAACTTAAACATTGGTGGCGTCTTGAATGTATGATGACACAGGTGAAGAAGTACAGTTACAAAGTACCTAGGGAATGAGGGAGTTTCTCTGGTGTAGTGTACAGAATGCAAATGAGGATGTGCACACTGGGAATTGGCTTCTCCTAAACGGCAAATCCTCGTGGTAGTTTAGAAGAAATTTGATGACAGGTTGAGAAGTTGCATGTTGCCTTTAGTCAGATGTGGAGGTTAGAGTTTGATGTGATCACTGCACGAACACCAAAATTGTTGGGCACCAAATCATGCTAGTTCTGAATCACTTCAATAGCAAACTTTTAATGCTTCAAGTATGCAGATGCTTGTTGTCATGGAGAAGAAATATATTTGCATAATCGAGCAATTGTTTACTGCTTAAGATACCATTAAAGAATTTTCAGCACATTGTGAAGAGGTTTTTGAAGCACTAAATATTAACCATTTCTCTAAAATGTGGGAGAGAGAAAATGAGTGAGGTGAGCCTTTACAAAAGGAATACATCACAATAGGAGCTGAGATTAGCCTGACCAAAATCCAATAATTTTTTTTGTTTTTGGAAAAAATAAAAAAGAGACCCTAAACTGCTAAAATGAGGGAGAAGAGATTACAGCCAGGGCAAAAGAAATCTTAAAAGTTACAGAGATTAATATTTATAGCTATAGGATAATGAGGAGAATCTAAAACAAATCGATGAGTATTTCCTAAATGTAAAATGTTAAACTTAACAAAATAAGTGGATAATCTAAATCAGTTTTAGAAATTCCACAGTTACCCTGCAAAATAGAAACCAGGATGAGACAGATTCAGAAGAAAACATATGTGATTATATAATTTAATACAGAGAAAGCCTTTTATTAAATGCTGCATCCATTTGGATCTGTCATCCCAGGAGATCCCTCCTTTTAACTGTGCAGTCTGGCTTCAGACCTAATCATTCAACTGAAATGATTCTGAAGTTACCGGTGATCTCTTAATCACCAAATTTAGTGGCCTTTTCTCAAGCCTCATCTTTCTTGACTTCTCTGTAGCCTTTTACACTGTCAATCATCCTCTTCTCCTTAATGTTTTCTTCTTTCCATATTTTATGTGACACTACTGTCTCCTAGTTTTTGTATCTATCTGGCTGTACTTTCTTAGTGTCCTTTGCTGGATCTCCATCCAGATAATGCATACTAATCCTGGGTATCTCCTAAGGCTTTGTCATGGACCTTCTTTTCTTTTTCCTCTATTCTATTTCACTTAGTAATCTCATTAGCTAGGTTGCTAGGTTGCTGTTTGTCCTTCATTCTCAAAGAGAATTATGACATCAGGGAAGTGATGCAGCATCCATGGATTCAGTGATCATTTGTCTGATGATGTTCTCAAATCTTATCCAGCCCTAACCTCTCTCCTGACCTCTGGTGTTGCATCTCTGACTGTCTATTGGACATCTCAGACTGTCCAGTAGAGATTTTAAGCTCAATGTGTCCAAAACTGAACTGCTTCCAAATTTACCTATTATTGTTGAAGGTACCATTATCCTCCTAATTCCCCTAGGCTTGAAACCTAGGTGTCATTCCTGACCCCTCAATCCCTTCCTCCCCTCATATTCAATTTCTTACCAAGCCCTGTTGATTTTACCCTCCTAATATCTCTTGAATACATTCCCTTCTCTTCTCTGACATAGACACCTCCAAGATGCAGGTCCCATCTCACTCCTGGACTGTTGTCCTGTAGGTTGGTCTTCCTGCCATGTCTCTTTCCTTTTCCAATTCATCCTCCACTCAGTTGTCAAATTTGTCTTCCTAAAGAACAGGTCTGGCCATGTCACTCCAATGTTGAGTTTAAAGGCTTTCTTCAACTGTGCCTTTGTTTCCTACCACTCTAAGTGATACTGGCCTCCTTGCCATTCATTCCTCCAACAAGATGCTTCATTTTCCTACTCTGGGCGTTTCCACTGTCTGCCCCTCATACGTGGAATGCTTTCCCTCAGTAGCTCTACCTACTGGGTTCCCTAAAGTTTGAACTGAAATTCCTCCTACAGGAAGCCTTTTATGATTCCTCTTAATTCTAATGCCTTCTTTCTGTTAATTATATCCAATTTATCCTGTTTGTAGCTTTTTTGGGTATATAGTTATTTGCATGTTGTCTCCCCCATTAGATTGAGCTTCTAGAGTTATGTACTTTTACCTATCTTTGTGTTGTGTTGCTATCACTTAGCACAGTGCCAAGCACATAGTAGGGGCTTAATATATGTTTATTATTTTAAAATAAAATAATTATTTTCTTCATGCATTCTCTTTACATTGTAGAAGTGTTGGAGGAAAAAGTAGAAAACTAATCAACACTAAAAATCTGGAATTGAAGTTGTCTGTTGTACTACTCTGCTTTTCCTGTTTTTACTTAGCACAGTGAGATTTTTTTATTTTTTTTTTTAAAGAGTCCATACTTTGACTCATTTCTTATTAAGCCTTAATCACTGAATAGGCGTTGCCTCAGTCAAGCTGAGACCTGTTAAAGACCTTAGTTTGAAAAGACTAATGTCTCCCACTGCATCCTGGGCCATCCATTTCCAGTTGTCCTGATCTGTATCTGGCCACTGGACCCAGATGGCTTTAGAGGAGAAAGTGAGGCTGGTGACTTTGCACAGCCTTCCCTCACTCAAATCCAATTCACTTGTATGTCAAGGCATCACCTCCCTGTGTCACGGTCCTGTTTGAGAATAAAGGGCAAACAGCAATCTAGCATAGTTCCTTCTTTGGTTCTTAAATTTTGTCTTTTTAAAAAGTCTCCCTGTTTATTATTAGCCCTTTGAAGTAGAAGGTTATTTTGCTTGTGACCAATCCTTCCTGCCTTCCCATAGTCTCTCCTGGCTCTTTCCTTTCCCTTTTTCTGACTTTTGTTTCTGCATTTATTGTATACCAGACTCTTGGTGTGTGTGTTTGTGTATCTTTGTGTTCAGCCCTCCTTTGTCTGATTCATAAGTGAGTGAAGTCAGGATATGCCTCCTCCATGCCTTTTTCCCTTGTTTGTAAATTCTTCTTGCATACCCCATTTATTCGAAATAGTAAACTTCTTCCCTCTTCTTCATATGTTGCTTTTTCCCTACCTTTATTTCCTCTTTTCACATAAGCAAAACAGAAAAAAACCCCAAATTCTATCTACTCCCTTTGTTTCTTTTATTTTCTCTTTGTGATCTTTGAAGACAGTACAGTGAAGGGATAACTTGTCTCTCTATGAGAATGTAAATATTTTTTCATCCACTTGTTGTCAGATGTATTTATCTTTGTAGCCATCTCAACTTGTGTGACTAATGCTTGGATTACTGGCTGTGGAATAAGGAAAATCTGTGTTCTGAATCTTGTCTCAGACACTTACTAGCTCAGTGACACTAGTCAAGTCATTTAAACTCAGTCTTAGTTTCCACATTGGTAAAATAGGGATTATAATAGCACTTACCTTATAAGAATCAAACAAGACAGTGTATCTAGAGTACTTTATGAGCCTGTGTTATTCTTTATTATTACTATATATATGTTACATATATATTTATGTATAAATATATATTTGTTATATATATATATTACTATATATTTATTTGTTTTTTAAATTATATTTTATCCCCCCCAATTACATGTAAAAACAATTTTTAACATTTTTTTAAAATTTTGACTTCCAAATTTTCTCCCTCCCTCCTCTGTCCCAGAGATAGCAAGCAATCTGATGTAGACTATATATGTGCAATCTTGTAAAACATTATTTCCATGTCAGTCATTTTGTGGAAGAAAACTTGAATAAAAAAAAATTAAGAAAATGAAAAAAATAATATGCTTTGGTCTGCATTCAGACTCCATCAGTTGTTTCTCTGGAGGCGGATAGCCTTTTTCGTCATGAGTCCTTTGAGATTATCTTGGATCATTGTATTGCGGAGAACAGTGAAGTTGTAAATAGTAAAATTCATAGTTGATCATCGTACAATATTGCTATTACTTTGTATAATCTTGGTTCTGCTCACTGCATCGGTTTATTTAAGTCTTTCCAGGTTTTTCTGAAATCATCCTCCTCATCATTTCTTATAGCACAGTAGTATTCTATTACAAGTATATACCATACACAGCTTGTTCAGTCATTCCCCAATTGATGGGCATCCCTTCAGTTTCCAATTCTTTGCCACCACTAAAAGAGCTGCTACAAATACTCTTGTACAAATAGGTCCCTTTTCCCCCCCCCCCCCCCAGATCTCTTTGGGATACAGATCTATTGCTGGTCAAAGGGTATGCATGGTTTTATAGCCCTTTGAGCATAGTTCCAAATTGCTCTCCAGAATAGTTGGATCAGTTCACAACTCTACCAACTATGCATTAGTGTCCCAGTTTTCCCAAACATCTCTTCCAACATTTATCATCTTCCTTTTCTTTCATATTAGCCAGTCTGATGGGTGTGTATTGGTACCTCAGAATTGATTTATTTTCATTTCTCTAATCAGTAGTGATTTAGAGCATTTTTTCATATGACTATAGATAGCTTTGATTTCTTCATCTGAAAACTGCTTGTTCTTATCCTTTGACCATTTATCAATTAGGGAATGACTTATATTCTTATAAATTTGACTCAGTTCTTTATATATTTAAGAAATTCAGCCTTTTTCAGAATTTTTATAGTAAGTATCTCTTATAAAGGCCTCATTTCTCAAATATTGCTGTATATTTGTAAAACACTCTTATCTTAAAAAGCTACGTAAGAGTTACCTATTAGGCATCATTTGCATTTCAGTGTTTCTGCTCAACTCTGGTCTTTTCTTCTAGACTACTTAAAGATCCTCTATTCTGTTAAAGGCCTGTTTTCTCCCCCCACCCCCCACCCCCCATCATAGCTTTAAAACTGGAAGGGACCTTAGAGAGGTCATTGAGTACAAGCACTGAGGCACAGAGAGGTATAATGTCACCCAGCTTGTAACTGTCAGGACCAGAATTTGAACCTAGGTATTCTTGACTGCATCTTGGTTTTGTCCTTCTATAGCATATAATGATGATGTTGCCACCAGCACAGATATGGTACTTTAAGGTTTGCAGTGTGCTTTACATGCAGTATCTTTTGAACCTCTTTACAACTATTTAAAGAAGGTGTTATAAGTAGTGTAATCATTGTTTTGCAGATGAGGAAACAGATCTTAGAGAGGTTGTGACTTAGTGTTGGTCACACAAGGCTAATAATTGTCAGTGGCATAGGGATTCAAAACTGAAATCTTCTTGGCCTCAAATCCAATACTTTTTCTCTATTGCAGCACAGTCCCTCTTGAGTGTATGCTTGGGACTGTTGTTAGCAGCAAATTCCCAAGGGCCTGACTCTATATGGCAATTACTCTGTTTCTGCTTTTCAAGATATAAAGGAGGTTTTAAAAAAGTTGTTTTGGGGAAGATACTTGTTATGTTTCTGTAGCAATGCACTGAAATTTGGAAGAAGTTGTTCGTTATAATCTAGTTCTCTCTCTCTTTTTTTTTATTAATTTATTTTGATTTATCAACAATCAATTCCATAAGCTTTTGAGTTTTAAATTTTTCTCCCTCTCCCTTCCCACCTCCCTCCCCAAGATGGTGCACAATCTAAACATATTTTCTTTTTCTTTTTTTTAAATATATTTTGATTTATCAATAATCACTTCCATATGTTTTTGAGTTTAAAATTTTTCTCCCCCTTCCTCCCCACCACCCTCCCCAAGACGGTGCACAATCTGATATAGGCTATACATTTACATTCATATTAAACATATTTTCACATTAGTGATGTAATAAAAATTAAATCCAATAGGAGGAACCATCAGAAAGAGGAAACAAAACTCAACAGAAGAGAAAAAAAAATAGCAATTCGACTTCCATAGTTCTTTCTTTGGATGTGGGTAGCATTTTCCATCACAAGGCCTCTGGAAATGTCTTAGCTCCTTGTATTGCCAGGAAAGGTTAAGTTTATCAATATTAGTCATCACACAACATGGCTGTTATTGTGTACAACATTCTCTTGGTTCTGTTCACTTCACTCAGCATCAGACCATACAAGTCTTTCCAGGTTTTTCTGAAGTCAGCCTGTTCATCATTTCTTATAGCACAATAGTATTCCATAACATTCAGATACCACAACTTGCTCAGCCATTCCTCAGTTGATGGGCATCCTCTCAATTTCCAATTCTTTGCCACCACAAAAAGAGCTGCTATGAATATTTTTGTAGATGTAAGTCCTTTTCCCATTTGTGTGATCTCTTTGGGATATAGCCCTAGAAGTGCTATTGCTGGGTCAAAGGGTATGCACATCTTTATAGCCCTTTGGGCATAGTTCCAAATTGCTCTCCAAAATGGTTGGATCATTTCACAACTCCATCAACAATGTGTTAGTGTTCTAATTTTCCCACATCTTCTCCAATATTTATCATTTTCCTGTTTTGACATCATGTTGGCCATTCTGATAGGTGTGATGTGGTACCTCAGAGTTGTTTTGATTTGCATTTCTCTAATCAATAGTGATTTAGAGCATTTTTTCATATGACTATAGATGGCTTTAATTTCTTCATCTGAGAACTGTATGTTCATTTCATCTGACTATTTATCAGTTGGGGAATGGCTTGTATTCTTATAGATTTGACCTAATTCTCTATATATTTTAGAAATGAGGCCCTTATCAGAGAGACTGGTTGTAAAAATTCTTTCCCAATTTTCTACCTTCCTTCTAATCTTAGTTGCATTGGCTTTGTTTGTGCAAAAACTTTTCAATTTAATGTAATCAAAATTATCTATTTTGCTTTTTGTAATGTTGTCTGTCTCCTGTTTGATCATGAATTCTTCTGTTCTCCATAGATCTGACAGGTAAACTATTCCTTGCTCTCCCAGTTTGCTTATAGTATCAGCCTTTGTATCTAATTTATTATTTTAAGGAAGACTCCATTTATACCTATGTTCTCTAGTGTTTTTAATAGGAATGTGTGTTGTATTTTGTCAGAAGCTTTTTCTGCAGCTATTGAGATGATCATGTGGTTTCTGTTAGTTTTGGTGTTGATATGATGAATGATGCTGATAGTTTTCCTTATATTGAACCAGCCCTGCATTCCTGGTATAAATCCTACCTGGTCATAGTGTATTATTCTTGTGATAAGTTGCTGTAATCTATTTGCTAATATTTTGTTTAAAATTTTTGGATCTATATTCATTAGAGAAATTGGTCTATAATTTTCTTTCTCTGTTTTGACTCTTCCTGGTTTAGGTATCAGCACCATATTTGTATCATAAAAAGAATTTGGTAAGATTCCTTCTTCACCTATTTTCCCAAATAGTCTATATAGTATTGGAATTAATTGTTCTTTAAATGTTTGGTAGAATTAGCATGTAAATCCATCTGGCCCTGGAGACTTTTTCCTAGGGAGTTCACCAATGACTTGTTCAATTTCTTTTTCTGAGATGGGGTTATTTAAGTATTTTACTTCCTCTTCTGTTAATCTGGACAATTTATGTTTTTATAAATATGTATCCATTTTACTAAGATTGTCAAAATTGTTGGCATATGGTTGGGCAAAATAATTCCTAATAGTTGTTTTAATTTCCTCTTCCTGGGTGGTAGCTTCACCCTTTTCATTCTTGATACTAGTAATTTGGTTTTCTTCTTTCTTTTTTTAAATTAGATTAACCAAAGGTTTATCTATTTTATTGGTTTTTTCATAAAACCAGATCTTAGTTTTATTTATTAGTTCAATAGTTTTCTTAATTTCAATTTTCTTAATTTTTCCTTTGGTTTTCAATATTTCTAATTTGGTGTTTAATTGAGGATTTTTAATTTGTTCTTTTTCTAGTTTTTTTTTAGTTATATTCCCAATTCATTGATCTCCTCTTTTTCTATTTATTTATGGAAGCATTTAGAGATATAAAACTTCTCCTAAGAATTGCTTTTGCTGCATCCTATAAGTTTTGGTATGTTGTCTCATTATTGTCATTCTCTTGAATGAAATTATTGATTGTTTCTATGATTTGTTCTTTGACCCCATCATTTTTTAGGATTAGATTATTTAGTTTCCAATTATTTTTTAGTCTATCTTTCCATAGCCCTTTATTACATATAATATTTATTGCATCATGATCTGAAAAGGATGCGTTTACTATTTCTGCCTTTCTGCATTGGATTGTGAAGTTTTTATGCGCTAGTACATGGTCAATTTTTGTGTGTGTGCCATGTACCACTGAGAAAAAAGTATATTCCTTTCTATTCCCATTCAATTTTTTCCAGAGGTCTATCATACCTAACTTTTCTAATGTTCTGTTCACCTCCCTAACTTCTTTCTTGTTTATTTTGTGGTTAGATTTATCTAGTTCAGAGAGGGGGAGGTTGAGGTCCCCCACTAGTATGGTTTTGCTGTCTATTTCTTCCTGTAACTCCCTGAACTGCTCTTCTACGAATTTGGATGCTATAGCATTTGGTGCATATATGTTTAGTAATGATATTACTTCATTGTCTATGGTGCCTTTTCGCAGGATGTAGTTTCATTCCTTATCTCTTTTGATAAGATCTATTTTTGCTTTTGCTTTGTCTGAGATCAGGATTGCTACCCCTGCTTTTTTTTTTACTTCAGCTGAAGCGTAATGTATTTTGCTCCAGCCTTTTACCTTTACCCTGTATGTGTCACTTTTTTCCAAATGTGTTTCCTGTAAACAACATATTGTAGGATTATGGTTTTTAATCCACTCTGCTATATGCTTCTGTTTTATGGAAGAGTTTATTCCATTCACATTCACAGTTATGATTACTATCTGTGTCTTTTTCGGCATCCTTTTTTTCCCCTGTTTATGCTTTTCTTTCTCCTTTCTCCTTTCCCCCCCTCAGTAGTGTTTTGCTTTTGACCAGTGCCTCCTTCAGTCCCACCTCCCTTCTATTATCCCTTTCCCTTTTCTTCCCCTTTACCCTTACTGCTTCTTCCCTTTCTTCTATCCCCCCTCCCTTATCTTTCCCCTTTTCCCTCATACTGCCTATAGTGCAAGTTAGATTTCTATACCTAACTGATTATGTTATTCCCTTCTCAAGCCAAATCTTATGAGAGTAAGGTTCAAACAATGCTCATCCCCCTCCTTTCTTTACCTCTACTGTAATAGGTTTTTGTGTCTTTTCCTGTAATGTAGTTTACCCTTGTCTGCCTCCTCCTTTCTCAGTACATTTTCTTAGCTCAGACTAATCCACTTACTTGGATACATTTAACCCACTTGATTAATTTTTTTTTTATCATTACATCAAAGTCAACTTATATCCACCCCCTTTATGTATACTCCTGTAATGTGGTATAATAACAATATAGTTCTCAAGAGTTACAAGTGTCATCTTCCCTTGTAGGGATGTAAACATTTTGCCCTCATTAACAACATATTGTATCTTTCTGTCCCATGTCTCTCTTGAATCTTGTACTTGATCAAATTTTTTGTTGATCTCTGGTCTTTTTATCAGGAAGGTTTGGAAGTCCCCTATTTCGTTGAATATCCATCTCCTTCCCTGAAAAATCACACTCATTTTCGCTGGATAGTTAATCCTTGGCGGCATTCCAAGCTTTTTTGCCTTATGGAATATCATGTTCCACGCCCTACTGTCTTTTAATGTAGAGTCTGCAAGGTGCTGTGTAATCCTGACTGTGGTTCCATGATATTTAAATTTGTTTCTTTCTGGCTGCTTGCAGTAATTTCTCTTTAATCTGGTAATTTTGGAATTTAGCTATTATACTCCTTAACGTTTTCAGTTTGGGATCTCTTTCAGGCGGAGAGCGGTGGATTCTTTCTATAGTTATTTTACCTTCAGGTTCTAGGACTTCAGGGCAGTTTTCCTTTATGATTTCCTGAAGGATTTTGTCCAGGCTCTTTTTTTCATCGTGATTTTCAGGTAGACCAATAATTTTTAAATTGTCTCTCCTTGATCGATTTTCCAGGTCAGTTGTTTTATCCATGAGGTATTTTACGTTTTCATCTATTTTTTCATTTTTTTGTTTCTGTTTTACTGATTCTTCCTCTCTCATAGAGTCATTAGTTTCCATTTGTTCAATTTTAATTTTTAACATATTGTTTTCTTCTGTTAGATTTTGTACTTTCTTCTCCAATTGGTCAATTGTATTTTTAAGGGATTTGTTTTCTTCAGTGTACTTTTTTTCCAGTTGGCCAATTGTACTTTTTAAGGACTCCTCTACCTCTCTCATTTGACTTTTAAACTCCTTCTTCAGCTCTTCTAAGAAGGCTTTTTGGGCTTTAGACCAGTTCATATTCCCCTTTGATGTTGCAGATATGGGTTTGATGACAGTATTGTCCTCTTCAGAATTTCTGTCTTGATTTTCACTCTTCTCGTAATATGAATCTGTCCTATGTTTCTTTTTACTCGTGGTGTTTCTTTATTCCCTGGCCTTTAAAGAGATTATGCTCTCCTGCTGGGGAGCAGAGGGCACTGATTCAAGCTTCTTGTGTTGAGAGCCTAGGTCTTGGTCACTCGTTTTGTGTGCTGGGGCCTCTTATGTTGGCAATTGGAGGCTGTAGGGTTCTGGCAGTTTACCTGGTGTTGGGCTGGAATCAGCATGGCTGGGACTTTCAGGCAAAGCTAGGTTGCCTGCTTTTCCTTTCCTTTAGCTTTGTTCAGGTCCTTTTAGATGGGTGCTGCCGGGTGTTTATCGGCCTGGGGCCCTTGCAGTGCTGCCTCCATTGTTTCTGTTGAGGCACTGGGAGACTCCTTTGCTGTAGAATGCTGTGGCACCTGGTAGTTTTCTGAGCTGGTTTCCACCGGTTCCCTCGCCTTCACTGAGGCACTGGGAGGTCCAGCTGTTGGTATTTGCCTGCTCGACCACCTGGGCTTCGGGATCTCCTCCTGGTTGGCAATTGGAGGCTATAGGGTTATGACAGCTTACCTGGTTTTGGGCTGGAATCAACAAGGCTGGAACTTTCAGGCAACTCTCGGTTGCTTTCTTCATCTCCTTTCAGACGAATGCTGCAGGGTGCTTATCCACCTGGGACCCTTTGTAGTGCTGCTTCCCTTATTTTTGCTGAGGCACTGGGAGACCCGTTTGCTATAGAATGCTGAGGCACCAGAATCTCCTCCTGGTGTGCTAAACTGGGTCTTTGCACTAGCTGGCTGGGCAACTCCCGGTTCCGTACTGCTCCCCTTCCCCCAGGATAAGAGGGGCCTTTCCCGTTAATCCTTCTAGCTACCTGGGCTACTGCACTGCTTCCCCCCATCTTTCTTCTGGTTCAGCTGTTCCAGGGTTTTTTCTGGGGTGATATTTTCTGGGTTTTCAGAGGTTGATAGGGGAGGGTGAGAACAACTACCTTTTAACTCCGCCATTTTGGCTCCCGGACGGAGAAGTCTAAACATATTTTCACATTAGTGATGTTGTAAGTAAGAATTAAAACCAATAGGAAGAACCACAAGAAAGAGGAAACAAAACACAACAGAAGGAAAAAAAATAGCAAATAGTATGCTTCAATCTGCATTCTAACTCCGTAGTTCTTTCTTTGGATGTGGATAGCATTTTCCATCATGAAGCCTTTGGAGATGTCTTAGAACCTTGCATTGCTGAGAAGGGCTAAGTCTGTCAATATTAGTCATCGCACAACATGGCTGTTAACTGTATACAGTGTTCTTCTGGTTCTGCTTACTTCATTCACCATCAGTCCATACAAGTCTTTCCAGGCTTATTTTGAAGAATGCCTGCTCATCATTTCTTATAGCACAATAGTATTCCATTACATTCATATACCACAACTTTTTCAGCCATTCCCCTCTCAATTTCCTCAATCCTCTCAATTTCCAATTCTTTGCCACCACAAAAAGAGCTGCTATAAATATTTTTGTACATGTGGGTCCTTTTCCCATTTGTATGATCTCTTTGGTCTACAGCCCTAGAAGTGCTATTGCTTGGTCAAAGGGTATGCACATTTTTATAGCCCTTTGGGCATAGTTCCAGATTGCTCTCCAAAATGGTTGGATCAATTCACAACTCCACCAGCAATGGATTAATGTTCCAATTTTCTCACATCTTCTCCAACATTTATAATTTTCCTATTTTGTCATGTTGGCCAATCTGATAGGTGTGATGTGGTACCTCAGAATTGTTTTGATTTGCATTTCTCTAATCAGTAGTGATTTAGAGCATTTTTTCATATGACTATAGATGGCTTTAATTTCTTCATCTTAGAATTTCTTGTTATCTTTGGACCATTTATCAATTGAGGAACAACTTGTATTCTTATAAATTTGGCTTAATTCTCTATGTATTTTAGAAATGAGGTCCTTATCAGAGACACTGGTTGTAAAAATTCTTTCCCAATTTTCTACTTTCCTTCTGATCTTGGTTACATTGGCTTTGTACGAAAACTTTTCAATTTAATGTAATCAAAATTATCCATTTTGTATTTCATAATGTTCTGTATCTCCTGTTTGGTCATGAATTCTGCTTTCCATAAATCTGATAGGTAAACTGTTCCTTGCTCTCCCAGTTTGCTTACAGTATCAGCCTTTATATCTAAATCATGGCCCCATTTTGACTTTATTTTGGTGTATGGTATGAGATTTTGGTCTATATCTAGTTTCTGCCATACTCTTTTCCAGTTTTCCCAGCAGTTTTTGTCAAATAGTAAGTTCTTATCCCAGATGCTGGGGTCTTTGGGTTTATCAAATACAAGATTGCTATAGTCATTGACTACTGTGTCTTGCATACCTGACCTATTCCACTGATCCACCACTTTATTTCTTAGCCAGTACCAAGTAGTTGTGATGATTGCTGCTTTATAATATAATTTAAGGTCTGGTGTGGTTAGGCCACCTTCCCCTGCATTTCTTTTCATTAATCCCTTGATACTCTGAACCTTTTGTTCTTCCAAATGAAACTTGTTATTATTTTTTCTAACTCTATAAAATAATTTTTTGGTAGTTTGATTGGTATGGCACTAAATAAGTAAATTAGCTTAGGTAGAATTGTCATTTTTATTATGTTAGCTCAGCCTGCCTATGAGCAACTGATGTTTTTCCAATTATTTAGATTTGATTTTATTTGCATGAAGAGTGTTTTGTAATTGTGTTCATAGAGTTCCTGGGTTTGTTTCGGGAGGTAGACTCCTAAATATTTTATAATGTCTACAGTAAGTTTAAATGGAATTTCTCTTTCCATCTCTTGCTGTTGGGCTTTGTTGGTGATCTGTAGAAATGCCGATGATTTATGTGGGTTTATTTTATAGCCTGCAACTTTGCTAAAGTTGTTTATTATTTCAAGTAGTTTTTTACTTGATTCTCTAGGTATATCATATCATCTGCAGAGAGTGATAGCTTTGTTTCTTCTTTGTCTATTCTGATACCTTCAATTTCTTTTTCTTCTCTTATTGCTAAAGCTAATGTTTCCAGTGGTGATAATGTACATCCTTGTTTCACCCCTGATCTTAGTGGAAATGCTTCTAGCTTGTCCCTATTACATATGATACTTGCTGAAAGTTTTAGGTAGATGCTATTTATTATTTTAAGGAAGACTCCATTTATTCCTGTTCTCTGTAGTGTTTTTAACAGGAATGGGTATGGTATTTTAGTTCTCTTAATAGTACATGTGAACTCCAATGTCTAAATCTTTCGGATTTTAAAAAAATGGGATTTCTGGGACATAAAGTATTTATGTATGATTATGTGTAATTTTATCTTCATTTTTATTAAGTTTTATTAAGAAGTTTATAATGACCACAAGATTCTTCCATATGTATTGTTGAGATAAAATATTCTGTAGGAGGTTTTCCATATTTGCAGAGTAATATATGTGTATTAGATTTCAGCATTTAAGAAAAATTAGGCTCTTGAATTAGATGTAGGTAATTTTTTAAAATTTACTTTTGAAAATTTATTCCATCTTCATCATACCCTGGTGCCCCTTTCAACTTATTTTTTTTGTATTGTCTTCTCCCTCCTTAGACAGCAAGCACTTAATAAATGTATAGGGAAGCTAGGTGGAGCAGTGAGGACTCATCTTCATGAGTTTAAATGTGGCTTCTAACACTTACTAGCTATGTGACTCTGGGCAAGTCACTTAACCTTGTTTGTCTTGTGAGCTTCTTCATCTGTAAAATGAGCGGAGAAGGAAATGGCAAACCACTCCAGTATCCTTGCCAAGAAAACCACAAATGGAATCATTAAAACTCATACATGACTGAAAACGACTGAACACCAACAATAAATGTTTAATATATCATGTTGTATTGTAAGTATGATGGGTAAAAGAGTCTCTTGAAGAGCAATGAAATAATTTGTGGTATATTTAGTTCTGTGAGACAGTTAGTACCAGGTCTGGAGTCAGGAAGATTTGTCTTCCTGAGTTCAAATGTGGCCTTAGACACTAGCTGTGTGACCCTGGGCAAGTCACTTAACCCTGTTTGCCTCAGCTTCCTCATCTGTAAAATGAGCTGAAGAAGGAAATGGCGAACCACCTCAGTATCTTTGCCAAGAAAACCTCAAATGGGCTCGTGAAAAGTCAGACGTGACTAAAACAACTGGACAATAACATTCTAGTTGTGTAAGATGTATTAACCAAACCTTGCAAAAAGCAGTTTGATGAATGGAACAATTATACATCCTTGGTGAGAACAAAAAAATTAATTTTACTACCTGTATAACTTCTGGAGAGAATATAAGCTTGGTTAAACATTTTGTGATGAGTGAAGTTTTTGGTGTTTAACTCAGGTATAAATTATATATTATTTAAAAGTAATTGTAGCTCATTACAGATCAACTGGAAGGGACCTAGAAGACCATCTAATCTAACATCCCCATTTTACAAATGACAAAAGTAAGCCTTGGGGTAGTTAAATGACTTTTACTCAAGGTCACATAGCTTTGACAACAAGCTTCTAGTCTTAAAAAAAAACCCAAAAAGCCAAATAAAAATTGTAGAAGTTACAGAAACATCTTTATAGCAGATTTGTGGGATATTACCTGATTGATTTTGTGTAGATAGTGCTTGACGCTAGGTTTTTAGGTGATTATTAGATTTGTGCAATGTTAGCCTAATTTGTTAGGTGGCTTAGTGGACTGACGACTGGACCTAGAGTCAGGAAGATCTGAATTCAAATTTGGCCTCCAAGGTGAGTCACTTAACTTCTCTTTGCCTTATTCCATTGGAGAAGGAAATCACAAACCATTCCAGTGTATTTGCAAAATAACCACCATGGACAGTGTTGGTGTGATGTGGCATAAAGACATGGGCATGACTAGATGACTAAACAACAACAAGAAAGCCTAAGTTGTTGCTATATTTATTGGAAGATAATTCTGTAGTTTTTCTTCAACAATAGAATAATTATAATTTAGACTTTTCTGTAATTGATTGGATGACCTTTAATAGATCTAATATTTGGTGAGAATTTAGTATAGTGTAATATTTTAGGGTTCTTTTTTTTGCTTGAATTGTTTAGATTTTTTAGGAAGCTGTTGAAATCTTCATTAAGTTTTTTAGTAATTTCCCTTTTTTGTTATGAACTTAACAGAGACCAACATTTCCATATATAGAGAACAAAAGATTGTATTTGAAACTGAACTTACATAAATTTTTTTTTAAACAGTTTATATTACATTTAATGTTGTTCAGTTATTTCAGTTGTGTCTGACTCTTTGTGATCCCATTAGGGCTTTTCTTGGCAAAGGTACTGGAATGACTTGCCATTTCTTTTTCCTGTTCATTTTATAGATGAGGAACTGAGGCAAACAGGACTAAGTGACTTGCCCAGGGTCACATAGCTAGTGTTTGAGGCCTAATTTGAACTCAAGTTGTCCTGCCCAGTATTCTATCCATTGTGCCAATAGTTGCCGGTTAAATTTAATATGGCAGTTATAAAACTTTCTTACATGTCTGTGCCCTCTTTTGAACTTCCTTCTACTCTTTTTATTTATATACTACTTCTTATTTTTTTAATATCACTACTTACCAAACCCCTGATCCCCTCTCATCAGTTAATAAGTTCCCTGGCACCCCTAACATATGAACTATTACTATAGTTTGTTCATTGTGATTTAACTTTCGTTTTTTGGAGTCTGACACTTTACTTTTGGCCTGTTTCATCCTGTAGAGAGTACATCACCTTCTGTCAAGCCTGTTTCAGAGAAGTCTGTGATACTGAAAATGTTTCAATGTGTCTCTAGTCAGAGCACTGAGACCTAAAAAGAATGGAACTCCTGAGGATAGTCAATTCAATAATTCATTTCAAATATTTTTAATCTAATATTAAGAGGGTCTTAATTTCAATTTTTTGTAACACATAATATCACCTTTATCTGTGGATAACTAATAACCTTATTTTTAAAAAAGCATTTTAAGATTAAATTAAAATTTTTAGCTGAAAGCAAAGACATTTATTAAAATGGCATCTCAGAAACAATAATAAAACATTCTCCCTGTGATCATGGGATGCTCTTTCTCACAAATATACACAGCATCAAAGAGATGAATGGATACACACAAAAGTACACTGGTGCTAGTTACACAAATAGAGAATGCACATTGCCAGGGCAACTCAGATTTCAGTCTCTTCAGAGTCCTTGATGCCTTTTCTTTTTTTGTGTGGTTATCTCATGCTGCTCCCTTGGTTGGAGGAGTTAGAAGCCTTTCCAGTAAGATCAGGTGTGAAACAAGGATGTCTACTGTCACCAATGTTATTCAATATTGTATTAGAAATCCTAGCAATAGTAGTAAGAGAAGAAAAAGAAGTAGAAGGAATCAGAATAGGGAATGAGATGATTAAAACTATCTCTTTTTGCAGATGATATGATGATATATTTGGAAAATTCCAAAGACTCAACTAAAAAAATTAGTTGAAACAATTAAATTTTAGCAAAGTAGCAGGATATAAAGTAAATCCATATAAATCATCAGTATTCCTATATATCACAAAGAAAACCCTGCAAGAAGAGATGGTAAGAGATACCCATTTAAAATAATTCTAGACAATATAAAATACCTGGCCAATATAAATTCTAGACAATGTAAAACACCTGCCAAAACAAACTCAGGAACTAACTGTATGAACAAAATTATTAAAAAGCTTTTTATACAAATAAAATAAGATTTAAATAATTGGAGAAATAATTGTTCATGGTAGTCAGGGCCAATATAATAAAAACGATAATTTTACCTAAACTAATTTATATATTCAATGCTATCCCTATTATATTACCAAAAATTATCTTACTGAATTAGAAAAAATAGTAACAAAATTCATTTGGAAGAACAAAAAGTAATAAATATCAAAGGAATTAGTGAAAAAAAAAATGTAAAGGAAGGCGTTTTAGCTGTACCAGATCTTAAATTATATTGTAAAGTTGTAATTTTCAAAAACTTTCTGGAACAGATAGACATATAATTTACAGCTGCAAGTAGAGTAGCCTTGTATTTGACAAGTGTAAGGACTTAATTTAAGTTTTGGAGATAAGGATTCATTATTTGGTAATAATTGTTGAAAAAAACTGGAAATCAGTGTGGCAGAAATGGGGTATATACCAATATCTTAGACTGTTTACCAAGATAAGGTCAAAATGCATACACGACCTAGATATAAAGAGAGATGTTAAAAGAAAATTTGAAGAGCATAGAATTTATTACCTGTCAGACTTATGGATAGGTGAACAGTGTATGAACAAAAAGTTTTTACACGAATAAAACAAATGTGGCCAAGATCAGAAATAGAAAATTGGGGGAAATTTTTTATAAACAGTTTTTCAGATAAAGGTCTCCTATTTCAAATATATAAAGAACTTTGTAAAACTTATAAGAATACAAGTCATTCCCCAGTTGATAAATGGCCAAAGGATATGAACAAGCAATTTTCCGATAAAGAAATCAAAATTATTTATAGTCATATAAAAAATGCTCTAAATCATTATTGATCAGAGAAATACAAATTAAAACTTTTACTTTTACTTAAATCTCTTCTTCTAGTCACTCCCTTCTCCTCCATTATCCACACAGAAATATTGAAGAACCTAACGTCTGTTTCCAAAAATCCCATGTTTAACATGTATTTTTAAGTAGCCATTGACCATGTTGCTAACTTGTTTGTTATATTTCTGTGATGATAAAGAAGTTAATAAAGTTGATTACGTAGGAGTTACCCAGGTGATGATAGAAACTAAAAGCTTCCCAGAAATTCATTTTAGAAGTAATTTTAAAAGATTTTTTAAAAAAAATATTTTTAAGGTTTAAAAATTTTTTTTTTAACTTTTAAATGACATTTTTTAAAAAAAATAGATCTAATAACAAATGTGAAGCTACTTTATGACCATTACATAATTGTAATGTTATTTACATGTACTAAGATCAGGAAACTAGAAGAATAAACAAATTAAGCATACTTTCTGTGTTGAATGAGTTTGGTCAGGCCTTTTCAGTTTACTGAATGAGCTCTTATATGACTTTATCGTATTTTGTTTTATGAAGTAAAAGCTTTAAGGTCAAGGTTGTTGGACCAAAAATTTGACTTCTTAGAGACATTGATAATAGTTAAAGGATTCTTTTGTCATTATTGTTAACTTAAAGTTTGTACCTATTTTAGCCATGTTAATAATCAGCTATGGCATAGCTTTTTTTTTTTTTTAACATATGTAGGTATATGCACAGACATGTGCAGTAACGCTTTTCCCTGCTCTGCTTGTCTGCAGGCAGTGAAGTGAAATCTGCAAGAGTCCTGTTCTCTCAAGGCCTGCATACAGGAAAGAAGCAGGGATAAAGCGTTACATGAGCATGCACATTCCAGTTCTACGGCAATTTTAAGCATTTCAGGTAGGTCAGATTTTTGGTCTGTCAACCTTGACAACATCCCTTGAAGTTGAAATAATATGTAATGTAATAGAATGTGACTGTGTTAAAATGCTTAATTTTATAACACATTGGAATGTATTCAATATGCAATCACATTTTCTACGTCTCATTTTTCTTAGACATTTGTTGCTGAAATAAACTTTTTTTTTCACTATCAGAGATTATTATGTGGCTTAAATGGTATCAGAAGTAGATTAACTCAGGCTGTATTGGAATTTTTAAAAAAATTCATGAAATAACTAAAGCAAAATTTTTATATATGATCCATATGACTTGACTAAATCAAAGTAAAGAATAGAAAATAGGCCATGTTCAGGTCTGCTTATATGATAACGTTTTGTTTATGTTGAAGTTACCAGAATTTTTTTTATTACTTCTCACTGGAAAATGATGTTTGTGACTTTCAGATATAAAAAGAGAGTCTGAAAAATTTTATCAGCCTTTCATTCTCACCAAGGTATTGTTTACATAGTTCTTTTATTTTGCAGGTATATTGGAAAGTCTGATTCTGTAACAATCAGTGTGTGGAATCACAAGAAGATCCATAAAAAACAAGGTGCTGGATTTCTTGGTTGTGTTCGACTTCTTTCCAATGCTATCAACCGCCTTAAAGACACTGGTTGTAAGTAGAGAAGAGGACATTCTGCTTTTGTTTATTTGGGGAAAAACATTAAAGATATAATAATATCCCTTAATAATAGCTGTAGCTGTAAGCATTCCTACAAATGAACTTTATTTTATATTTTACCCAGGCTGGAGTGTGTTACACTTATTCGAAAGCCTGATCCACTATTAATTGGCATGGGAGCTTTGACATGCTTTGTTTCTAACCTCAGCTGGTTTTATTCATCTTTAGGCAATCTGGTAATCTTCCACTCTTAGGGTCTTACTATGTTATTGTCAAATTTGGTGGGGACACCACATCAGTATAGTCCTCTGTAGCTCAGAACTCCCAAAGTCAAGAGATGATGGCCTCCTCAGTAGAATGTGCCACCACACAAACTTATATGAACTTTAAAGGTCACCAAATTATTTTGTTTCAGTGAAATTTGGTTAAAATTAATTTATTTTTAGGATTTACATTCTAGAGATAAAACAAATATAAAGGCCATTTGCTAATTAATTGGATACTTTGACTTGATAACAATTCACATGTCATGCATATCATCCCTCTCCATTTCTTCTGCTTTGTTTCTCTCTTGCTTTAGTGATTGGTTTGGAAATTAAGGTAAATTTTATTTAGCTGGTTATAATGTGGAAAAGATTGATGTGAAGTATAATTATTATTTGAATAAAGTGAAGTTTTTGTATAAGATGATATTTTTACCTGATAGAGAAAAAGAAATGTAAAGTGCTCAAGTAAATCTCAGTATTATACTGAACATCATTATGTAGTTTAAATAGCATAACATCAATTTATAACTCAGAATGACTTTTAAATGAACAGGGACCAAGAAAGTGCTTATTTTACATGAGTATTTATACACACACACACATACACACACACACACGATCATAATAAATATTAACAAAATATTTGTTCATCTGAGAAGGCATGAAAATAGCTTTAATTCACAAAATTATTCTTTTAAACAATGCTTATCATAATGGGGTTTTTGTTTATTTTCAGCTTAGTACTAGTATTTACATGTCGCAAGTGCTTTATGGCTTTAGTTTCTTCATCTGTAAAATGAAGGTTGGACTTAAGTCATCTCTGAAGTCTCTTCTAACTAGGTGTTATGCCTATATTTTATGAGAATTTTTAATTTAATGAATTGATAAAAAGAGTATTTTGTTTTATGGAAACAACCTTAAAAGTGTAGGGAAATTTTAAAGTTTGAATACACTATAGCAAATAATGATACCATTTGGCAAAGTATGGAAGTCTCATATGGTATAAATACACAGTTAAAATGAATAGGAATTAAGGTTTTGTGAGATAGAAATGCAGAGGTTTTAGTGTCTGAGGGAAATTAGTTTTGTCTGGGTGAGATTTGAAAGGGTGTCCTACAGTGAAGGGAGGAGCCTAGGACTTCATATAGGAAAAATGAACTATTGAGTAGAGATATTTGTTATTACTTGTGTATTACAATGGATAGCATGCCCTAGGGTCTTTACTCTCTTATTCTTTTCATTACTCTGTCAATTTTTATTCTTAAACACTTATTTCCGGTTTTGTAATTAATTTTTGCGTTTTTTATTTTAAATAAATTTTTATTGATACCTTTTTTTTGCATCAGCATAATTTCCCCTAGAATCTGTCTCTTCCACTTCCATCCCATATAACAAATATTATTTTTGAAGACATGAAAGAGGAAAAAAAATCAGTATAACTGATCAGTATGTTGAAAAAGTTTGACAGTACTTTACACAATGTGCAATACTTGTGGACCTCCCATCTCTACAAAGGTGTGGGGTGGGGGTGTCTTTTCATATCTCTTCTTTTGACTTATGCTTGTTCTTTATGATTTTGCAACATTTTTTTTTTTTTTTTGGTGGCTCATTGTTGTAGTCATTGAGTATATATTTTTTTACTCAGCTTGTTTCACTCTGTTATTCTTACCTCTTTTTATTATCTCTTAATAGTATGTATCTTTCATTTTTCAAAATGAATTGTTATTATTTTACTGAGCTCTGTAAAATATACTTTTGATAATTTGACTGGTATAGCAAGAAAAGTATAAATTAGTTTTGGTAGTATTGTCATTTTGATTATATTGATACAGTCCAACCAAGAGTACTAAATATTTCCTTAGCAATTTAATTGTTCTCTATTTCTTTAAGCAGCACTTTGTAATTGAATCTATACAAATATTTTGTGGGCTTTAGTAGTTTGATTACCAGATATTTTGTGATTTTGTAATTATTTAGAATGAGATATTCCTTTCTGTTATTGGCTCTTGGATTTTGAATGCTATTGGATTGGAGGATTTATTTCTTAGCATGCAACTTTGGTGAAGCTATTTGTTGTCTCAATTATTATTTTTGCTGATTTGCTGGATCTTCTAAGTAAACCATCATATCATCTGCATATAAGGAGAGTTTTACTTCCTTTTTGCCTATCTTTATATTTTTAATTTCTTTCTCCTGTCTTACTATTGATAGCATTTCTATAACTATATCAAATAATAATGGGGAGAGCAGACATCCTTGCATTGTTCCTGTATTTATTTGGAAAGGGTTTGGTATATCCCCTTGCATATACTGCTTGCTTTTAGTTTTAGGCAAATTACTTTTTTATAATATCAAAATAGTTTTTCTGTGCCTAGACTTTGTAGGTTTTTTAGCATAAGTGAGTCAGAGGTTTTTTATTTATTGAGATAATCATGTGGTTGGGATTTTTTAAAAAATATGGTAATTATATTGATTATTTTCCTCATGTTGAAGTAGGAAACTGAGGCTTAAGAGATGTTAAGTAACTTGCCCAGTGTCCCCCAGCTAGTTAGTGCCTGAGGCAGGATTTGAACTACACTCTTCCTAACTTTAAATTTAGCACTGGGTCACCTAGTAATTACTGTTAAGAGGAAATTAGAACTTGCTTTATAGTCAACTCAGTGGTATACATCTATTCTATAAAGCAGTGAGTACATGTATTTATGGCTTGATAGTGGGGTTTTTTCCCCAGTATCTCTTGTACTATAAATAGTTATGAGTGCCAGTACTGAAAACTGGGGAGAGAAACAGCATTCTTATTTATTATGCAAATGTATAAGCCAATACAGAAATGCAGGGTAGTATAAAGCATTAATTATGTATAGCCCTTGAGATGTGAGGAAAATATATAAATATTACACATTTATAACCCAGGGCCTAACACCTTAAGTATAGTCCTTACAAGGACTAGGTTCAGTCTTTGGGGAAGCTTCCCGAATAAAAACACTGTGGCTTATTTTGCTGTCACGTCACCCTGAGTTACCCTTCGCTTGATTAAACCCCAAATCTACTTCTGCACCGGTGTAATTAAAAGGGTCCCCAGTCCCTATGCAAGCATTTTAAGTTATCCCGACATTTTGAGTACAGTGCAGCTTTTATTTTATCACTTAGAAAATATGGGGGAAAACATAAAGGATTCAGAATCACCTGTGACATTTGATAAAATTCTTCTCCCTCTCCAGTTGAATTTCACTTCTTCCCCATCTGTAGGAACCTGTATTTCTTGCCTTTCGTTTTTTGACTTCTCAGCAGCATTTTATACTATCTGCTACCCATCCTCTTAGACAACTTCTCCTCCTTGAGTTTTTATGGCACTTTTCTTTGCTGGTTCTCCTCCTACTTCTCTGGTTGCTCATTCAGACTCCCCTCAGCTGCATCTTCAATCATCCTTGTCCTACCTACTATATGTGGATATATCTGAAGTCTCTGTTCTGGGCCTTGTTCTCTCTCTAGGTGATTTTATCAACTACCTTAGGTTCAACTATTACTCTAGGCATATGACTCCCAGATCTATATTTGCAGTTCGTGTATCTTTCCTGAGCCCCAGTCCTGTCTCTCTTGATGTCCTGTAGGCACCTCATATCCAAAGTAGAACATATTTTTTTCAAACTTTTTTGTTTTTCTTCAATCCAGTCACCTATGCTCACAACTTTAGTCATTTTCACCCCTCATGCCCAATAAATTGTCAAACTTCACTGATTGTATTGCTACAACATCCTTTCAGTCTGTCCCCTTATCTTCACTCATATAGCCATCACCCTAAGTCAGATCCTTAATACCTCTCACCTATATTATTGTGTAGTCTCCCTTCATTGGTCTCCCTTCCTTAGATCTGTTCCTCTTCTAGTCCATCCTTCACACAACTAGCAAAGTAATATTCCTAAATAACCATATATTTCCCTGCTCAGTAAACTCCAGTGGCTAACTCTTGACTTTTACATTCTTCACGATCTCCTGGACTTTCTGTATTTCACTATCCTTCATGAACTCACTGTTCAGCCAATACCACATTCTTTTTCTCCTTCTCCATCTCTGAAATAAACTTCTAATCCTCACCTATTTTCCTTCAACACTCAGCTCATGTGCCACGTACTATAGCAACCCATTTCTAATTCTCTCCAGATTCTAGTGCCTCTCTCCAGGAATTTCATTGTACATGTTTTATATTTATTTTTCTGTATACATTTTAAAAATTTCTCCTCTCAGTAGGATACATTGAGGGCAGAGACTAATTTTGTCTTTGCATACTCGACATCAAACACGCACAATTTATTATTACTTAATAAATGCTTGATTTTTAAAAAATGAATTTTATTTTATTTTCACATTTGCATTCTCTTTTCCCCTCCACTCCCCTCTCCAAATGAGAAAGCACGAAAAGCCCTGTTAAAAACTTATATAGTCCAGCAAAACAAATTCCCACACTGGCCGTGTTTTAAAAAAAATTTTTTTTCTGTATCCTGAGTCCAACAACTTTCTATCAAGAGGTATCTGTTTCATCATGAGTCCTCTGGAGTCTTAATCAGAGTGCCTAAGACTTCCAGTTTTGTCTTTACAGTGTTGTCATTATTGTTTAAATTATTCTTTTGTTCTTTTTACTTCACTCTACATCATTCCATACAAGGCAGCTAGACGGTGCAGTGGTGGATAGAGTGCTGGCCCTGGAGTCAGAAGGACCTGAGTTCAAATTTGAATTCAGTCTCTATCTGTGTGACTCTGTGCAAGTTGCTTAACTCTTTTTGCCTCAGTATTCTCATCTGTAAAATGAACTGGAGAAGGAAATGGCAAACCACTCCAGTATCTTTGCCAACAAAACCCCAAATGGGATCACTAAGAGTTGGACATTACTAATTGACAAAAACAGTTCATAGGTTTCTCTGAAATGACCTTTTCCATCATTTCTTACAGCATGATAGTATTCCATTACATTCATATACTATACCTTGTTCAGCCATTCTCCAACTGAGTATTCCCTCAGTTTCCAATTCTTTGCTACCACAGAAGGAGTTACTGTAAATATTTTTGTATATATGGATCCTTTTCTCTTTGATTTTTTTGAAGTATACCCTAGTAATAGTATCATAGAATCAGAGTATGCACAGTTTAATAGCTCTTTGGGCATAATTCCAAATTGCTTTCCAGAATGACTGAACCAGTTCACAGTTCACCAATATTGCATTAATGTACCTGTTTGTCCCCAGCCCCTCCAGCATTTGTCATTTTCCTTTTTTGTCAATTTTGCTAATCTGATGGGTGTGAGGTGGTACCTAAGAGGTATTTTAATCTGCTTTTCTCTAATTATTAGTGATTTAGAGCATTTTGTCATATGGCTATTGATAGCTTGGATTTCTTACTCTCAAAACTGTCTATTTATATCTCTTAATCATTTTTCAATTGGGGAATGATTCTTTTAATTATAAATTTGAATCAGTTCTGTGTGTGTGTGTAACAGTAAGCTTCTTGAGGATAAGAACTGTCTTCTGCCTCTTTGTATCCCCAGCACTTAACACAGTGCCTGGTACATAGTAGGTGCTTAATAAATGTTTATTGATTGATTGATTGACCTCTTAGAAATGAGGCTTTTAATAAATGCTTGTTGAAGTGAACAGTCCCAGAATCATGGCTCCATCAGGGGTTTTGACTCCCCTGGAAAGGCAAACAAATTTGTTATTGTTGGAGGGGCAACTTCTTGAAATTCTTGTGATTCACCTTAGGATGTAATATAAGCCTTCGGCTCTTTGATACCATTCTAAGGATTTGTACTTCTCCTGGAAAGGAAATAACCCCTTGCTCGAGAAGCTATCTCATAGCTCATGCTGTAGGAACTTCTTTTTTCTAAAAGGCTAGAGTTCAGAAATTCCCACCACTTGCCCATGTAGTTCTCTACTCTTGGTTGAAAGTATACGGTCTTGCATTACATCTTTGCTACTGTGTTTCTAGGACTATATCCAGGCATTCAATGTCTAGGAACTTTCAGTATACCACCAATGCCCTGGTTGTTGTCATCTTTAGAGGCTACCATTTCTGGGGATGGGGATGATGTGGTCAGTTGGTTCCTGAGGTGGGGTGTCAATGGGCAGACTTCCTTTGAGTTACCAAAATTTACTCATGTGTTTCTGGTATTTGACTTGTGCCTAGCAGTCTGAATCTATCCAAAAAGGAAAAAGAAGTCATCCCCTTTTTATAAACCCAGCACAAAAGGATGACTACATCCTAAAACACTCCCAATAGCCAGCCAGTGCATTCTTAGTCCACAAAGCTGAAACCAATCAAAATCACCCCAGTCACTGAGATTAATCTCTCATCTTGAGTTCGATATAATTGGATCTATAAGTCCCAATTGTCATATGTCATATGCTCCATAGGGAGATTCAGTCTGAGTCCTAAAGTTGCCTTGTAACCTCAGCTGGAAATTCCCAGCTCATTCTCCTGATTATTTTGTATCTTTCTTCCACAAACATCTGTCCTGATAAAAACAGAACTCTACTGAAATCAGAATTGGTGATTGTCTTTGTATGAATAGCTGAGCTATTTGCTTATGCCACTACGTTTTTCCAGCCTTCTAGTCAGATGTGTAGTCCAGTGGGAGTGGGTTTGTTAGTTCAGAGAGAATGGGGGAGATTGGTGTTTTGGCTGTCATCTTTTCTTAATCCTTATCTTTCTTGACCTGTATATTACATTTGACACTGTTGAGTACCTTCTCTTTTTAGATTCTCTTTCCTCTCTGGAACTTTGTGAAATACTTTCTCTTCATCCCCCCCCCCCCCCCCCGACCATTCTTTTTGTCTTCTTTGTTGACTTGGTACCCATGTCAAGTTCCCTATCTAACTGTGGGTATTCCCTAAGGTTCTATCCTAACCTGTCTTCTCTTCTCACTACTCTCTTGGCGACCTCAACATCTTTCAGGGGTGAATAATTATCTGCTCTTTGTAGATGTAGATCCATATATCCAGCTCTGTTCTCTCTCCTGAGCTTTAGTCTTACATCACCAAGTCTATTGGACATTTCAAACTGAATATCCTACAGACACCTCAAGCCCAACGTGTTCAAAACAAAACTGATTATTTTCTTCCTCTGTATCTGCCCTCCCCCACTTAACCCACTCCTCATTTAAGCTCAACTATTTCTGCTAAAGGTACTACCAATCTTTCTTTCTGTCTCCTAGGTTTGTAGTCTCAGTATTATTAACTTCTCTCTCTCACTCATCTCACATATACAGTCATTTGCCAAGTCTTGCTGACTTTTTACCTTCACATCATCTCTCAAGGGTGACTCTTTCTCACTACTCACATAACTACCTTTTTAGTTCAGACCCTAATCATACCTTCCCTATAATATTATAACATCTTCCTAATTCGTCTACTGCCTCAAGTCTTTCCCTACTCCTAGCCATTGTCAAAAAGTGATGTAAGTAAGTACATATCTGATTCATTCCTCTACTCAGTAATCATGAGTATTTTCATTTTTCTGTTAGAATAAAATATAAGTTCCTCTTTTGATCTTTTAAAGCCCTTCTAGACCTGCCCCCAACCTCTCTTTCTAGCCTCACCATACATTTCACATTCTGAGATCCAGCCAAACTAGCCTTCTCTTTGTTTTTCATGTGTTCTGCTGCATCCCATCTCATTGCTTTTGCATTGGCTGTCACTCATGCCTGGAATGTATTTCCTTTTTATTTTGCCTCATTGAACTCTTCTTGTCCTTTAAGATTCATCTTAAGCAGCACCTTCTATATGAAGCCTTTCTGAATTTCCCCAATGGCTTGTCCCTCTCAAGCTACTTAAAAAAAATTGTGTTTATCTGTATTTATTATCTTTATATTCTATATATACTTATATATTTGTATTCCCCATTAAAATGTGAGCTGCTATTGAATAAAGATTTTTTCTTATATCCCTAGAATCTAGAACAGTGTAGGTACTTAATACTTGTTTTGGGTTGAACTTTGTTATGTTCCAGTGTAATTTCACAAGATGTATCTAGTTCCAGTATACCTGCCATCCCTTATCTTTTATGGAATTTTATGTTTTTTTTATGTAGTCCTGCACAGGGATTTTATATATTGTTCTTTCTATTTCATGCTAGGTGGTAACAAGCTTTTGCTCTTATGTGTTGTTATTGATTAGCCTTTTGAAGTGTACGTGGTTGCAGATGGTTTTGTGTAAATATTTTTTGCTGAGCTTTATGTATACCTCTTCATTAATAATCTTGAATGTATAGATGTAGCCAAAATTAAGATATGCAACTCTGCATTTTCTAATCTATTCTCTGTTGTTATTTTGTAAGAATTGGTGACAGTGGTAAAGATGCTGCACTGCATTATCCCAATCCATTAAGCTGGGTCTATATATCATGTCATTTTATAATAGTATAAAATATTTTGCCTTTCTTAATGTGAGAGAGAGAAAGAGAGAGAGAGAGAGAGAGAGAGAGAGAGAGAGAGAGAGAGAGAGTGTGTGTGTGTAGCTTAGTAGACTTGTTTATTATTGACGCTCCATAACAGCATGATAAATTTCTACCTTGAACAGTTGGTTACTTTCCAAGCATTTTAGCAGCTCACTCCATTTGTCATTATATTGATCTTTAACAGTTAAAATTGCTTATTTAATTGTTTTATTTATTTATTTAAAATAGATCAGCGGTTGGATCTATGCAAACTTGGGCCAAATGACAATGAAACAGTTAGAGGACAGATAGTAGGTAAGTGTGAAATTTTATGTTTGTGTGGTTTTATTAAAAACAGATTGGCTGAAATCATTAGAATCAAATGGCTAGTAGTACAAAGTTATCTCAGCTTTGAATTTGTCTTCTTAAGGGTATTGGCATTCTATCTTTTAAGGATTTTGGCATTCTAAACAAAAAAATAACTAAATGTCATTTAGTTATAAATAATGTTTGAAACATATAAATAACAGTAATAAATACCTAGTTAAGTGAAGAACTATTGAATCTGCAAAAATATTAAATACATGCTGTAAGAAATTTGTATAAACAGCTTAACTATCTTTCATACATTTGTCAATTTTTAGGAAGTAGGAAAATGCTGAAGTAATCATGGGATGGTAAAGACTTCAAATAAGCATGCTGTTATACATCATATTGATATTATTTTTCTGAGGATATTAATTCTCAAACTAGTCTTAGCTCTGGAGCAGAAAACCACTCAACTGTTTTACTCAACATTATATAATATTTTCTTTTTGTTTGGTTTTCAGACAATCCATGCCAGCTGGAAATATTAAAAGGCAGAACTTAATGATTAAGGTCATAGTGGTATGGATCAAAGAAGTGGCTTTTTCTACAACCACTCATCTACATTTTTATTCCTCTTCCTAGTTAAAGAAAATAGAGTGGAAGTTGTTATGCATAAGCCACTTGATATTGAATTACAGTGGACTTAAAAAGTAGGTTTTCTTAAAGGGAATAGAGAAAAGGAATGTTTTTCTATTTTATGTCTATATGAACATCTTTGTGAATTGGCTCTTTGAGATTTGATATGTACTTTTTTTTTTTTAAATAACTAGCTCCAGCAAGTCCAAAACCTTGAAACTTTGAGCTTACTTTAAAAAAAAACAAGAGCTCCATGTTTTATTGATACATCTTGGTTTTTACACCATGATCATCTCCTATATCCATTCTTCCATATAGAATCCTCATTTATTCCAGATAGACATACAGGCTGAAATAACAATATGATAGTATGTGAAACATTCTACACTCGTATTTTCTACCTCCCTACTGAGGTAAGGGTTAGTATGTTTCATCATCTGTACTCCTGGACCAGGGTTGCATTTAATCTGTGTTCCTTTTTAATGTTTGTTTTTGTTGTTGTTGTTGTTGTTGTTAATAGTTGTGTATATTGTTCTCCTGATTGCTTTTTTCCTTATTCTTACTTTAAAGGAAAGTTTATTGGAACATCATTGCAATATACATTGGCACTATTTATTGTAGAGTTGTGTTGGTGGAAGAATTTTCATGAACTAAAGAGTTTTAGTTAATGAACCTTGTTATTAAGACAATCTTAATTTATTATGTGGATTCATAGCTTGGTCTAAGAAAAAAACATTGTAGCCACATTTTGGAATAGGTATTATCCAAGGATGATCTACATACCATAACCAGTCTAGTAAGATGAACTAGAGGTCCGAACGCAAAGAAGAAACTTTACTTCATACACCGCTGAGACTTGGTGGAATGAGGCTCATGCCTGGAATATGGTTCTGGAAGGACATAGAATATTCAAATGAGCCAGGATAGGCAAAGGCCAAAGCAGGGTGGGGCTGGGGTAAGAGAAATACCCCATAGGGGCAAAATATGGTCAAAAATACTTAAATGGAGATTGTTAGAAATAGAAAAAGAAGTGACGTTTTCATTGGGATATACTGCATATAACAAGTCTGGCACACAGATAACAAATCTGGTATGGAGGCATGAGATGCAACTCCATTTTAGAATTTGTGAGAAAGAAGGAGAGGAAGGGTAAATATAGTCTGACATGTTGTCTGTATTGAAAGAGAGGAGATTTTAAAGTTTTCAGAGAAAGACTAGATAGAATCCCCTGGATTAAAATTCAGTTAGTGAAGTTAATACAGGAAGCCCTCAGGAATGACATTCTAAAGATAAAAAGAGAATTCTGATAGATTACAAAAGTTGAATTCTCTTAAGAAACTTTTTTGATGAACTCATAAACCAGTTTAACTTAGTTTTAAAAGATATATCCAGAAAATAGAAAGCAGGCAGGTAACTGAGGATTAATACAGAAGTATAGTCATGAATAAGGTCAGGGTTGTTAATGTTTAGATGAGGGTAAAAAGAAAAGCCAATAACATCAAAAAGATTTTTTATTTTTAAAATTATAGTGAGAAAAAGGATAAAGAAAGGGTTTGGAAGACCACTACTAAGGGTGAATGGAGGATGATCTTAGATTACGGAAAGAAGACAGAGCTGCTCAGCTTTTATTTTACTTCTATTTTATTTGTCAAAGAGAGTGAAGTAGAAAGGAAAGAACAAAAATAACTAATAGGAAGTTGATATCCACGATAAGCAGGGAGATAGTAAGAGAACACCTAGAAGGTGTCTTTGATTAATTAATTACCAGCCCTGGTAAACTATATCCTTGATTACTTAAAGAATTGGTAGATATGATTGCTGATCCACCATTGTTGGTGATCTTTAAAATATCATGGTAATAAGAGAGTTACTGCAGGATTGGAGAAGGGCAGATACCTGGATTTTCCAAAGATGTGAGAATTGAGTATATTGAGTATATTGATTTTAGGCTCCTGAGCTTGAATTCCATTTTTGACAAAATTCTATATTATTAAAAGGAGTATAGTTACTGAATAGCTCCTCCACAGAGTCTTTCTTGAATGCCTCATAGTGATGTGGAGGTGCCCCTGGGTTCTTAAACACTCTTCTGGTGGAGCATAAGCTCTGGCAGGTTTTTCCATGTTGGAAAGTTTTGAGTATGGTCCTGGAAACAAGTTGGAGTTTATTTTTTGGGACCAACTTAGCTAAATAATAGAGAGGTATATCACCAGTGATGGAATCAAGAAAAATACAAAATTGCCTTCAGTCTTGTGACCCCTTTCTGCTTCTACAGAATTGCAGGAAAGGGGGCATAAGGTGCTAAGTATCATAGTTTTCAGGCCATCTATAAACTTTAATTTAACCAATGGTACTCTGAATGTGTTGATCCAGTGATCAACAAGTGTATATATTTAGAGGACCTAAATCAGATCAGTCTTGACATTTATAAATCTATAAATGAAACCAGAAGGTACTTATACTTTTTTCTGGCTGCTTGAAGTTTTTTTTTTCCCCTTTGACTTGGAAGCTCTGGAATTTGACTAAGACATTCTTGGGAACTTTTTTGTGATGTGTCTTTGAAGAAGTGACCAGTGGAGTCTTTCTAATTTGACTTTCCTCTTTAGTTCTCCTAGATCTGGGCAGTTTTAATTTGTGATTTCTTGAAATATGTTATCTAGTCTTTTTGCTTGGTCATGGTTTTCAGGGAGTCTGATGATTCTTAAATTATTTCTCCTTAAACTATTTTCTAGGTCAGTTGTTCCAGGTAGCTATATTCTTTTTTTTTTTAATAATTTTTAATTGATATTTTCTGTATTTTATATCACTAACAGTATTCCAAATCCCTCCCTCTCCTCACTATATTATTTCTCTAAAGAATTTGGTATCTTTTTGTGTTTACTCATATCTCTATCCTCAGTCCCTGATTTGGGACTTTTTGCCAGCATGAGGCACTATCACCTTCCTTGCTCAAATAGAATTGACCTTATTTGGGCCTTACCTCAATTTTCTGCATTCTTGATGCTGGCTTCTACTTCCCTTGGTGTCTGTATAATCTCAGAAGTTTCAAATTCCTCTGGGTTATCTGTGTTTAAAACATTGTTGTCCATTAACCCTAATCCTAATTCTGAGGCCATCTGGGGCCTTCGGAGTTGTCTCTGGTCAGTGTTGCAAACTTTCAATGTACTTGGGGTCTTTTTTATCTGAGTGTAGAGTCTTATCCCCCTACAACTTTCTAATAGGAGCACTTTCATCTTTTTAATCCTTGGATATAGAACTCTGTAGACTTCACATGGCCTTGACCTACACCTGCAGACTTTGGGCTTGTTTACTTTTGCTGGCTCTGGATTTTGTGGCAAAATCCATTTCCCAGGACTGAGAAACTTCTTGTTGTCTCTTTTATACAATCCTTGAGTGTATGGAGGCACTTATTGTAGGTTTTGGTTTTTTTCTTATTTTTGATCATTATTCTGGTACTCTTTTTGAGATTTTTATTAGATCACATGTATGAGAGCGAGACTCTTCCGTGTCTCTTAATGTGTCCATTTTAATCAGAAGTCTTTTGATAGTTTACTTTTGATGAGAAATTTCAGTTAGAACAAATAGACATCTAACTTAGTAAATACCATTTCACGAATGTAATATTTTGTAATTTAAAAAAACCTTATGAATTTAGAATATATGATAGGATCATTATGAGAAAAGGTATCTGAGTTTGTAATGCTTAGGATTACTTATTATTCCTGCAGATCCATATGAATCTTGAATTACATTGTACCTACTCTCCTTGGTTTGGTTCTTACATAACTATATACTGACATAAATTCTTTAAGAGTTTTATAGTGTAGTGTTCTGGAATCTTCTGAGTCTTTTTAGCTTTGGACCTAAATGTTTAAGCCTAGTGCTAATTAGAAATTATACTACCTTCTTTGTTCCTTTTTTTTTTTTTCTAAGTAGTCATTTTAGTTTGGCTTTCTGTGTAAAAAATTAAAAGTACGATGTTAATAAAAGTCAATATATATATTTATTAAGTGCCTGCCAGACTCACTAGCTTTTTGACTCTGGGCAAGTCACTTAACCCCAGTTGCCTCACCCCCCCAAAAAATTGTGACAGAATAAAGTAAATTAACAATTCAATTTAGATTGTTCCAGATATGGAGACTAATTTTACTTTTTTATATGTTACCTTTTATATGTTAGATCTTTTCACCAGGTTATGTTTTATGTTATTACAATATCCCATTGATATCAGGCAACTTCTGTTTGAGTTCACTTTTAATTTACTTGTAGTTTCTCACCACATAGTGACGTCATCATAAACTGCAAACAGGTCTGAAGTTTTCACTACCGTCATGTCTAAAAAAGGGAAGATTTCAGAAGTGGGATTTTAATTTATGGAACTTTGTTAGAAGATACAAAGGTTTAAAAAATGTATACAACAGAAGTTTAAAAGCTGTCAAAGTATGGGGCAGCTAGGTGGCACAGTGGATAGAGCAGCGGCTCTGAAGTCAGGAGGACCTGAGTTCAAATGTGGCCTCAGACCAAACACTTGACACATACTAACTGCGTGACCCTGGGCAAGTCACTTAACCCTAATTGCCTTAAAAAAAAAAAGTTGTCAAAGTATTAAAAGCTGTATAGTATGCTATTCCTTTTCAAATGCATTTGTGCTGTAGTTTTGTCAACCTGTTAATAATGGTCTTCTGCTATTTTAATAGTAAGCCTCCAATCCAGAGATCGAATAGGCACAGGAGGACAAGTTGTGGACTGCAGTCGTTTGTTTGATAATGATTTGCCAGATGGGTAAGCTCACATTTTTGAAAGCACCAAGAGGAGTATAGTATAACATGTATGTAAGTTAAATTTGTCTTTAAAATAATGAAATTTAAATTACGGATGATTTTTAATGAGTTATTTTAAACAGTTTCAACTCATAGGTTTCCTTTTTCTGTGGTAATCCCAATGTCTGTAACTTTACTATAATATAAAATAGACAGGATATTGGACATACAATATACAATTAAATACAAAAGGTTTGCATTTAATGGGTTTTGGCCCTATGAAATCTCATTTAAGGATACAACAAGCAAAATATGTTGTTTAAAGGAAAAACAAATTCTTAAAATAGGTTTATGTAAGGTAAGACAAAAAAAATGTTCGCTTTGAAAGTAGTGAAAACTGGAGATTATTATATGATGTAGAGACTTGTACATTACTTTCATGTTTTGCTAATGTTTTGCTAAATTGATGTTTTGATCAGCTAATTAATCCGGTAGTTGATCATCTTCACATGATCTTTAACAATTCTAATTTTACATGTAGGGTACAGTAATTGTTTTATGAATTCTTTTGATATATATACTATTACTAGCATTCTGCATATTATTTACTTTTTCTTCATAATACCTGCTAAACTTTCTTCAGATTTTGGTCATGGTACCTTTATAAGAAGGCAGTTAAAGGTTAAAATACTCAGTCTTCCCTGAGAGAGAATAGCATACACTCGTTCTACCACATGCTTGTAACTCTAGCCACATAGGGATCGACATGCCTTAATAGACAAGAGACCTCAGAGATCATCGAGCCAGCTCCTTCCATTCCCTTTACAGATCGAAAGTGAAGTCCCACCAATGGATCTCAATAGAATTCTTTAAGTTCTAAACCTCTACCTTGTGGTGGGGTGTTGTCTCTTTCTGCCTTGAGTGAATCATAACAAAAAATGGAGAGGATTGTATTCATGAGCAATTTGCCACTCTTTGTGGTGGGGTTTTTTGATACTTATTTTCTCAAAATTTGATCTATATGTGACAAGCTTAATTAGTGGTAAAAACAACAAGGATACAAATACTGACTATTTTATATCTATGGAGAATTGAGGTAAGTGAGGGCAGGATGGCATAGTGGAATAGAAAGAGCCAGTCTCAGTCATAAAGACCCAGTTCAAAATGCTGCCTTTGATACATACTGACTTTGTGACCCTAGGCACTTTTCACTGCTGCAGGAAACTCTGTAAGACTGTGAATTGCAAAGGGGGAGAAAAATTTTAAACTCAAAAGCGTATGGAAGTGATTGTTGATAAATCAAAATAAATTAATTAAAAAAAAAAGACTGTGAATTGCAGAGGGAGTTTCCTTATCTCAGTGAAATCACAAATCTAGTCCTATCCCAATCACTGAAGTGATAGACTCAGAATTTAGCTTACCAAATTCTTAGTAGTAGATATCTTCCTGACTTTGCTGCTGTACTGGAAATATGTTATTTTTCTTGGAAATATTAATTGTCTTATCTCTTATTTTGTGAATTTTAGCTGGGAGGAACGGAGAACTGCTTCTGGAAGGATACAGTACTTAAATCATATTACACGAACTACTCAGTGGGAACGGCCAACTCGGTAATTAAGTATTTTGGAAATACGTGTTAGTCTCTAAGGCTTGTTTCCCCTCCACCCATTTACATTTATCAGTCAGCTTTTACATTTTACATTTTACATGTTAACTTATTAAACTTCCTTTCCTAGGAGGATCTGTCATAATAAATAGTCTTACATAATAACTGAGGAAAATTGCAATCAGGAAAGTTGCAAAATAGAATGGAAGGATAAAGTCAGATTGATTTTTTAAAAACTTACAGTATTTGAAGATGAAAATTGTTCATTTGCTGACTTCTATTTAATACCATAAACGTGACCTATTTTCCTATTTTTAAAATAAATTTTTATTTGTATGTTATGACTTTTTATGTCATCAAAATTTCCCAAGTTATCCTCTTCACATTCTCCCCAGAGAACCATCCCATATCACAAATAATATTTTTAAAGGAAAAAACTAACAACTGAAAAGAAGATTTAAAAATCCCCAGCAAAACAGATTAATACATAGAAAAAAGTCTGAAAATACATATGATATACCACACCTGTGGACCTCCCACCTTTGCAAAAAGAGGTGTCATATTTCTTTTTTTGAGACATACTTGTTTGTTATAGTTTTGTAATATTAACTTTTATGGTTTTTCTTTCCATTTCCATTGTTATTGTCATTGTATATATTGTTTTCTTGGCTCTGTTTACTCAACATCAGGTCATGTAAATCTTTTTGTGCTTTTCTATGTTCATTAATATTTGTCATTTATTACAGCACAGTAATGTTCCATTATTCTTATATACCGTAATTTGTATAGCCTTTCTTCAAATGATAGCTATCTCCTTGGTTTGCAGTTCTTTGCTACTGCAGAAAAGTGTTATTATAAATATTTTGGTGTACATAGGGACTTTATTCTTATCAGTAACCTCCTGGGCTTCATAGCGTAATCTCTGAGTCAAAAGATATAGTTACTTTAGTCACTTTATTTGTAAAATTTCAAATTACTTAGTTATACTCAGGTCCACCAACAGTATTTTTTGTATACTTTCTTCCCTCAACCCCTCTAACATTGACTGCTCTCTTCTTTTGTCCTTTTTGCCAATTTTCTGAGTGTGAAGTAAAATCTCAGGCTCACTTTGATTTTCATTTCTTGAATTATTAGTAATTTGGAACGTGAATTTACTTGGTTTTTAATAGTTTGCAATTCTTCTTTTGGGCACTGTTTGTTTATATCCTTTGCCCACTTTATTGGTGAATGTTTTTGGCCTTATATTCTGTGTGGGAGGGGTTTGTGTGTGTGTGTATGGGTGTGTGTAGCTGGGTGGAAAGATAGGGATGTTCATCTATAGAGAACCGTAACTGTCCTATCTGTTTGTCTATCTATCTATCTAACTATCCTCTTTTACATGTATTTGCTATCTTTAGGTTTCAAGTTTAATTTTTTTAAAAAGAATACTAATTATTATAGTTGGTATCAATCATTTTTACTTGCTAAATAGTGTCCAATTGTTACTACAGTAAAATTTTAGCTAAAGATTCTTATAGGAATTTATTTTTTTCTTTCTTTCATTCCTTTTTTTTTTTTGGATACCCAAGACAAGTAACTTTTCACTCTCATCATTTTTTAACAGACCAGCATGTGAATATTCCAGCCCTGGCAGGCCTCTTAGCTGCTTTGTGGATGAGAACACTCCAATCACTGGAACAAACAGTGCAGCGTGTGGACAGTCATCAGACCCTCGACTGGCGGAGAGGAAAGTCAGGTCACAAAGACACAGAAACTACATGAGCAGGACACATTTACACACTCCTCCTGACCTGCCTGAAGGCTATGGTAGGAACTTTTGCAGCTTGAGGGATGGGAGGGTCTGAAAGAAGAAAGGAGGTGTATGGGTTAGTAATTTTTAGAAGACCATTAATCAGAGTGGAAGTAGTTTTGCTTAAAAATTCAGATAATTGTGATATCACCTAATTTTAAATTTTACATTGGTAAAACTAGATGGCAGCTTTAGTGTAGTTATATTGGCCTAAAAAGAATATTTCCACACAAATAGTAAAATTTTCTTTTCTCTCTTTTTTTTTTTTTCCATTTTATTATTTTGGATATGTTGCACTACTTATTTCACTGTCACTTTGTTATCTTGGTAATCACAAGTAGTCTGTCATCTTTTTTCCTCTGGAGAAAAATTGCTGGATTACAGCCACTTGTTGAAATAAACAGATAAGCTTACTTAAATAACATCTTTTGGAAGATAATTCCCTTTTTTCTTTTCTCAATTTTTTTCTTTTCCTTTTTATACATTTATTTATTTTTAGTTTTCAGCATTCCCTTCCATAAGATTTTTTTTTGCCCACCCCCCCCTTTTTTTTGGTGAGGCAATCAGGGTTAAGTGACTTGCTTCAGGGTCACACAGTAAGTGTCATGTGTTTGAGGCCAGATTTGAACTCAAGTCCTCCTGACTCCAAGGCCAGAGCTTTATCCACTGAGCCACCTACCTGCCCCTCCATAAGATTTTGAGTCCCAAATTTTCTCCCCATCTTTCTCTTCCCCGTACCCCAAAAGAGTGTATAAATTGATATAGGCGCAACAAATACATTCATATTAAACCTATTTTCACATTAGTCATGTTGTAAAGAAGAATTAGAACCAGTGGGGGAAACCACATCTTTTCTCAATTTTTAATAAAGATTTTTACTTGATAGAATATCAGAGAATGCTGTTATTATATAATTGAAAATTATGATCATTAGCATTGAAGCAATTTGAGTTACTTTTATATTTTAACTTTTTCTGAAATATGTAATTTTAGGAGTAGTTTCTTATGGACATTTCTGATTAAAATATTTACTAGCTAATAGTCATCCATTGTCTTTTTTTAAGTTCAAGCATATTTTCCAAAGTTTAACATACATTGGGGAAGTGCTGTTTCTTTAATCTTGATGTTGAAATTCTAGTATTTTGTAACAATTTGCTAACAAGATCAGAAGACCCTCAAGCAAAAACCAATTTATCAATAATCAGATTGTTTCTTTTATTAAAAAAAAATTGTCTAATCTATTATTGTTAATGTAAGACAAACATTCTTTAACTTTTTGGTCTGGCAAAAGATGGATTAACTTTGACAATTAATTTTTGTTATGATCCATAACTGCCTAATTAATGAATTTTTTTGGTATAAATGAGTTAATATTCTATGTAATAGTACTTGCTGATTTCTTTGACTAGTAGGTTGTGAACACTAATCTATTATATAAAATGTTTTTAGTTATTTGTGATTTTAGTTATTTGGTTAAAGTTATGATCAATTTTTTCCATATAACTTTATCTTTTTTTTTTGGAAGCTAGAAAATTTCCAGGTAATCTGGCATAGAATTTATCTTCTCCTTTTTTTCTTTTTGACTTCTTAAGAAACAAATTTTATCAAATCTGGTAGGTTTTAAGAATGAAATTTTACATGTTCAGGCATGTTTTTGCTTTCTTCAACTTTTAATGCCCATATTTTCCCCTTTTTCCTTCATACTTTGAAGTTTAGTGATATAATGTTTAATGACTCATACTCCATTAATATAATGATTCATAATTTATCTTAATAGACTTAAAACTCTTCTAATTTGATTTTGGGTTAAGTCATAACTGAAACTAAAGTTTTTTAGCAGTAAGTTTGTATTTAAAATAAAGTGTTTTTTGTATTAATCTCACAATTTCCAAGAAAAATACTTCATGTATAACAAAAATAATAGATACAATGGAAAAATTATTGCCCATATTACAAACATTAATCTTAGCAACTGTATGTCTTAATTAGGAAACTTAGTATTGTGTGTATTAAATCCCTCACTTTTGTGAATGAGAAGTACAGCAGTATGAAGACATCTACATAGTGGGGTTAAAAATTTAGATTTAGATTCAGAAAAAAGTGTTTTAAGAAGAAATAATTACCTTCTTTACACAGAGGTGAATGGAGAGTAAGGAAGGAATAAGATGAAGATACTATAGTTAATATATTTTCTTTAAATATTCAGCAAATGTTTATGAAGCACCAGATGGTAAGTCGCTCTACGGACTAGATCTGTTATTTCGCTGGTAGAGAATTTCCTAATAAGGAGGCGCAGTTTGGCATCTTCTCTACAACTTGAAGTTTCATAGGGTTGCCTAGAGCTCTCAGTGAGAGGTTAAGTGACATTTCCATGATCACACAGCCTCTGTGAATTAGAAGTGGGACTTCAACCCAGTCGTCCTGGCCCTAAAGTCAGTTGTATGCATTTTTTGGCTGTATTTTGCTATATTTGCTATATTTTTGGTGCTTTGAATACATATAAAAATGAAAACAGTCCCTGCCTTTTCAGGAGTTTGCATTGTGGGATGGGGTTGTGTGTGTGTGTGTGTGTGTGTGTGTGTAGCATGTAAGTAAATGCCAGTTCAGAAATCTATACAAAGTAATGATGAGGAGAAAGTCAATGCTAACTGTAGGTATCAGGAAAGGTGTTATATAACAGGTTCATAGGATCATAGGGGGCCATGTCTAGGTATCTTGATCTATATCTTGCTGTTGGACCCAGATGGCTCCAGAGGAGAAAGTGAGGCTGGTGACTTTGCACAGAGCTCTCTGACCTAACTCCAAATCACTTGCAAGTCATGGAATCACCTTCCTGATGTCTTGGTCCTCTTCAAGAACAAAGGACATACAACAATAATAACAACAACAACAGCGGATCATAGATTTAGAGCTGGAAGGGATCTTGGTATCCTTAAAGTACAACATTGATTTTATAGATGAGCACTTCAACGACTTACCCAGGATAACACAGCTAGTGTGTATCTGACTGAATTTGAACCCACATTTTCCTGATCTTTCTGACTCTTAAGTCCAGTGCTCTAGAACATCATAGACATCCATACTTAGAATTATAAAAAAAACACTTTTCTTCCCAAAAAACAAATGTAAATGGTTTATTTATCTGTAATTTTGGACTACTTGTGCTATTATTTTTTTAAGGATAATTTCTAATATGTATATTAATCAAACACAATTCCTTCAAAAATGTAATTTGTTTTCTAATCATTAAGTGAAGTTACCCTTCAAGTGATAAAGATCCAGCCTAGGAACACCTAATCATGAATCTTTTAGCATAAACTGGCCTTCTTCTCACCCACTTGAAAAGGTACACATTTTATACTCTTCTGTAGACTTCAAGCAAGTTCTACTAGGTCAGGGATGCCATCTGGTGGTTAATATTAGAAACTGTTCCACCTATTGTCTTGTTTCCCTACTTTTTGCTAAGGATGGTGCTCAGGCCATGTTGCCTTATTTTGCCTTCCTTTCCTTTAACTTTCAGAAGTTCCACCTTAAGAGGTTTTTCCACATATATGCAGACATTGTTTTTTATCTCTCTTTTTGGTTCTCTTCTCTCTTCTAATTCTTGTCCAGTTACCTCAGTAAAATCTTTCTCTCACCCTGTTCTTCCTGCATTCTGTGAGCCAAAACCAACTCTTATTATTCTCAAGTACTGATAGTAATACACCTCTGTTAAATGAAAGGAAAGACATGAGTTGCTTAGTAAAATATAAACTTAAAACATCAATACTATGTGCCTCTAAAAACTTTAAAATGCTCCAATACTTTTCTTATCTCTTTTCTTAAAGCACTAGTAACCAAGCAAAAGTACTTAGTAAAATTTTAGAGATTTTTTGTTTTCTTTAATTAATAGTATTTTGTAAATATTCATTGCAAAATTAATAGCATTTGATTAATAGTATTTTACAAATATTCATTGCAAAAGTGCTGTATTTATGTCTTTTATAGGATTTTCAAGGGTTAGCTTGGGAATTTAAGCACGTTTATAATGTTTTATATAGAAGAATGTGTTCTGAATTCTAAACATCAGATTTCCAAATAAGTTTTTATAGCATAAACTGTTGTTATTTGGAGACCTGTATTTGTTTAATAGCCTATTAGTACCTTTTTAATCTTTGCCTTATGGTTTTGTGTTTGATTGTTGATATTTCTTGATTTATAGAGCAGAGAACAACACAGCAAGGTCAAGTCTATTTTCTACATACTCAGACTGGAGTGAGCACGTGGCATGATCCAAGAGTACCCAGGTCAGAAAATAATTGAAATATTTGTTATTCTATCTTACTTAAGTTTAATCTGTAGTCTTTTACTTGTTAAAAATGTTTTAGTGGTACTTTTTTTTTCAGTGTTATATCCAAATTACTTTATATTATTTTCATCTCTACCCTTCCCTACCTATCAAAGTGTCCCTTGTAGCAAAGAATTAAAAAAACAGAAAAACAGCAGTTTAGCAAAACCAACTATCTTTCCATTTCGTTTTTTCCTCCTACTATGTTATGTGTCGTCACTGTGCTTATTTTTTTTTTGTCTTGAATATTTCCCTCAGCGTCAGTTCGTGTAAGTTCCCATTCATCTCAGAATGCTTTATGTTACTCTTTTCTTATTATATGATAATATTCAGTTATATTTATTAAAGACAGTTTGTTTAACCATTCCCCAATTCAGGGACATTTACCTTGTCCCCAGTTCTTGGCCACTATAAAAATTGCTATTTTGAATATTGTTTTATATGTGAAAGTTTTTTTTCATTTGTAAATTTTTTTATTCTTATTTTTTATTTTTTTAAATTAATCTATTTTGATTTATCAACAATCACTTCCATATGCTTTTGAGTTTAAAATTTTTCTCCCCCTTCTTCCCCACCACCTTCCCCAAGACGGTGCACAATCTTATATAAGCTATACATATACATTCCTATTAAACATATTTTCAAATTAGAACCAACAAGAGGAACCACCAGAAAGAGGAAACAAAACTCAACAGAAGAGAAAAAAAAAACTAGCTTGAATTTTTTTTTTAAGGCAATTGGAGTTAAGTGACTTTCCCGGGGCACACATCTAGTAAGTGCCAAGTGTTTGGTCTGAGGCCAGATTTGAACTCAGGTCCTCCTGATTTCAGGGCCGGTGCTCTATCCACTGTGCCACCTAGCTGCCCCCTTCATTTGTGAATTTTATGAATGGGAGGTGAATCCTTGAAATTGTTTGTATTTGCATTCATATTATTACTTAGGATTTGGGAAAATATTTGTCAATAGATTGTAATTCTTCTTTTGAGAACTGTTCATATGATTTGACCACTTATACATTGGAATGGCTCTTGGGCTTACATATTTGTGTTAAGTCCCCAAAATGAAATAGTGCATATTTTTAGAGAAAACAAAGCCCTGTTATTAAGGTGGAGTTTTGTGTGATTCTGCTATCTTGTGTATATTCAGCCTACCAACACCAATTTATAATATTGGAGTCTTTAAGTTTGAAGAGATATTTAGAGATAATTTGTCAGTGCTTTAAATATTGAGAGACAAGAAAGAATTCTATTTCTCCTTTCTGAAAGTTCAGAATAAGTAAAAAAATAAAGAATGATGAGAAAAAGATGAAATAAAATTGAAACAAATAATTTAATTCATAACTATTTAAACTAGTATTTCATGATGAAATATGGGAAGTGAACAACAGACATTGACCCTGATTTTAATATTTTTATACAGAGGTTTAACTAATGTAAGTCAGTTGCTTACAATAAGAGGACCAAAAAAAGCCATAAAGGTACCTGAGTCAACAAACTTTTGACCTATTCATGAAGCAAAGAGATGTTGGCTAGAAGTAACGCCAGTTTAGAATATAAACTTGTTTGTTTATCCAGCAGGTAAATTCATGTTCAGAATCTCGAAGTATGAAAATGGAAAGTGAATAACAAACAGAAGAAAAGTGGAAAAGCGCTATACAAAGATTATTAAAATTATTATAAGCTTTTCATTATCAAGAACAGTCATGCTATCTCATTTTTACTTGGAATATCACAGGCTCCCATGTGCTTATAGGGAAAGTAGAAAGTATATTAAAAAGAACAAAGATGGGGGGAAAACATGAATTGGGCCACCTGCTGAGATGAGATTCATGGTAGACGCATCCCAATTATGAGAACGTTAAGAGATTGACATATAGGGTAGCCAAAGATGAGGAAAAGAAATTCAGACCTATGAACAAAGAGCTTACATTCTAATGGAGGAGATAGAAAAGTAAGCCACATTAAATAAACTAAATATAAAAGATTGAGTAGTCAGTGGAAGGAGAGAAAATGGAAGCAATAAGGGTGCATAGGTTTTTGGTTGAGAAAAAGGAGGAGAGATTTAAGGTAGCTTGATAAGATAGCTTGAGGTAATTGTAGGATCTAAGTATTGGGGAGACTTGTGTATGTTTGAAGGTAGTAAGGAGAAGATGAAGATTATAGAGAAAGAAGAAATAATTGAGGTTGCTTTCTGCTGGAGAAGATGGGAGAAGATGAGATCAAAGGCACATGTTGACAGCTTAGAGTTGGCAAGAAGGGCCACTTCATTGTCAGAGACTGGAAGAAAGGAAGAGAAAATGGAGGATGATGGAAAGGGTTTTAAAATGAAGAAAAGGGGAGAAGAGGGACCACTTGTTGAATAACCGCAGTTTTCTCAGTAAAATAAGAGGTGGTGTCCTCAGCAAAGAGAAGTGATGTAGAAATAGGTTTGGTATATCTGAGGAGAAAAGTCTTGGAGTAGCTTCTATGTGGAATAGGATAGTGAATCAGAAAGAAAAGGGCCCAGAAAGTTCGATAATGTGTTAAATTTAAGATATTGCCTGTGCATCCAGTTTGAAATATCTAATAGGTAATTGATAATGTAGACTGAAACTCAAAGGTAAGCTGTGTGGTGAGCCATCTTCCTAGAGATGATAAACACATGGGAGTTGATGAGGTCACCAAGAAAAAAAAAGTTTATTGGGAGAACAGTAGAGGGCCTAGTACAGAGCCTTGGGGAACACCCACAGGTTATCATCTGGATGACGAACCAGAAACAGACATGAGAAAGAACAGTTAGATATCAGGAGAATCAGTTAGAATCAGGAGAAAGCAGTGTCATGAAGTTCCAGAGGTAAAATACTATCTAGAAGGGAGAGGGTAACCAATAATATTAGATGTAGCAGAAAGGTATTAATCAAAGCCCTTTAAAATTTACATGTTTCCACAAGTAATTATTTTTTACTGGTTTCTGCTTTAAAACCTTAATTTGAGAAGTGAGCTAGTAGAGAAAGATAAAAGGGAAAAAAAAGTAGAATATACCCTTTAAAAGTATGGAATAGAAAGTTAATATATTTTCTAATCGCGTCTTATTTTTTATTATTTTGCCAATTTTGGCTTTTACAAAAAGCTATCTAGGATTTCTGAATTAATACTATTATGAAAAATAACTTTAAATTTAAATTACGTATTTCTGATTAAGATGGTGATAGAGAAGCCAACTCTTCCGAATAAACTCTAGAAAATATGAGAAAAGGGGGCCTAAAAGACCAGTGATAAAGAGAAAAAAAAACAATCAAAAGCAGATATAATCTCCTCTGTCCAGTTCAGAATTGCAAAAAGACTGCCAGAAGCTGGTAAAGGCTGGTAATAGGGTTCTGTCAATACTCAAGGAAATGCAGAAGCTGATAGAGGTAGTTCCACCAGGGAAGCCAAGAATATAAAGAAGGGAGTTGTAAAGTAGTGTGAGCTTCAGTTTTCAGGGCCAGACTCTGTCCTTGTACTGTAACCACAAAACCAGAACCAAGGGGGCAAGGCCTAGCCTTGTACTTCTCAGGGCCCTGGGAGACAACAGGGGACAGAGTCAACCCTGCACTTATGTGCCAAAGAAGGAGGTTTGAGACTAGTGTGATCTTCAATATCAGCATTCCTTGGTGGACTTTTATGGTCACAGTAGGGAATGGAAACATCTCCCATTTGGAGATCATACAAGAAAAAGTCAGAATCCTCATGGAATCACTTGGAGACTGAGATGGTAGTCAGAAAATGAAGTCTAATATCAACTGCCTCAGCTGTAGCCATGTTTTGAAGGGCTTTAAATATGAGAGGAGTTTTGATTTGATCCTAGAGGTAATAAGCAATCATTGGAGATAATTCTTGATCAGGGGATTGATATTTTCAGATCTGTGATTTAGGAACACTAACTTGTCACATTATTTTTTTTTAATAGTTTATTTTTAGTTTTCAACATTCACTTCCATAAGATTTTGAGTTTTAAATTTTCTTCCTCTCTCTCCCTACCTCCTTCCCCAAGACGGCATGCAATCTGGTATAGGCTCTACATATACATTCCTATTAAACATATTTTCACATTAGTCATGTTGTAAAGAAGAATTAGAACCAATAGTAGGAACCACAAGAAAGAAAAAACAAAATAGAAGGGAAAAAAAAAAGAGCAAGTAGTATAGTCAATCTGCATTCAAACTCCATAGGTCTTTCTCTGGATGTGGATAATATTTTCCATCATTTTGGAGATGTCTTAGATCCATGCATGGCTGAGAAGAGCTAAGTCTATCACACAGTCATCACATAGTGTGGCTGTTAACTGTGTATAACATTCTCCTGGTTCTGCTCACTTCATGCATCAGTTCATGCAAGTCTTTCCAAGTTTTTCTGAAGTCTGCTTGCTCATCATTTCTTACAGCTCAATAGTATTCCTTTACATTGATATACCAAAACTTGTTCAGCCATTCCCCAATTGATGGGCATCTCCTCAATTTCCAATTCTTTGCCACCACAAAAAAAGATGCTATAAATATTTTTGTACACGTGGGTCCTTTTCCCATTTGTATGTACTCTTTGGGATATAGCCCTAGAAGTGCTATTGCTGGGTCAAAGGGTATGCACATTTTTATAGCCCTTTGGGCATAGTTCCAGATTGCTCTCCAAAATGGTTGGATCAATTCACAACTCCACCAACAATGAATTAATGTTCCAATTTTCCCACGTCTTCTCCAACATTTATCATTTTCCTGTTTTGTCATGTTAGCCAACTTGATAGGTATGATGTGGTACCTCAAAGTTGTTTTGATTTGCATTTCTCTAATTAATAGTGATTTAGAGTATTTTTTTCATATGACTATAGATAGATAGCTTTAATTTCTTCATCTGAAAACTTCCTGTTCATATCCTTTGACCATTTCTCAAATGGGGAATGACTGGTATTCTTATACATTTGACTTAGTTCTGTATATATTTGAAAAATGAGGCCCTTATCAGAGACACTTGTGAAAATTCTTTCCCAGTTTTCTGCTTTCCTCCTAATCTTGATTGCATTGGCTTTGTTTATTGTCACATGATTTTTAATGACGAATGGATTGGAGAATGAAGAGATTTGAGGCAGAGAGAACAATTAAGAAGATATGCTAAGGCAAAAATTGATGAAGGCTTGAACTAGTGTGGCTGCTTTTTGAATGGAGAGAAGGAGACACGTCAGAAATATTGTGGAGGAGATGGACAAAATTTTACAACATACAGGCTATGTAGAGAGGAGTTAAAGATGACTCTGAAATTGAGAATTTGGTTGACTGGCAGGATGGTCATCCCTTTAACAGAAATAGAGAAGTTTGGAAGAAAGGCAGGTTTGGAGGGAAAGTAAATGAATTCTCTTTTGGACATGTTGAGTTTCACATGCCTATAGGATATCCAGTTTGATGTCCAGTAGTTGGATATTCACTACTCGAGCTCAGAAAAGAGCTTCATGCTGGATAGTCAGTATGGAAGTCATCAGAATGGACATAATATATTAAATCCATATTGGTTGTTGAAGTCACTGGGAGACGATGTAGAGAAAAGAAAGTTTAGGACAGGGCCTTGAAGTACAGCCACAATTGTGAGGAAGATACTTTGTAAACCTTAAAGGGTTATTATATAAATATGAGTTTGTGATATATAATTGGGAATCAGTGTAACAGTCTATTTGCCTTTATTTCTCAGATAGATTATTTGTGAAAATTTTATACTGAAGGGTGCTAGATGCAGTGAAAGGGAGAACCCAGGGAAACGTTGGCTATTCCAAGGCCACTAAATCCATGTCCTGGAAAAAAAGATTTCAAGAAGAGTTTTTAATCTATTCACTTCATCTGTTAAAGAGCTTGATGACTAAAGTACACAGCATTGGATGTTAGAAATGCATTTTAATATAAACATTAAGAAAGGAAGTGTTTCTGGGTCTAACCAATCTGGTTCATCAGTGTGAAAGCTGAAAATTAATTGTATCAGTAAATCAGTAATTTAAAGGTTAAACAAAGGGGAAAATAGAACTCTTTGTCTTTTAACATTTGTGAAATTGAGAAATGGTCTCTATATGTTGAATCTTAACCTCAGTGCATATTATTATTATTTTTTTTTTTGGTGAGGCAACTGGGGTTAAGTGACTTGCCCAGAGTCACACAGCTAGTGCATGTTATATGTCTGAGGCTGGATTTGAACTCAGGTCCTCCTGATTCCAAGGCCAGTGCTCTATTCACTGGACCATCTAGCTGCTCCACATATTATTTTTTTAAGTGATATGTATAGCTTAAGCTTTCAATAAAAATTAGAATTAATAAGGATTGTGACAAGAATATTGTCGATTGGCAAGAATGCTGCATTTGGAATCAGAGACCTGAATGGGTTCAAATCCTGGGTGTACTACTTATTAATTGTAGGTCCTTGGGCAAGTCACCTCACCTCATTTTTTCTAAAGTCCCTTCTAGCTATGATCTTATGTCAGAACTGCCAGAATTGGTGAATGTGATAAAGAATTGATGAATTTCTGTATCTGTAAATTGGGAATGCTGTTATTTGCCCTTCCTATTTCAAAATTTGTTGTAAGGCTCAAATGAGAGCATTAATGTAAAATACTTTCTAACTATAAAGTACTATTGTGTAAGCTATTATTTAAAGCTTGACACAATTCTTTATGCATAATAATAGTTTTTAATTCATTTAAGAATGAATGAATGGTCTGTCAGTTAGTACACATACTTTGGACTGTCACTAAGGGTAGACAGTGAACTGAGCCCTGAATTGAATAGGAAGAAAAGGGAAAGGAGGGAAGGGAAGGAAACATACCTTTATTATATAGCACCTAGTATGTGCCTGGCACTATGCTAATCACTTTTACAAATATTGTCTCATTTGATACATATGATAACCCTGTGAGGTGTTATTATTCTTTCCATTTTACAGTTTAGGAAATTGAGACAAGCAGATCAAATGACTTACCAGAATCACATAGCTAGTGTCTGAGGCTGGATTTGAACAAAGGTCTTCCTGACTCCGGTTCCAGTGCTCTGTCTGCTGAGCTGTTAACTTTTTCCATGGGCATAGTTTCATTTGCAAAGTTGCTCACTGCATTCAATAATTGCCAAACATCTTCCTGAAACAAAGTATCATCCTTTTAATATTAATATTTTTCCAGTGATGTTATTTGGCAAAGAATAAAAAATGTGTATTTCTTAAAGGGCAATGGAGACATGCCTGCTGGCTACATGCAGCAGCATGTAACAAACTGTGTGCTTGATGTATAAAATATATTATCATGTAAATGATGTATTACTCTACCAGGGTTTGAGTCAATGAAATAGCAAGAATGAAAAATGACGGATCACAGAAACAAAATTTAGAGTTGAATAGGACTTCAGTAGTCATCTACTCCAACACCCCAAAACTGACCATGCAGCCTCTGCATGACAGGGATACCACCATGTCCCAGGGCAGCTCATTCCGTTTTAGACTCAGCTCTAATTTTTAGAACTTCTCCTATGAAATAATCAGGCTAAATTTGCATTTTAGCAATTTCTACCCTTTGAACCTTGTTTTGTCCTTTGGGATTCAACAGAACAAGTCCAATCTTGCTTCCAGTGACAGCCCCTTGAATATTTCAATGTAACTGTTTTTCCTGAGAACGCTTTTCCACTCTTTAGTCTTCTCTTCTCTGTGCTAAACATCCCTAGTCTCTTCAGCCAGTTCTCTTAAGACATCTATCTCAAGGCTGTTCATCACCCTGGTTGCCCTCCTGGTTGTGATCTGACAAAGATAACTTATAGAAAAGACTATGACCTCTTTTTTTGTTTTTCTCTGAAAAGCTGCATAGCTCTCTTAGAACAGTTTAAAACCTCATTACCTTTTTTGGCTGCCACATCGCTGCTGATTTATTGAATTTGCTGAAACTCCTAGATTTTTTTTTTCAATCCACTTTGTAATCATGCTCTTTCCATCCTATATTTCTTAAGTTTTATACTCAAGTATACTATCTATCTCTCTCTATCTATCTATCTATACTCAAATATATGACTTTACATTTATCTTTATTGAATTTTTTCTTAATAAATTCAACCTAGTGCCTTATTTAACCTGTCAGGATCATTCTGTATCTTGACTCTGTCATTCAGTGTGTTAGCTATTCTTTTAGTTTTATGCTTTGTGCAAATTTGATGAGCATGCTATGTATGCCTTCATCTAAGGTATTAATCAACAGATCCTTGGGATTTTCCACTGGAGACCTCCTCCCAAGTTGACATTGCACCATTATTGACTATTGTTTGAGTGTGGCTATTCAACCAGTTGCAGACTCAACTGATTTTATTTTCAAGTAGTTACATATCTCTGTCTTTTCTGTGAGATGCGATTCATTTGGACCCCTTCTCTTTTCCAATCAGTATTAATTAGTTTGATATTTTACATAAATCATGTAGGGATAATTAGATAACAGTTTCTTATAGTAGGCTTTTATAATGAGCCTCAAAATTTAACGTAATGTTCATTACTTGTTTATCAGTTGTGAAGCTCACTTGTACAACCACAAGAATGCTGACAAAGATATCTCTGTCCCATTTTACTCAAATTCCATGTCCAAAAAAGCATGGGTGGAACAGCTTGATGCTGTGGAAAGTCGCCCAACTTATTTTTGTACTTCTGGACCATTCTCTCTTGTCCAACCTGAACAGGTGACCATCTTGTGACAATTTTATGACCACTTAGTGGAGATGTCCCATGCTTCACCCAACCTGTGACCCCGCTGTTGATATAGAAGTTTTGGCCCTCGAGAGCACGGTCTGTCAACCAGTGAGATTTTGTATTTTATTATGCCTCTTTTTCATATTTGGCTATCAAATCTTATAAAAACAAGGTCCTGGAAACCAGGGACATCTCAAATAGCAAGGAAGATCTGAGGTCCACTTCATTAGAAGGGACCATGGACCCTTTAATAAAGTGCCATTGGCTCAGAGCTCTGCCTCAGTGGTTTTTCTTGCAGATTGGGTAGTTATAATCCTCACACTTCCACAAGAACAGTGTGTCATACTTTATCAGATTATTTCCTAAAAATCTGGTTAAATTGTATTTGCAGCATTATCCTGATCTACAAGTGTAATAATCTTAGAAAAATGATTTTGACATGACCCAGTCTTTTTTAAAAATTTTTTTACTTATATAATATTTTATTTTTCCCCAATTATGTGTAAAAACAGTATTTAATATTTGTTTTTTCAAAGTTTGGGTTCCAAATACTCTCTCACCCCCTTCCCCCAATTGAGAAGGCAAGCAGTTTGACATAGGTTATAAATGTGTAGTCATACAAAACATATTTCCATATTAGTCATGTTGTGAAAGAAAACAGACCCCCTGCTGACAAAGAAAATGAAGAATTAAAAAAGTATACTTTGATCTGCATTCAGACTCCATCAGTTCTTTCTCTTCCATCATGAATCTTTTGGAATTGTCTTGGATCTTTGTGTTGCTGAGAGTAGCTGAGTCATTCACAGTTGATCATCATATGATATTGCTGTTACCATATACAGTATTCTTCGTGGTTCTGCTCTTTTCACTTTGCATCAGTTCATGGAAGTCTTTCCGGTTTTTTTCTGAGAGCATCTTGCTTGTCATTTATCACAGTCATATACCACAACTTATTTAGCCATTCCCCAATTGATGGACATCCCCTCAATTTTCAAATCTTTGGTACCACTAAAGGAGCTGCTGTAAATATTTTTGTACATATAGGCCCTTTCCCTTTTTGTTTGTTATCTCTTTGGGATACAGACCTAGGAGTAGTATTGCTAAATCAAAGAGTATTCAAGGTTTTATAGCTCTTTGGGCATCATTCCAAATTGCTTTCCAGAATGGTTGAATCATTAACATCTGTTTTCTCACATCCCCTCCAACATTTGTTATTTTCCTTTTCTGTCATATTAACCAATTTGATAGGTGTGGAGTGGTACCCTTGTTTTAATTTGCGTTTCTTTAATCAATAGTGATTTGGAGCATTTTTTTATATGACTCTAGAATGCTTTGATTATTTTGTCTGAAAACTGCTAGTTCATATAGTTTGACCATTTATCAATTGGGAAATATGCATTTTTATAAATTTGATCCAGTTTTCTATGTATTTGAGAATTGAGGCCTTTATCAGAGAAACTTGCTATAAAATTTTTTTCACAGTTATGATGCCAGTTCTATTTCCCTCCATCGTATTTTCCCTGCTGTTTTTCCTACTCTCTCTTTTCTTTCTTACTTTGTCCATCCTTAAAAGTGTTTTGCTTCTGACTACTGCCTTCCCTTTTATCAGCCCTAACTCCCCCACATTCCCTTTCTCTTATTCTTTTCCTCTCCTACTTTGCTGTAGGATAAGATAGATTTCTAAAACCAACTGAATGTGTAAGTAACTCACTCTTTGAGCCAATTCTGATGAGAGTAAGATTCATGTGCTATACCTTACCCCCTCCCTTTAGTCTTCCTCTCCACTGTAAAAGCTCTTTCATGCCTTTTTTATGTGAGATAATTTATCCTATTCGACCTCTCTCTTTCTTCTTCTCCCAGTGCATTCCTCTTTCTCACCCCTTAATTTTGTTTTAGATAATTAGCCCATCATCAACTCACTATTGTGCCTTCTGTCTATGTATACTCCTTCTAACCACCCTAATAATGAGAAAGTTTTTAACAGTTACAAGTATCATCTTCCCATGCAGGAATATAAACAGTGTAACTTCATTAAATCTCTTATGGTTTCTCTTTCCTTTTTCACCTTTTTTTAAAAAATTAATTTATTTTGATTTATCAACCATCACTTTCATAAGCTTTTGAGTTCCAGATTTTTCTCCCTACCTCCCTCCACAAGATGGTGTGCAATCTGATATAGGCTATACATATACATTCTTATTAACCACATTTTCACGTTAGTGATGTTGTAAGTAAGAATTAGAATCAATAGGAGGAACCACCAGAAAGAGGAAACAAAACACAACAGAAGGAAAAAAAATAGCAAATAATATGTTTCGATCTGCATTCAAACTCCGTAGTTCTTTCTTTGGATGTAGATAGCATTTTCCATCATGAGGCCTTTAGAGATGTCTTAGATCCTTGTATTGCTGCGAAGGGTTAAGTCTGTCAATATTAGTCATCGCACAACATGGCTGTTACCATGTACAACTTTCTTCTGGTTCTGCTTACTTCACTCAGCATCAGACCATATAAGTCTTTCCAGGTTTTTCTGAAGTCTGCCTGCTCATCATTTCTTATAGCACAATAGTATTCCATTACATTCATATACCACAACTTGTTCAGCCATTCCCCAGTTGATGGGCATCCTCTCAAATTTCCAATTCTTTGCCACCACAAAAAGAACTGCTATAAATATTTTTGTACATGTGGGTCTTTTTCCCATTTGTATGATCTCTTTGGGATATAGCCCTAGATGTGCTATTGCTGGATCAAAGGGTATGCTTTGAGCATAGTTCCAAATTGCTCTCCAAAGTGGTCGGATCAATTCACAACTCTACCAACAATGCATTAGTGTTCCAATTTTCCCACATCTTCTCCAACATTTATCATTTTCCTGTTTTGTCATGTTGGCCTATCTGATAGGTGTGATGTGGTACCTCCGAGTTGTTTTAGTTTGTATTTCTCTAATCATTAGTGATTTAGAACATTTTTTTAAATATGACTATAGATCCTTTGACCATTTATCAATTGGGGAATGACTTGCATTCTTATAAATTCAACTCAGTTCTCTATGTATTTTAGAAATGAGGTCCTTATCAGAGACACTGGTTGTAAAAGTTCTTTCCCAATTGGCTACTTTCCTTCTGATCTTGGTTGCATTGGCTTTGTTTGTGCAAAAACTTTTCAATTTAATGTAATCAAAATTATCCATTTTGCATTTTATAATGTTCTTTATCTCCTGTTTGGTCATGAATTCTTTTGTTCTCCATAAATCTGATAGGTAAACTATTCCTTGCTCTCCCAGTTTGCTTACAGTATCAGCCTTTATATCTAAATCATGGACCCATTTTGACTTTATTTTGGTATATGGTGTGAGATTTTGGTCTGTGCCTAGTTTCTGTCACACTCTTTTCTAATTTTTCCAGCAGTTTTTGTCAAAGTTTTTTTCACCTTTTTATGCTTCTCTTGAGTCCTGTATTTGAAAGTGAGATTTTCTCTTCGACTCTGATCTTTTCATCAGGAATGCTTGAAAGTCCTCTGTTTTATCGAATATCCATTTTTCCCCCTGAAGGATTATACTCAGTTTTTCTGGGTAGGTGATTCTTGGTTTTAATCCTAGCTCCTTTAGCCTCTGGGATATCATACTCCAAGTTGTTTGATCCTTTAATGTAGAAGCTGCTACATCTTGTGTTATCCTGACCGAGACTCCACAATATTTGAATTGTTTCTTTTTGGCTGCTTGTAATATTTTCCCTTTGGCTTAGGAGTTCTAGAATTTGTAATATTTCTGGGAGTTTTCAGTGTAGGATCTCTTTCAGGAAGTGATTAGTGGATTCTTTCAATGTCTGTTTTACCCTCTGATTCTAGAATATCAAGGCAGTTTTCCTTGATAATTTCTTGAAATATGATGTCTAGGCTCTTTTTTTGATCATAGCTTTCAGGTTGTCCAATAATTCTTAAATTATCTCTCCTTGATCTATTTTTCAGGTCAGTTGTTTTTTGAAAGAGACAGTTCACATTTTCTTCTATTTTTTTCATTTTTTGGATTTTTTTTTCTTTTTGCTTCTTGATATCTCATGGAGTCATTAGCTTCCACTTGCCCACTTCTAATTTTTAAGGAATTATTTTCTTCAGTAAGCTTTTGTACCTCCTTTTCCATTTTGCCAATTCTACTTTTTAAGGAATTCTTTTGTTCAGTGAATTTTTGTACATCCATTTGGCTGATTCTGCTTTTTAAGGCATTCTTCTCTTCATTGGATTTTTTTGTTCCTCTCTTACTAGTTGGCCTGTTTTGTTTTTTAAGGTCTTATTTTCTTCAGTATTTTTTGTGCCTCCTTTGTCAAACTTTTGACTCTTTTTTCAATGATTTTCTTGGATTACCATCATTTCTTATACCAGTTTTTCCTCAACCTTTCTTATTTGATTTTTAAATCCTTTTTGAGCTCTTCTAAGAATTCTTTTTGGGCCTAAGACCAATTCACATTTTTCTTTGAGGCTTCCATTGCCAGCCACAGCTGATTTTGAGCTTTTGTACTCTTTGTAGCTTTTTATAAGATGTTTTGTTCTTGCATTCATCTTCTATTACCACCCTTTGCTTCTAGCTTTTGTACATACTTTTTTTTTAAAAAATATGAAGCACTGCCCTGGTCTCTTTTCACAAAACTCCCCTTTTTTTCCTCCTCAAAGTTGTTTTCCTTTGTGTATTCCAAATTTCATTCTTGAATTTTTTTTTAATCTCTTCACAAATGGAGAACCTTAGTCCACATAATATTACATATCTTTCTCTGAACTTTTTGAACTATGCTTTCAGAAAATCTTGGGTGCATGTAAGACTGTATATCTAGCTTTAGTCTTCTCTATCACAAACTTTAGGAAAGTGCTTACTTTCCTTTGGCATTTCTATCACTTCCACCTCCAGCATCTGCTTACTCCTTGGCAAGAATGAGATCCCAAAGAGAAATCCCCCTTAATGTTTCTTCTTCCTTTTGAAGCATGACATTAAATAAAAACAAGTTGAGAAATTATTAGTTTTTCTGCTTTTGGGAGGGGGCAGAGAGAGAGAGAGCGAGAGACTGATTGTGCTCTAGTTAATGTCTTCTATCATTATTATATTGTTCCTCTTTTCCAAGCTTGTGATTTGTTTCCTGAACTCCCCTATTTGCTCTTTTTGTCTAGGTGGTTTGTTATTGTTTGGTGAAAAACTTCTATTTCTCCCTCCAGTGATAAACAAGCTGGGTGCAACCTTGATACCCACTTATTGTCAGAACATATAGAGGATTTATGGAAGGACAATTCTAGTGCCCAGGATGGGAAGGCATAGATAGATTGTAGTTCTTACCATTGGACAGAATACCCCACATAGATGCAATCACAGATTCATTTAATTATATGAATAAATGGGCAAAGTGCTGCTAAATTTGAAAAGAAATAACTTTAAAACCAGGCTCAGTCAAATACTTTAACTGTTAAGATTGATGATTTCATTGTTTTGGATATTGGATATTGTTTCCTCTGATTTAGATTACAATGCCTCTTAGATTTTTTTTTTAACTTTAAAAATAAATAAATATTTCATATTTATATAGGACTTTAATGTTTGTAAAATCCTTTACATGTATCATCTGGTTTGATCTGCACAGCACCTGCAAACATTTACAAAATAATTTTCGAAATATTTTAAAATTTAGAATTTAAATTTAACTTAAATTTAAATTTAATTTAAAATTAGCCTGATTGGGCTTTTTTAGGCTACATCTTTTGTTAATTGTAAAATGGATAACAAACATATTGAAATAAGTCCTTAAGTGTTCTAATTTTAACATTGCTACTACAATAAATTTCCCTGTTGCATTTGTATTAACATTCAAGTGACACCTGTCTTCCATCAAAACGTACCCTAATAAAAGCGGTCACGTGCCTTATGAAGTTTTGTTAATGTTAACTTTCCTAGGTATATTTGCATTTTTATTCTTCTCTAATTTGAGGGGTAAAGGGCTTTTGGAGAATTTGTGTTTTCTAATGAGTCTCCAAAAAATTTTAAAGTTAACTGAAATAAGTATAATTACTTCTATATGCTTTATAGGGTAATGAAAATATAAACAATTGAAAGTATTTTATAATTCTTTAGTATTTATATTTCTAAAACTATTTCTCTGTTGAAAGTCATATAGAATTGCAACTTCTGTTGGCACTTGTTGCAGTAGCTTTATGTTAATTTTAAATTAATATTATGTTAATCTTGTGGAAATGGAGGTCTACTAAGACAGAATATTGTATACTTTGACAGAGTCTTTGTATTGGATACTATGCTTGTTTTCTTTGTTATAAGGGAATTTAAATTCAAGAGTGGGTTTGGGAAATTACCGTGATGTTAGGACAGGTCATCAATAAAACATTTAAAAACTTTAGAGTCTCAGGAACTCATTGAAAATGCTGATTATGTGGGAAGAGCTTTTCTTGAGACATTTGTAGGGTATTGCTTGTTTTATCTGTTTGACCCCTGGGGACTTAAAAATTCTAGTTAAATGGGTTTCTGAAACAGTATATTCTCTCAGATTTCATGGAATTATTTTGCCTTGTTTATACTTGGTTGGTTCAGCAGGCACAACACTGAGGTGTTTTTCATTTATATTTGTTTTTGCAGAGATCTTAGCAACATCAATTGTGAGGAGCTTGGTCCACTGCCTCCTGGATGGGAAATCAGAAATACAGCAACAGGCAGAGTTTATTTTGTTGACCATAACAACAGAACAACACAATTTACAGATCCTCGGCTATCAGCTAATTTGCATTTAGTTTTAAAGTAAGTTTCAAAAGCAGTTAGTATGGGTGAAATTCTACTTCTGAAAAGGATTGAGTAGGTGATTTTGTGATTGTGTGGCTTAACTGATTTCTGTCATCTTTGAAAGTTTAATAAAAGTACAATTGTATATGTATATGGTAGTTTTAAATTCAGTATTTAAATTTAATCTTTCCCATCCATCAACAATGAATTATTCACTTTAATGTTATAAAACAGTGCCACCCTGTCTGCCATCCTTAGTGAGAAATGGATATGTAACTCAAGTAAGTATGGTATAGCTTATATTGGTGTTTCTGTTGATATAATTTGTGGGTTTCCTTTGTTGTCTCCTTTTACTTAATATGGCTCTTATTTATTTTAGCTATTCATAGAATCATAGAATCGTTTAAAGAGATTAAATTGGCCAACTAGGACAGGCTTCTACTTTTTTTTTCGTTTTTTTATTTAGAAGCTCTACTTGAGGCAGAAACAGGAAAGTATAAAACTCCCATTAATCAGCCTTTGGTCTTTGTTAGCCATTCTGCTTAAATGTTGAAGAATTGTTATAATGAATAGTCTTGATCCCAGAGACAAAAAGTCAGGGTTCTAGCTCTAGCTATCATAAATTGGTCAAGTGTTTGGGCCTCTCTTTGCTTTTTTTTTTCGTCTGTTAAGTTGCTGTACAATGATCTTGTGAAGGGGTAAAGATCAAAGAATTAATGTGTATGAAAAAATTTAAGGTAAATTATTATATAAATGCAAGGGGTGCACCTTTCAATACATTTTAATAGGTACTGATTAAGTGTCTGCTGAGCTCTAAGCACTGGGCTGACTGCTTGGGATATAAATATTAAAATGAAATCATCCCTATCCTCAGGGAGCTTATATTCTCTCAATATAAAATATGCACAAATATAAACACAAATAAATATAAAGTCAGTTTTGGGTGGAAGTCGCTAGTAGATTGGAAGAGCAGAAAAGACCTCATGTAGAAGGTGGTATTTGAGCTAATCCTTGAAAGAAACTGTATTTTCAGAGGTAGAGCGGAAGAAAGGAGTACATTCCAGTCATGGGGGATAGCTTATGCAAAGATTCAAAAAAAGATAGTGGAATGTCATGTAGGGAAACAATGTGTATGCCAGTTTCGCTAGACCCAGTGGGGTGTAATGTAAACTTTTAAAAGGTAGCCTAGGTCCAGTTTTTGTGAAGGGTTTTAAATGGAAAAGAAAGGAGTTTATATTTGATCTGCCAATGGAGTTTCTTGAATAGGGAAACAAGTGGAATCAATAAGACTTTGACTGCTTATTGGATATTTGATGTTCACTCCTTCATTCCTCTCTGGTCTTTGCTTCTGACTTTCTGGACTTTTTTCTCCACCATGCAGAAAGGAGGTGTAAGGTACTTCCCATCTCCATCAGCTTTCATTTATGTGTTGTCTTCTCCAGTATAAGCTCATTGAGGGCAGTTACTGTCTTTCTTTTTGCATGAATTTGTATTTTCAGCACTTAGCACAGTACAGTATGGCACATAGTAAGCACTTAATAAATGCTTAGTGACTTGGCTTCACATGTAGGGTGGTTGAGGATGCTTTTGAGGTTGCAAACCTCGGTTACTGGAGGGATGATGTTGCATTCTTTAGAAATGGAAAAGTCTGGAAGAGGGGTAGGTCAGTTTGAGTTGATTATGTGTCATCTAGTTTGAAATTTCCTGAAGGTAGTGGAAGACTGAGGCTAGCACTGGATATGTAGATCCAGGAGTCATCTGCATAGAGATGATCATTAAATTCATGTTAGCTGATGAGGTCATTAAAAGAGTATGGATGGGGGGCAGCTAGGTGGCGCAGTGGATAGAGCACCGTCCCTGGATTCAGGAGGACCTCAGTTCAAATCCGGCCTCAGACACATAATACTTCTAGCTGTGTGACCGTGGGCAAGTCACTTAACCCCATTGCCTAGCCAAAGGGGAAAAAAAAAAGAGAGAGAGAGAGAGTATGGAGAGAAAAAGAAGAGAGACTAGGATAGAGTTTTGGTGTACCCCCAAAGTTAGAAGATGATATGGATAATGAGCCAGCAAAGATGACTAGAGTGGTCAGACAGGTTGGAAAGAGAAGCAAGAGAACGTATTATCACAAAAACTCAGAGAGGCGAGTATTCAGAAAGAAAGTGTGGTTAACAGATGATGCTAAGAAGTCAGGAAGGATAGAGATTTTTAAAAGGCCCTTAGTTTTAATATTTAAGAAATCATTGATAATTTTGGAGAGGGTGGTTTCAGTTGAATGATAAGGTTGGAAACTAGATTACACAGGTCTTAGAGTGAGGAAGTGGACAGAAGGTAGAGAAGATGTTATATACAAGTTTGGCTGTGAAAGGAGGGAGGAAAAGATATGGCTTTAGGGCAGGGGTTCTTAACCTGGAGTCTAAGAACTTGTTAAAATTATCATTTTGATGTCTATTTCAATGTAATTACTTTTCTTTGTAATCGTATACATTTAGTTTTATGCATTTAAGGACATTATGCTGAGACAGGGTTCACAATCACCAGATTACCAAATGGGTCCATGACTTAAGAACGATTAAAATTTTAAGGGATAGTAGTATTGACTGAAAGTTTTTTGTTTTATTTTATTTTATTTTTAAAGTATTTGGAGAAACTTGGGTGTGTTTGCAGGCCACAGGAAAAGAGCTTGTAGATGGGGAGAATGAAGAAGTGAAGGAGGGATGATTGTATGGACAATCTTCTGGAGAGCATTGGAGGGGGTGTGATCAAGAATACTTCTAAGGGGCAGCTAGGTGGTGTGGTGGATAGAGTACAAGCCCTGACGTCAGGAGGACCTGAGTTCAAATCTGGCCTCAGACCAAACAATTGACACTCGCTGTGGGACCCTGGGCAAGTCACTTAACCCCAATTGCCTTAAAAAAATATACTTCTACAAGAGTTGTCCTTTGCACTTCTTTATTAGAAATATATTAAGTTTGACACAGTAGTATCAACATTGATCATTTTTGTTCCCTTCTTCCCTTCCTTCCTCTGTATATATTTTAAAGGTTTTGTTGAAGCTCTTTTCATTCTTTTTGGCATCATGATCATCATCTTCTATCTCCTGATGCGTCCCCCTCCTACATTAAAGCCCCCCTCCCCTCAAATAAGTATAGTCAAGCCAAACATATTCACACATTGGACCCTGTCTGTAAATGTATGTCTTTTATGCATCTAGTCCAGTGGTTCTCAAAAGTGTAGTCTACAGAGTCCTGAGGGTCTCCAAGACCCTTTCAGAGAGTCTTCAGAGTCAAAGCTATTTCATAATAATACCATCCACATGAATTCATTCTTACTCTCTCATGAATATACAGTAGAGTTTTCCAGAGGCTACATGACCTATGAATTAAAGATTTAGCCACAAACATGAAGATCAAATTAAATATCTCATCTGCAGATGTTGCTTTTGCCTTACAAATAGGTGAATTTCTGGATCTGCTGAGCTATTAGCTATTTGCTTGTATTCATCTGGTATCAGCACCAACTAATCATCAAAGAAGATCCTTTATGTGAATGCTTAGCAACAACACAAGAGGTGCTGAAATATTCTAAGTATTGGATAATTTTTTTAAATTTCATGGTTTATACTGGAAATGTGATAACATTTGCAATGATGGCACAAGGGCAGGGTGAGTAAAACTTCTGGTGTCTTAGCAGGAATGAAGGCAGTGGTGCCAAACTATACTTTTAGTCCTAGTATTTGTCGCCTCTGTAACACATTCAATTAAAAAAAAATACTACTTAAGAATGTCCTTGATGAAGCAATAAAACTTACTAATTTTATTAAATCTCTACTCTCATGTTCACATCTTTTCAATATTCTGCTGCATACCAAAATATATTATCTCAAGGAAAAGCACATGTACAGTTGTTTGATATGTGAGCTGAAGCAGCTGAATTTTTTTCATGGAATACCGTTTACTAAAAGAATGACTGACAAACTATGATTATTCAGACTTGGGAATTTTGAAGACAATTATCTCAAAAAAAGAACAAAATGGGCCTGTCAGACTCAAGGAAAACAACGGACAGTATCTGTTGCTAGTGATAAAATTTGAGCTTTCAAGAGAAAATTGGAATTTTTGAAAACTGGAATTTTTGAAAATTTGTCTCCACCACTGTGAACTTGACAGTTTCTCAGTACTTAAACACTTCTCTGATGAGATCAGTGTTGATATTAAGGAATGATTTTTTTAAAAAAATATATTGTATAATGAAATATGTCATCATTTGGAAGATCTCCATTAACTCAGTGAACCAATATTTTCCAAATGACCATTGCATGATATTATAATATGATGAATGAGTAAAAAGATCCATTTGAAGTGCAAGATGGATCATTGAATTTTAATCTTAACAGTTTGAAAAATTCATTGGTATGGTTTCAGATTTTTCAACTAACCTTTAAGAAATTACCACTTGTTGAGAGTATAGTATCAAAAAGAATATACAAAATTATTTGAAAAGGCTATTAACATATCTATACTTTCCCCAATTTATATGAGATTGGATGTTCATATATGCAACCCAAAACAACATGTCACAAAAGATTGAATGCAAAAGCATATTTTGAATCCAGCCATTTTCCAGATATTAAAAAATTGCAAAAATGTAACAATGTCACTCTTCTTACCTTTTTTTTTGTTTGGGAAATAGAGCTAGTTTTCTTAAAAAATATGTTATTTATGATAATATGTTATTAGTCTTTTGCTATTTTAAATTGATAAATATTTTAAAACATTAGCAGTTTTCATTTTCCAGTAACGTCAATATTGATAGATATAACCACATAAAAACTCTTTAAGGGTCCTCAGTAATTTCTATGAGAGTAAAAGGGTCTTGAGACCAAAAAATTTGAGAACCACTGCCCTAATCCGTTACCTCTCTGTCAAGGAGTAGGAAGCATAATTCATCCTCACATTTTTAGAGTCATGGTTGATCATTGGATTGATCATAGTTCTAAAGCCTTTCAAGGTTGTTTTCCTTTACAGTATTGTAATATTTCCCTTCAAAATGTTTTTTTTTTTTTTGCTTTTCCTTCTCTTTGCTACCTTATGCACCTTTTTACAAAGAAGAAGGAAGTGGTAGAAGAAGAGTGATGCGATTAACCAAATAATCTGTAATTAAAGTGATTTGCTTCTACTTCCCTGATCCTCTTTTCATTTTGCCTAGGCCCTCATCATTGGTTCTTGTACTTTGCTTTATTTTAGTTTTCCCTCTGAAGCCCAGGTTTGTGACCAACTATTGCCTCCCCTACTCTCATTTCCTTCACCTCCTTCCTTTTGTATTTTTTGAGGCAATTGGGGATAAGTGATTTGGTCAGGTTCACACAGTTAGTATGTGTCTTGAGGCAGAGTTTGAACTCAGGTCCTCCTAACTTCAGGGCTGGTGCTGTATCCACTGTACCATCTAGCTGCCATTTCTACCATCCTTCTCAAACCTCCTTCTTCCCTCTCCCTGACTGTTTGCTTTTTGAGTTTAATGCATTTTTACAGCAAATGTTGATATTCAATCCTTTTTTGTTGATTCAAATGAGAATGAGATTCATGAGATGCCTTCTTCTCCTATGCTTTTTTCTGTGTTTGTAGTATTTTTTTTAACCCCAATTTTGAGAAATAGCATATTACTTCTTTTTCTTCCTCATGTTGTCCATAGTGTGTTCCTTTTTCCTTCTCTTAAAACCAGTAAAACAGAACAAAATCGTATCCAGGCCTTATGGATGTTTTGTACTCTCTCTTCTGTTTTTATATTTATTAGCTGCTTCTGTGACCCTTTTAAGACAGTGGTATTTTGAAGGGACACTTGTCTCTTCTCCCTCTATTAGCATGTAAGCACTTCATCATTTACCCTTTTCCAATTGCTCAAATGTATTTAATTACCTTTCTGGATTCCTCTTATCTTCTGTTTGTATTTTAGAATTTCTCCTCAACTTTGTTTTTTCATCAGGAAAGTTTAAAAGTCCTGTATTCTAAAGGTCTGTTTCACCCCCTGTAGGATTGTATTCAGATTTTCAAGGCTTGGTTGCAAGCTTTTATTTTTGGCCTTTTGGATATTATATTCCACAGTTTTTCTCTCTTTTATAGATTCTGTAGCATTATCTTATGTTATCATCTAGATTGTGTTTTATTGGTAATTGAGTTCTTTCTGTATGGCTGTTTACGATTTTTTTTTTTTTTTTGACTGGAAGTACTGGAATTTGGCTTTGACATTCCTGGATATTTTCCATTTGGTGTTTCTTCGAAGAGGTGATTGACAGATTCTTTCTGTTTTCATTTTGCTCCTGGGTTCTAATAGATCTGGCCAGTTTTATGATTTATTGAAATATGGTATCCAGGGTTTTTTTGGTAATAGTTTTCAGGGAGCCTAATTCTTAAGTTACCTCCTCTAACCTGTTTTCCAGGACAGTTGTTTTTTTATTAAGAGATGTCTTTTTTTCAGTCTTTTAACTGAAATACTTCTTGTTCAATGGAATCATTCAATTTTGTTCTATTTTTCATGGATTACCCACTATTTGGGTAAGATTTTCCACCTTCTATTCCAAGCTTTTTATTTTTCTGTATTTTTTTTTCCTCGAGCTTTATTGTAATTTTTTTGTCTATTTGCTTCATTTTTTCCAGCCATTATTTCTGTGTTCTTGTGCTGAAGCCCTTCTTTTCAATAAGGCCCTACTTGTACTTGTAGAGTTAATAAACTCTTCAGGATCTAATGTCTTCTGAGTTTCTCTTGCTCCATAGTATTTTTCATTGTATTTGTTTTCTTTTATTTTTTTACTATTTGCTCTAACCTCCCTCCTTAATTTCTTGATTGGGACTTTGTGATAAGGCCAGTCCCTCCCACACTCTTGGATGAAGTGGGCAGTTCCAATTTGACTCCTCCAGATGCCATTGTAAACTGAAGATCTGGATGAGATGGCTGGGACCAGGCCATGCCCTCTGCTGGAATCCCTGTATTCAGTCTTCCCGCCTGGTGACCCAGTGCAGATGTTAGCTTCTTCTCTTCTCTTTTTCCTTTTCTTTTTTTCCCCTTCACGATCTCTAACTGGGAATTGGTTCTTTCCCCTGCCGTGGACAGCCTCCAGTTGGATGTTGGAAATTGTGTAATCATTGGTTTCCTGTAAAGCTCCTACACTACATGCCCCATGTCCTTGAACTGGCCTCGTCTGCTGGTTTGGCTTTAAGTGTTCCAAAGCATTTGGTATCTTCTCCTGTCTCCCTGAGAAGTGATCTTTGGAAGTCTAGTTCTGTCCTTTGCTGCTGCTTTGACAGGTCAGGCCTAGGTTCCTGTTGGCTTTAGACTCTGACTGCTGGGTCTTGAACTGGTTTCTTTCCCTCCTGTCATGTTCTTGTCCAGACCACCTAAATGTGTGGCCCTGTGAGGTTGGGTTGAGTTCAGGTCCTCCATTCCTGCTCAGGGTACCCACAGGCTTTAGGCCGTTTACCGGACGTCATGTTGGTTTCTGTATCCCCTTTCATGACTTTACTCCAAGAGCCCCTCAAACTTCTGATTGTTTTCTTATACAATCCTGGACTGGATGGAGGAGTTTATTCCTGTTTCTTTTCGGTCTTCTTAATTATTAAGCTCTTTATGGAATCCTTTTTAGATGTTTGCAGCAGAGTGTGTGAAAGAGCTGTGCTGCTCCAAGAATTTTCATAATCTCTGTTTTACCCAGAAGTCTTGAATGGCCTGCCTTCTCAGTAAAGTATGTGACAAAGTTCTTTGCTTTAGAAGGAGTGGGTGGAGACTAGAGTTGTGTGGGACTTTAAGAAATAACAGATTTAATGGGAGACTATGATGGAGAATGAGTTAGGAAGGAGCAAAAAGAATTGGCCTTGCTGCAGTAAGGGCCCAGTTGAAGTTAGATAATATGTTTGTAATGGACCAAATCATTAGAGTTTCACTCCTTGATTAAAAGTGCAGGAGACAAACATTGGTGTAATTCCAAGTACTGTGTTTCATCAGTCCTGGTGATATAAAGACAAAATGAAAACATTTTGCCCTCAAAGAAACTTATATCCTACTAGAAAACAAACCCCAAACTAGAAACAAACCATCATGTCCACAGACAAGCAAAACCAAAATATATGCAGAATAAATACTGATAACTTATTTGGAGGTATGCGGCATTAATAGCTTAGGAAAAGATCATCAACAGATTAGGAAAAACCTTTGTAGAAGGTGCTTGAAATGAATCTTGAAGGGAGATTGGGATTCTGAGAGGACTGAGAGCTTTTTAGGAACTGGAACATTAGATTGTGCAAAGGTGTAGTTAGGAGACTGATGGAGTGTTAGCCAGTTGAACTCTGCTTCTTGAACCCTTCACACCCCTGTTTTCTTGTTGTTCATCCACTGATAATAAATGCCAGACCTGTTAAAAAGCAGCTAACTTGTAGGGTTGTTGTAAGGAATAAATGGGAAATTTGTAAAGAGCACAATGCCTGGCATATAATAGACTGTGTATAAATGTTAACTATAATTATTTCAAACCTCTTCTATCTTCTTGTTTCCAGCATGGCTAAGTCCACTTCCATCCTTAAAATACCTTTGCTAGACTCTACCATCCCCTTAAACCATTCTCCTATTTCTGTCTTTCCTTTCTTAGCCAGATTTCTAGTAAAAAACTGTCTGTGCTTGCTGACTTGCTTCACTCTTCTCTCCTCTCCCCCCCCAGTAAAAATGTGAACCTCCTGTTTTTAGCGTTTGAAGTCCTTCACAACCCATCTCCAATTTTTCTCTGTATCCTCATTGTATGTTATTCCCTTTTCCACACTCTTTAGTCCAGCCAAGGGGACCTCTCCAAGTTCCTCACACACAGAACCTCTGTGCCCCTCCTCTCTCTTTGCCTTTGCAATGGCTTTCTCCTGTGCCTGGTATATACTCCCTCTTCACTTCTACCCCCATGGACTCTTTCCTTTAAGACACAGCTCAGACACCTACTACGTGAAGTTTTTCCAGAACCTCTTCAACTGCTAGCACCTTCCCTCCTAAAGTACCTCTCAGTGAACAATTTTGTCTCTATTCTCTTTATTTTTCTGTATATACTTACAGATACACTTGTCTCCCCCATTAGAATCAAAGATTATTTCATTCATTGTATCTGTATCACAGCACTTAGCACAGTGCCTGGCACCTAGTAGGTGCTTAATATAGGTTGATTGATTGATTGACTCTGTAGTCAGATGACCTAGACTCACATCCTACCTGTGGTTACTTGCGTTAAGCTTGGACACGTCACTCACCCTCTCTCGGCTTCAGACTCCTGATCTGTAAAATGAAGGGATTGGACTTTATAAATGGCCTCTGCAGTCTTGTCTAGCTCTAAACATGTGATCCTAGCAAGATGAATAACATATCATATTGGAGCTCTGGATCAAGACTGGAGGTGGCATACAGATTCGGGCATCATCTGCATTCGGTCGTAATAATTGAAGCTGTTGGAATATAAGATTTCCCTAATGGAGAAAGATAAGAAGACCAGCAATGTAATGTAAAGCACTTTGTGAACCTTGAAACAGGCTGTAAATGCCAACTATTATCATCCTTTATGTTATAATCTAATAGATCACTTCATGAAGAGCTTGGTTTCAGTCCTCCCACTCGATTTGTGACCTTGGTCAAGTTCCTTAAGATCTTCTGGCCTCAGTTTCCACATCTGTAAAATCAGATGACTTGGATTAAATGATCTTTAAGCACCTTTCCAGACCCTTCCAGGTCTAAGGAGCTGTGCGAATGTCACAGCATGATGCTAAGCATTTTATGTGTAGAGAGTTCAGTGACAAGGGAATATTCTTTGTCAGTAACATCAGTGCTCTGATGTTCATTTCCTTTGGTGATATGGATTATACATTCCCCAGCTGTGGACTAGAACCTGGGTGAGTGTGTGTTTATGATTACGTCTCTAAAACAATATCCAAACTCATCTGAGAGTTTTCAACTCAAATGAGATTTTAAGTTAGAGTTTAAGGAATTCTGCGAAGGGACATTTTTACTCATACTCCCTTTCAGGATCCTTTAGCTTTCTTGCTTCTTATTCTTGAACCAACTACTCACCCTCAATTCCTTTTCTTAGGGGACCTCCCTATTTTGATCTGGTATGTCAGTTTTCCATACCTGGGTCTGTTACTGTAGATGCCCATTCTCTTGTAGCCTCAGAACTGTTCAGGAAGTTATAATAATAATAATAGCTAGCATTTATATAGCATTTAAAGGTTTCCACAGTGCTTTATAAATATTATTACATTTGATCCTCACAACTCACTATCAACTTTTCCAGATAAAGAAATTGGGGAAAAAAGGTTAAATGACTTGCCCAGGATCACACAACTAGTAAATGCCTGAGGTTATATATTTTTTGTTTGTTTGTTTTTTGGTGAGGTGATGGGGTTAAGTGACTTGCCTAGGGTTACACAGCTAGTAAGTATTAAGTGTCTGAGACTGTATTTGAACTCAGGTCCTCCTGACTCCAAGGCCAGAGCTCTATTCACTGTGCCACCTAGCCCCTCCCCCTGAGGTTTTATTTGAACTCCGGTCTTGACTCAAGGCCCAGCACCTGCCATCACCTTCGGAATTGCCCTATCTTCTGTTTGTAGTATTGCTGTAAGACTGACTGCTTTCTGCAATGTTATTTTGCCAAAATTTGTGTTTCTCTAAAACCAGTTTATAATGACTTTAGGTGAAGTATGACTGAACTGCAAGTTACCTTGAAGCCTAGGTTTCCCTGCTCTGCTTTCTGAGTCTAGTGGAAGGAAAGTTAAATCTGTGTGGGGAAATAGGGTCTCTGGGTCTCTGACACCTGCAGCTTTTCCGAGGAGTAGGTGGGAATGAAGGCAGTTGGTCCTGTGCATAAATTGTTCCTAAGACAAGTGTTGGTAAGTAGAGGATTGTCTTGTTTTTTTGTGTTGTGGATTTGTGATTTTACGAGTATTCTCTTCTTTATCATCCTCTGTGATTTTTGTCCTGATCTTCCAATAATCTCTGTGGAGATCTACCAAGCATGATGGAGACTTTCCTCTAGGTCTTAATATTTCATGGGTACAAGGGTGCAGCACGTGAGTTATCCATTTGTTATTCCTTGTCATGTAACTTGTCTACTTCCTTTTTGTAGTATATATTTCTTTGATAGTACCTTTTATGCCACTTCTTGTATGCCAGTCATCACTAATAGAATATAGCCTGCTGAGTACTACTGTTCTTCTCTCCATTGCCCTTTGGATTCTTTGGTGATTCGTGGCATTCTGTGATTGGAAGCTGTATCACATCATTGGTAGTGTCAAAAAATGTATTATCTACATTTTTTCACCCAGTGATATATGGAAATTCAAAAGATTTTTTTTTCCTTTTAAAAATATAGTTATCAATTGGTTTAGCTATCTTAAGAATTCTCAAATTTTAAATTAATTCCCTTTATTCTTTCACCTCAGGAAATGTGATCAGGGTTGATGTGTAATAGGGCAAAAGATGAAAAACAGGATGATTAGAAAACAGTAGAATTAGTATAGACCTGGTATATAGATTTCTTTAGTGGCATTTGTAAAGCAACTATTAAAATTTATTGGAATATTGAGACACAAAAATTAAGTTTTTGTTTTAGGATACAGCAACTTTTATACAAAGGTCTAGAAGACCCAGAACTTTAAGAGTTACCTGGGTTAGAAAACCTCTCCAGGTATAGTTGTATCTGAATGGTTCTTGACCTCCCTGCCTCAGTAGCTTTTTTTTTTTTTATATCCCTGGGTTTGTTCTGATTTTACCAATTAGGAAGTCATGTCTGGGTCCCAAACTTTTGTATATGAATCTTCTCTCTTTTTAATGTCCCATTTAATGTCCCATTGTGAAACAATTTGTACTCATATTACAACTAAAATGTAGTTTTAGAGTAAATGGGATAGGAATTTGTGTTGTATTTTCCATTGGCTAGCATGTGTATAATATGAAATAATTAGAAAAGGTCTTTGATTGTTTGATTCACAACTATTAAGTTTTGAATCCTCAAGTAATTTCCAGTGCATTGCCAACATCGATTACTTGGTTGGAAAGTTTTATGAATGGTTAAAGAAGAAATAGTTTTCATTTTGAAAATGTAGTTGAAAGTTCTAAAACAATTTCATTTTACTCTTATGGAAAACCTTTGAATTGTAAGCTGCTGTAACATGCTTAATTTTTCATTTGTACATCTGTCAAAGGATTTTAGAAATTCAACCAAGTGATCAGCAGAGTCTCCAACTTTATAAATCATCCCTAGTGTTTATATTTATAGTATACTAGATACAACATATGGAAAGTGATTTTCATTTTTTGCTTAAAGAAAACATGATAGTTGCTTCATGCTAGAAAAAGTCTACAAATTAATTTTAAATTACTCAGTTTTTAAGAGAAAAGTTACATTTTATCCAAATATATTTTGTAAAGCTTGGTTTTTTGATGATGTTGAGTTTTCTATTGATATTTATAACCTTTTTGGCTAGGAATGTAATAAGGAAATTCTTAAGTCATTTTCCAATTTTATTTAAGACTGATAAGAATTATAGATTCTTACATATGAGCATGCTTTTTTTTTTATCAAGTTAACTACTACTTTAAAATTCTATAATTTAATACAACTGAGGTGACATTTGCAACAATAATGTAGAACAGAGCAACATTTCTATTTGTAGAGTTAGTTTACCTCTAATAATAATAATCTTTTCTGGATGAAATCTGGTACACAAAGCACTTTATAGAGACTCTCTTAACATTATTAACATTCTACAAAATAAAGTGCTATAAATATCAAAATATATCACATTAACTTATGCTGTTAATGAACTCTTTTATGAGCAAATTTATCTTGAAATTAATGTGATACTAAGTGAATACAAAGCAGCTAACAGGACAGTGTCTTTAAATTTGGCCTTTGTTTTTTCTGGCAACTAGGCATAATTGCTATTTCATTTCAGTTAGATTTGTAGCATGATTTTTGAATTGTCGTTTTAATGCATTTCTGGTCACAATTTTAAAACATTACGAGACAAGAATTTCTTTTTGAAAATTTTATGTAAACTTTTGCTGCTTGTAATAAATTTGTAACTGTTAGTGTGGTTGGGGAATGTCATCATTTATTTGTAGCTGACTTGATTTATTCGTGTAGTCAAAAATTACATTTTGAATTCTTTTCAGAATTGCTATTGAGTGCTCATTTTTTCATGCCAGTTATGTGCATGTGAACTCCCCAAATTCCTGTGGGCCAGACCATTCACGTGTAAGAGCTAGGTTTCCTGCCAAGTTGTTAGTACAAACTTTTCCCCCCTGAATTTACTTTTTCAGATAAACCATTTAAAACAGGTGTGGTTGAGATTCTACATTACACAAATAGCATTTGGTATATTCATGATTTTTAAAAAGGAGAAAGAAGGAAATAAAGAATGGTATCCAAGAAAATTTATTGCTGGCAGCTCAGCCATAAATCTTTGTGGATAATATGTTATTGTATAGTACAGTAGCCTCTTACATATTTGTAAAATAGTACTAATAGAAATAAACTAAATCTTGTTGTTCACAGTCCCCAAAAGGCAGAAACTTAAAGTTTATTTTAAAAACCTTGGTAAGTTATTTGACTAAAATCCTTATATATGAGGGAGTAATGATCTAAAATACTGCAACTGAAATCATGCTTAATTAAAACATTTAATGGTAAAAATAACTTACATTCTACAGTATAAATTTTGTACAGTGCTTCTGTAATTTGAGTTACTGAGAATTTTCATGTTTATTCTAGCCGTCAGAACCAGTTGAAAGGCCAGCAGCAGCAGCAGGTGGTACCCTTGTACCCTGATGAGGCAGAAGGTCTGACAGTTCCAAGGTATAAGCGAGACCTGGTACAGAAGCTAAAAATTTTACGACAGGAACTTTCTCAGCAGCAGCCTCAAGCTGGCCACTGTCGCATTGAAGTCTCCAGAGAGGAAATTTTTGAGGTAATCTGAATGAAGAGTGATCTTTTAGAATTTAGAAAAACTAAAGGAGAATATTCCCCCACTCAGTGTTCCATTGGCTATTAGAATTCCTTCTATTTTCTAGTAATAGAATATTGTTCATTTTTATTATGAGTAAAGAATAGTATAATGGAACCAATTTCACCAGTATTTTGAATGTATTTACCAAATATTTCTTGCCCACATGTGCTTAGTCTATGTTTGCAATAGTTCAACTTTATTATGTGTCATCTTTAAATTTGTTTACAGCTAAATGCTCAAAAGATAAAAAGACCTGTTGTACCTGAATATTATGCTCTTCTAAGAAGCAAGAATCTTTAAAAGAAAAAGTCTGTTAAAATTTTTAACTTTTTGCTTAAGAATCTTTATATGATTACATCAAACATAAAAGATCAGATAGAGGGGATATAAACAGTCTCCTTCCAGTTTTATGACAGCCACATTTATTATAAATGAATACCAGTCTTAATGCTGGTAGCTTATTTCTGTTTTGTTTGTAAAATTTTGTCATATAATGTCTTTTCTTTATCCATTGTTTTGTTGTTGGGTAAACAAAATCTCAACTTAAACAAACTACTATGCTGCCTTTAAAAAAAATTTGTCTGGGTAAAATAAAAAAAAAGTGAAAAAAATTCAGTGAGAGAAAGGGATACCATTAATATCTATGCAGCATCTCTACCATACTTATTTTCATAATTTCATCACCTTTTAGTATATAATTTTATTGCTAAAAGGGGAGGGCAAAAAAGATGAAAAGGAATTTTCTTATCTTTTTCATATATTGTGAACTTTGGGAGCCATAGTACCTGCCTGTGCTTCATTTCCCCCTCCAGAAAAGTGGGGGGAGTGCTACATGGTAGCTTTTTCACATTAACAGTCTTCTTGATATTTTTGATGGTTTTCATTACTCACTAGATATACCTATATAGCTAGCTCTCTCTGTCTTTATATTTCTGTACTTGTAGTGCTATCTCTATTTCTTTCTCTTCCTCTTCTCCCTACCACTGTCTGTCCATCCTGTCTCTCTCTGTCTCTGCACACATGCTCACACACACATGTATTTGTATGTCTGTATATAATTTATATATGTATAGTAATGGCAATTTGAAGGGCATTTGCTGAAAGGTCTTATGTGTGGCTAGACTGAGTCAGGCAGACAGATGGAATCTTTCTTTGCCTTTTGATGCTATTTGGAAGGAATCAGGTTTTTCTCTTCTATAGCAGCTACCTCTCTCTAATCTTACATTACTAGATAAGGCCAAGGATTAAGCAGTAACACACATTACCTAAAATAATTTCAAACAAAATCCTATTATATATAAATGGTCATTATATGTAGATGGTATAGAGATGGTACATAATTGAAAAACATTTATATCATCATATGTATACATATGTATACATATTTATATGATATGATATATTATATAATATAATATATGTGATATATGATATATAATATATAATATAATTATATCATACACATATGTATACATGTGTATACATATAATTTAATATAATATAATATACAAATAATATAATTTATATTTATATGATAATCAGGGCAGCTAGGTGGTACAGTGGATAGAGTGATGGGCTCGAGTCAGAAAGACTCTTCTTCATGAGCTCAGATCTGGCCTCAGACACTTACTAGCTGTGTGACCCTGGGCAAGTCACTTCACCCTGTTTGCCTCAATTTCCTCATCTGTCAAATCAGCTGGAGAAGGAAATGGCAAACCATTCCAGTATCTTTCCAAGAAAACCCCAAATGAGGTCACGAAGAGTCAGATACGAAAACCAACTCAACAACAAAACATGATGACCATTTATATATTATCATTATATATGATATATTTATATCTATATATAATGACCACTGTCACTTCCAGTTACCATTGCTATCAAATTTTGAGACTGGTAGAATGGTACTCTATTTTTGAGAAGGTTCATTGTCTTGTTCAGAAAAGTTTTTTGAGGGAGAAATCTTGAGGGAGAAAGTGGTAAAAGGCCTACCTTGAAGTGGTAGCTACCTTGAGATTTTCAAGACTATTTCATTTGATTAGGAATGGAGGAACTTGGTGCTGAGGTGTTATTACCTCCTCAAAATTGGACTTGGGTGGATTATGTGAACAAATAAAAGAATTGGTTATAATTTTGGGGAAAGCAATTCATTCTTTTTTGTTTTCCTTTAGTTCTTTTGGTGTTCACACTAATTCCTCTGGATCTATTTCTATGTCAGTAAATAAGGAGCTTGGAATAGAATATTCTAAAGTTTTTTCCAGCTCATCCTTTTATGCTGCCTATATAATAATTCTATGTGTCCTCTTAAAGAAGAACTTGGTTAGAAACTTAGTATGAACTACAATCTTTACACACTTTTGATACATAATAATGTAGTGAATATGTCCCTTTGCGTGACATGTCATGGGTAAATCTTAGATTAGGAAAGATTTTTGAAGTCATTTCTCCCTGAATCCAATTTGATTTTTTTTTTTACGATTAGAAAAGAGAAAACACATGTATATGTTTTCCTCATTTCTCCAGATTAGAAGCCATAGTTAAATTGCTCTGTTTTCTAAGAAACTTGGATCTTTTCCCTTTAAATAGAGATTGACAATTAGCTCAAATAATTTATTGATTATAATGATCAATAGAATGTAATTTTTAATAGCTGTTGGTTATAATAAAAGTGAAATTATTTCAGGAATCATACAGACAAGTCATGAAAATGAGACCAAAAGATCTGTGGAAACGATTAATGATAAAATTTCGTGGCGAAGAAGGCCTTGATTATGGAGGGGTTGCAAGGTGAGGAATTTGTTGTTGTTGCTGTTCAGTTGTTTCATTTGTGTCCAACTCTTCCTGATCCCATTGGGGGTTTTCTTGGCAGAGATACTGGAGTAGTTTTCTTGTCCAGCTCATTTTACAAATGAGGAAACTGAGGCAAACAGGGTTAAATGACTTGTCCAGGGTCACACAACTAGTGTCCCAGGTCAGATTTTAACTGAGGTCTTCTTGTGTACAAGCCTGGCACTCTATCCACTGTGCCACCTACCTGCTCAGGTGAGGAATTACCTATTATTTAATAACACCAGAATGCTAACATGTATGGATGCAGTTTTATGATGTTTTGATACCATAGCTTTTTTCTATAATTTTACAGTTTGATATTCTCAAAATTAATTCAGATCAGAAAGTTTATATTGTGACATTTAATTGTCTTTCTAATACAATAGTTAGCAGCCTGTACAGTGCAGAAAGACCCCTACAGGATCCACTATGAGGATACTTGGATTTCAATCTTGGATTTTGTCACTTAACTAGCTGTGTTAACTTGGGCAAATTATTTCACCTCTTTGGGTCTCACTGTCCTCATTTGTAAAATTAGGAAATTAGACTACTTATTTGCCAAGATTCTATATCCTAAGCCTAAACAAATGATGCTTTCCCTCACACCTGACCTCTTCCTCAGTTGACTATTACTCAGCCCTCTATACTTTCCTTCTCTTCCATTCTCACCTTTTACCCCAAATTAAATGTGACTCTATTCTCCCTAAGAATCTGCTCCAGAAATAAGTTATGTTAAACAGTAATTATTTCTTAAAGTTTTTTCTTATCTGCATATATGAAGGAGAGGTGGGGAGCATAACTCAACTCCAGACCACTGTTTCATGTGGTTTTCATTTTGTTCTGATAAGCCCACGTTCCATATCTGTTAATTCAGCCCATGGAGTTTCTAGGACTATTACTGTTGGTTTTTCCTGCCTGGAGATTGTTTCTTGATAGAACCATCATACTTTTGCACATATTCTTGGATTCTCCTTACCTCTTAGTTTGCAAATAGATGGTTTCTATAGCTGCTGATTTTAGAGTGAGGCTGATTTGAGCAGAATGAGTATAGTACTCTAGAGTTCCCTAGTTTACCAATAACAGTGAGGCTTCTTGGTGAATCTTACTCACCTAAGGCTGCATCCTTCATTTTGAAAGGAACAATTAACCTTTTTACTTGGAGGGATGAGTAAAACAAAATGGGGTGTGTATGCATTACTTTTTTAGACTGTGTGCAGGTGACTTCATTGTATGACCTATTCTATTTATGTACTTTGTTCATTGTAATAGGAATCTATGACTTTACTCCATGATAATTGGTATTTTGAAAACCACAGAAAACATCGGGTTGCTTAGAATTTCTTTTAAAAATAAAACAAAAAACCACCACCAAAATAAAATAGGAAAACCATACTTAAAAATTTGCTTTTCCCAGAAATATTGTCATGTAGCATATAGTTATCAAAGAAATGACCTTAGAATAGCTTAATTTACATGACTTACTTAGCCTAATGTTGCTCTGTGTGTGTGTGTGTGTGTGTGTGTGTGTGTGTGTGTGTGTGTGTGTGCGCCTTTATTTTTGGGTCAAAATTGTGTCTATAGTTAAAGTATCACTTTTGATGAAAATCATCAGTAATCTGAAAATATGCTTCTTGACTTGTCCTTGATATAAGGTCATTCAATTAGAGGCAGTGAGTGACAAAGCAGAATCACAATTCAGGTTTCTTGACTCTTGATATTTTATTGTACTATTTTGTTGAAGAGAGTGTTCTATCATAATGTATGGAAAGTTTTGGAAAAATACAAAATTTTATGTTTATGGTGATGGTACTTCTTCTGATATAACACTTGCTGTTAAGATGTGATTAGGTAGAAGACTACCAAATGTTATGTTATACACACACACACACACACACACACACACACACACAATTTAACTCACAACATTTGTTCTGTGTTGAAAATGGGAAAAAAAAAGTGTTTTATGTGAATCATGCAGTGTAAGCCCTTACTATACTTGGTAGGAGTGATGAAAGTTATGAGGAAAGTATGAAATATTTTGACTAGGATTATGCCTTCCTTTAAATTTATATAGCATTCATTGCAGAGTTGTTTAGCAATGGAAAAATAATAGCTGAAAGTAATAAATACAGTCAGAATACTGAGCTGCGATACTAAATAAATGTATGGTATTTTCAGGTACACCATATAGTTGTTTAGTTTCAGTTTTCCCAGATGTAAAATGGGACAGTAATAATACCTACCTTACAGGATTGTTGTTTGGATCAAATGAGATAATATTTGTAAAGTGCTTAGTGCAATGCTTGGCGAATAGTAGGTACTATATAAATGTTGTTGTTATCATTATGATTATTTTATTCTGAAATACACATTTGGGGAAAACTTCCCAGAAGTAATGAAAATGAAATAGTACTTTAAATTCAAGAAATTTATCATACATAGTAGGCTGTCTAAAAATCTGACCTTATGTTAACCTCATTTGGAGCTTTATTTCATTTTATTCCCTTTGAATTTCCACAGCTAACAGATAGTATGTCTGTATTCACTCTTTAAAAGGCGTTTGTTTATTAGACAGTTAATTATGTGTTGTCTTTTTAGGGAATGGTTATATCTCTTGTCTCATGAAATGCTGAATCCATATTATGGCCTCTTCCAGTACTCGAGAGATGACATCTATACATTGCAAATCAATCCAGATTCTGCAGTTAATCCGGTATGATTATATGAATTCATTGATGATAAATGCTTTTGTATAGAGGTTCCTTGGCACATATATAAATTTCACTTGTTTAATACAATATAATTTTTAGTAAAACTATATGCAATGTATGTTTCAGGTTAAAGTTAGTGGCCAGTTCTATAAAAGGCCAGGGTATTATAGGAAGAAATTTTTCAGCATTTCTGAATTTTTGTCCCCAAGTTGTGTAGCTGTGTTCTTCATCTCCCATCATTCTCTGCAGTTCTTTGGGCTGTGGAAATTTGTTCTTTCCTGGACACTTCCTGACTTTACATTCTAGCTTCCATATTTTAATTTTCCTCTTTTACATGATATTTTTTACATTTCAAAATAAAGTTTGACTGTAATATCATTCTCCAGTATTATTGTTGTTATATGTTTACAGTCAAGAACAAGGGGTGACTGACAGTGTCAGAGACAGCAGAGGAGTCAAGAAGGATAAAAATTGCAGAAAGGCCCTTGGATTTGGCAATTAAGAGATTATTGGTAACTTCAGAGAGAGTAATTCCAGTTAAATGATGAAGTCAGAAAGTAGACTGCAAAAATTTAAGAAGAAAGTGAGAGGAAAGGAAGTGGAGACTTCAATTTTAGACAGCCTTCCCAAGGAGTTAAGCTACAAAAGAGAGGAGAAATATAGGATGATGGCTAACAGGGATGGATAATCAAATCACTGAGGATGATAGTGGGAGATCATGTAAAGAAGAATATGGTTCGAAAGGCTTAAGATGATGCTGTTAATCACCCTCTTTTCCTTGATATTCTCTTCTCTCTAGCTTTTCATGACACTGTTCTCTCCTGGTTCTCTTCTTCCTGTGTGACAGCTCCTTCTCAGTCTCTTTTTCTGGATCTTCATTCTGATCATGGTCACTATCTGTGGGTGTCCCCAAGGCTCTGTCCTGGGCACATTTCTCCTTGTATAGTATTTCGCTTGGTAATTTTATCACTTTCCATGAATTCGTTTATCATCTCTATGCAGATGATTTGCAGACATATTTGTCCTGCCCTAACCTCTTTCCTGACATCTAGTCTTCAACTGTCTATTGTCTATTTCAAACTGGATGTCCTAGACTGGGAGCCAAGATGGTGGAGTAAAGGCATGTCTGTGCTCTCCCAAATTCCTTTCCAAACAATTTTAAAGTAACCTCTCAAAACAAATTCTGGAGCAGCAGAACCAGCAAAAGGACATAGTGAAACAATTTCCTAGCTCAAGACAGCTTAGAAAATCTGCAGGAAAAGTCTGTCTCACTGGGGTGAGAATAGAGGACAGTCTAGCACAGGACACACCTGGCAAGCCAGCAGCAGGCCTTGAGGTCAACTGAACCAGCAGTGGCAGCAGCTTCAGGAGCTTTTAGCCCACAGACAGTAAGGGGTTCAGACAAGAAAAATCAAAATACAAACTCAGAAGAAGACAACAATGTCAAAACAGCTATATGCAAAGCCTCAAAGAAAAATGTGAATTGATCTCATTACCACAAATTCCTGGAAGATCGCAAAAAAGATTTTAAAAATTACATAAGAGGAAAAAATTGAGAAAGAAAATGACAGTAATGCAAGAAAATCATGAAAAAAGTCAACAGTGTGGTTAAAGGAGGTTTAAAAATACTGAAAAAAATAATAATACTGAAGAAAAAAAGAATAGGCCAAATGGTAAAAGACGCACAAAGGATGGAAAAGAATTGGAAATTGAGGGGATGCCCATCGATTAGGAAATGACTAAACAAGTTGTGGTATATGAATGTAGTGGAATACTATCGTGCTATAAGAAATGACAGGCAGATGTTAGAAAAACCTGGAAAGACTTATGTGAACTGATGCAAAGTAAAGTTACGTAGTAACAACAACATTGTATCATGATCAGCTATGATTGACTTAGCTCTTAGCAATACAGTGATCCAAGGCAGTTCTAAAAGACTCATGGAAAATACTATCCACATCCAGAGAAAGAACTGATGGAATCTGAGTGCAGATCTAAGCATACTATTTTCATTTTCTTTATTTTTTTGTGTGTAGTTTTTTCCTTTTGCAAATTGTTTCTTTCACAATATGACTAATATGGACATACGTTTTACATGATGGTACATATATAACCTAAGTAAATTGCTTACTGTTTTAGGGTAATTACTGTCTTAGGGTAAAATACTTAGAATTCTATTTTAAAAAAAGAAAAATGTTCTCAAAACTTTGGCCCCTGTTAAAAATCAAAGCTATCATGTAGGCATTTAATACATTTTTAGTTGGGTGGACGGAGGCAGAGGCACAAAAATCCAATAAAGAAAAGAATACTGTATAAAGCTGAATTGGCCAAAGGGAAGAGAAGGTACAAAAGCTCACTGAAGAAAATTATTCCTTAAAAATTAGAATTGGGGAAGTGGAAGACAGTGACTTCATGAGACATCAAGAAACAATAAAACACAATCAAAAGAATGAAAAAATAAAAGAAAATGTGACATATCTCATGGCAAACTGGATGTCCTGTCCTTAGGCATCTTAAACTCAAAATTTCCAAAACTGAATTCTTTATTTTTCCATTCAAATCCTCCCCTTCTTCTGACTTTGCTGTTACTTTTGAGGGGTCCACCATCTTCCCCGTCCTCTAGGCTCACTCTCATATCTCCCCATATCCAATCATTTGCAAAATCTTGTCCTTTCTACTTTCAGAACATCTTTCAGAACATTGAGTCCTAGGGGGTCATAGGAACAGCCTCAATTTTAAGAGGATGATTTATTTTAGATAGAATTCATGGCTGGCCTTCAATTTTTGACAAATACCTGGAAGGGTGGTAGGTTAATGGTCCAGGATTGATATTTAGGAGGGAAGAGGAATTGGATCCTTTGGAGTAGAGCTCTTCTGAAAGTTGCCCAATGGGTGTGTGTTATCTTCAGATTTTGTTTATGCCAGGAGTTTGGGGAAGGCTGAGGAAAGGTGTAAAATTGTTTTAGGATAAAGGAGAATAGTATTTCTCTAGGATAAGAGTGAAAGGCAATAGATGAGAAGTGAATGGGACAGGAAAAGCCCAGTGGTGGGGTAGAGGAAGGTGGATTGAGTGTAAACGTTGACGTTTTGTAGCAGCATAAATTTGGAAACGTTGTTACACTCTTTTGAAAGAGGACCTCTGGGTTTCCTAGCACTTTGGGGTATATTTATAGAATTTAAAGTATATAGAATTAATTATTTGTCCTTAGCTACCTAGAAAATCGATTCCAGATCTAAAATTAAAATTCAGGTAAATTGTACTAAATAAATAAATTGTATTAGCAACTGACTACTTGAATGGCTGAAAGATAAAACAGAAATTTGAAAGCTATAATCTTGTGAAATTGTTATTTTTTAAAATCTTGCTTAGTGACCTATTTGTTACTTAAATATAAACTTCTAAATTTCAGGAACATTTATCATATTTCCACTTTGTTGGGCGGATAATGGGGATGGCTGTATTTCATGGACATTACATTGATGGTGGTTTCACATTGCCTTTTTATAAACAATTGCTTGGAAAGTCAATTAATTTGGATGACATGGAGTTGGTTGATCCAGATCTTCACAACAGCTTAGTCTGGATACTGTATGTATTGACCCTGAATTGTTCACTATGGCAGAAATTTAAGTTCATAAAATTGATACTGGTCATAGGTAGAGATAGATTAGATTTAAAAGAATAAACTAGGAGTTTTGTTACTGCTTTCAACAAAATGTATTAATGAACTGATAGCTTTTAAAAGGAATGATTGAATGAATTAGTCCCACTTTGAAAGAAGTTGTTAGTAAGTTTTGTAAAATATTCTAACACATTCCTATATTTTATGGAATTAATATTTCTCATTCTGTATATTTAAGGACTCCGTAGGTGCCATGATAATAGTTTGTGTTTGTTTTTTTTTTTTAATTTCAGACGGATCCTAGCTGGTGCATAGTTTTATGTATTTGAAATTCCTTTTTATGCAGTATCCAAATCTTTTATCTCTAAGTGCAGAGTAAGGTCACCTTTTTTTAAGCTAATCTAATTTAGTAGACAAGCACCTCTGAAGTATTTCCATTTGAAAAATCCTTTAAGTGTTTGTTTCAGTGTATACTGTATAATCATATTGTTTCATTGGACAATCTAGAAAGTGAAAACAAAATGTTATGTATTTGTGAAGATTAATTTTCTTTATGATTGCTCTGCCTAAGAACTATTTGAGATAATAACAAAATTAGTGGATAACAGGATTAGTTATTTAAATAACTCAAATGATTTATTTATCATAAAAGAGAATTCTGATTCAAGAATACAGTATTATCTCTTCTTTGGTTTTTGTCAGTCTAGGCTGTTTGTGTATCTGTGCTATATGTGTTTCAGATTTTCCAATTATGTGCTTGCTTTTTTTTTCCCCCCTTTCTAGTGAGAATGACATTACAGGTGTCTTGGATCATACCTTTTGTGTTGAACACAATGCTTATGGTGAAATTATACAACATGAACTTAAACCAAATGGCAAAAGCATCTCAGTTACAGAAGACAATAAAAAAGAATACGTCAGGTGAATACTTTTTTGTTCTTCAGGCAGCAGTACTGTCTGATTATTTTTTGAAAACTGCTTATTTAGCATAGATCTAAGCTTTAATATAAAACATTGATCTAAGCTTTAATATAAAAACACGTGCTGTTTCAGTGATGCTAACTAAAGATCATGAATTATGAAATCTGTTAGGGTATAAGTGCGAGAAATATTTTTCAGAATTTTAGAAAATACTGAGTAAGAATTAGAATGTTGAGATACAGTCCTTAATTAATGTGAGTTTGAATCTAATATAATTAAGACTTCACAGAATCACAGAGTTGGAAGGTATCTCAGGGACCAGATAAACCTGAACCTGAAAAATAATCCTCTTCTTACTGTACACAACAAATGGTCATCCATTCATCCATTTTGACTTGTAGACTTCCACCAAAGAGGAACCTACTACCTTCTAAGGCAGCCCATTCCACTTTTGGATAGTTCTAATTTCCTTATATTCAGCCTATTTTAGTCATCACAACTTCCATTTATTGCTCCTAGGACCATATACCCCTGACTATACTGTGACTTCTAAGAGTGTATCATCAGCAAAAGCTCACACAGAGTTGGTACTGGATAAATGTTTGGCAAATTGAATTGAGCAAATTGTATTCTCTCGCTTATATTTGTTTGTCTCTCAAATTGATCTTTGCTTAGTCTAGGACAGAGGTGGGGAACCTTCAGCCTTGAAGTCACATGTGGCCCTCTAGGCCTTTTAACTGAGTCCAGGATTTGTTCTGTGAAGTTTGGATTCAGTCAGAGGGCCGCACTTGAGGACCTGGAGGGCCACATGTGGCCTCAAGGCCACAGGTTCCCCATTCATGGGCTAGGATTTTTAAACAATTGTTTCAATCAACTTAAGCGTTTATTATTCAACTCTTGTGTGCTCGCTACTCTAGTAGGTGCTAGAAATACCCTTGCCCCACTCTCCCCCCTAAAAAAGGTGAAATGGTTCTTGCCCTCAAGTCCAATTAGGGAGCAACAACATATATATATATGTACACACACACACACACACACAAAATGATTTTGGGGTGAAGGTACACTAGCTGCTGGGGGATCAGGGAAGGCTTCATGTAGAAGGTGGTCCTTGAACTGAGCCTTGAAGGAAACTAGGGATTGTGAGATAATGAAGTGAGGAGGAAATTCATTCCAGGCATAAAAGATACTTATGTATTTGAATGTGTATCAGGAACTGTGCTAAGCACAAGGAATACAAAGAAAAGTAAAAAAAACCCAAAAAACCACAGTTTCTGATCTCAAGGATACTGCAACCTAATAATGAAGAATATAAGATATATACAGTATATATAAGAGATTGGGGGTTCTTAATTTTTTTTGTCAGTCTGGTGAAATCTATGGGCCCCTTCTCATAAAAATGTTTTTATGTGTGTAAGATAAAGTACAAAGGAAAGCAATTATATTGAAATATATTTATCAAAATGTTTTAAAAACAAGGTTATGTTACCCAGATTGAGAACCCCTGGTATAGATGGAAGGTAATCCTGGAACCAGGGAAGGGAGAGAGGGAGAAGGGTTTGGTAATGGGGAAAACCTCCTGCAGAAGGTGGAAGGAGGCCAGGGAACCTAGCAGTCAGATGAAGGAGAGCATTCCAGCCCGGGGTGGGGGGGGTGGGAGGCAGCCAGTACTAATGCTCAGAATAAAAGATGCCTATGTGAGAAGAATAGTTAGTAGGACAGTGCAGCTGTATTGTTGAGTGTATGGAAGGGAATATAGTGTAAGAAGATTGGAAAGATAGGAAGAGGGGCCAGGTTGTGAATAACTTTAAATGTCAAGCAGAGGACTTTATATTTGATCCTGTAATAGGAAACAGTGGAGTTTATTGAGTGAGCATTTAAGTGATAAAACTTGTCCTTTACAAAAATCTAGCTGTCTAGAAGATAAATTGGAATCAGGAGAGGGTTGAGGTTGGGAAACCAATTAGGACATCATTGCAATAGTCCAGGCAAGAGATGATGAGAACCTAAACTAAAGTGGTGAGAAAAGCATGGATGCAAGAGATGTAGGGTGAAGGAGAATGAAGAGTCAAAAATAATGCAGAGGTTAAAAATTTGGGAGGCTAGAAGGATGGTGGTACTTAGAAATGAATTTGGAAGAGGGTATAGTGTAGGGAGGAAGAAAATAAGATCTGTTTTGGGCATATTGAATTCCTTCTCATCTCCTTCCACCCTTATGTATTTCACAAATAAGGAAACTGAGACCCAGAGAGGTTAAGTAACTTGCCCAAGGTCACAAAGGAAATAAGTTACGAGTTTGAAAATAATAGAAATTTATCCCTCCTGAAAGATTTGAATAGAATATACATGAGGAAGGTCATGGTTGTAGGAACAGGCATGCTAACCTGATGTGCAAAATTTTGTATAAAAGTTTTTGCTTGGTCAAAACTTTATTTGAAAGGGAGGGCTAAAACAAAGGGAATGATTTTCAGCAACTTTGAATAATACAGTTATTTCTCTGATTTTGACCTAAATATTTCAGGGTTTTGCCAGGTTTAAAGACCTAAGTAGTTTAGAAAAACAAACTGTTGGGATCCAACTGTCTAAGATGTCTGTCTGAACAGAGACAAACAGCACTGGTCACATAGACTTTTTCCAGCAATACCTCAAAATTATATACTACATCAGATGATGATCTAGGAAACCAGTGAAAAACTGTAGGAAGTGATTTCTTCCATATCAGAACTGCCTAAAAAGTCATTCAAAAGCCCATGGACAATAAGAAAGGGGACCTGCCATTGAAGTCAGTGCCTATACTCAGGTAAACAGTGCCTATGCTCAAGAAGCTTCCCTGAGACTAGGCAGAGACACATATCAAGACTCTATCCTGAGGCAATAAACATAGCAGTGCTAGGGTATGTTCAAGAACCTATACCATGGATTTTAGAGGCCATTGGGAGAGGTAGTAACCAGTTTAATGTGCCTGTGGTTGTTGCAAGCACTCAGAGAGGGAAATCCCAGGTCCATGGACTCTGAGTTCTGTCTTGAAACTACATAGAAGTCTCTGGATATGCAGCATTTTGAACCTCAGAGATCCAGGGTATGTTCGTAGAAGAACTCAGGTGACCTAGCAAAGGTAACCATCTGACCCCAAAGAACAGCAGGAAGGTAGAGCCTGGCCCTATCATAAAATCCCAATTTAGAAACTAAGGCTGGAGAGATAAACAAACACAAAATCCAAACCACAATAAAGAAAAAACACATTATGTAGAGACACCCCAAAATCCAACCTCGAAGTGCCATAGCAATTGCAAGCAGAGAATGAAAGAGAAAATGGATTTTCCACAAGTCCTGTGTGAATACCTAGAAGAAATAAAGCAAGAGATTAAAAAATGATTATTTAAAAAAAAAAACTTTAGAAGCAAGAATTTGTAGGAGATTTAGTTTAGAACCAATATTGGTAAACTTTAGCCAAGCAATAGACTCCCTAAAAATTAGAATAGGTCAAGGCTCCATGAATTAGCTAGAAAATATTAGAGTAAAATCAAAAGATTTTAACCTGGAACACAAGTCAAGGAGAGATGATTTAAGTAGACTCCCTGAAAACCGTAATAAAATCTTGTTCAGGAAATCGTAGATGGAAACCATAGGGCAAAGTGAAAATGGAATTACCTCTTGAAAGAAACCCTTGAAGGAAAAGTCTCAGGATTGTCATGGCCAAAATCCATAGCTTAAAGAAAAAAATAGTGTTAACAGCCATAAAAAGAGATGAAGGATCAAGGAACTACAGTTGGGATCACATAGGATCTAGTAGCTTCTGCTAAAAACCAGAGATCTTAGAATATGATATTCCAAAAGACATATAAACCCAAGAATACCTTACTTTGCAAAGCTGAATATAATCATACAGAGTAAAACATGGGCCTTTAATAAGTAGTAGAGGGCTTGCAAGCATTCCTGTTGAAAAATCTAGAGCTGACTTTTTGTGGTGGCAAAGAATTGGAAATTGAAGGGATGTCCATCAGTTAGGGAATGGCTGAACAAGTTGTGGTATATGATTATGATGGAATACTGTTGTGCTATAAGAAATAAAAAGCAGAATGCTCTCAAAAAAACATGGGAAGACTTACATGAACAAATGAGCAAAGTGAAATGAGCAAAACCAGGAGAACACTATATATATAGTAACAGCAATATTGTATGATGATCAATTGTGGATGACTTAGCTGTTCTCAGCATTCTAATATTCAGGACATATCTGAAGGAAATATGATGAAAAATGCTGTCCACATGAAAAGAAAGAACTGATGGAGTGTGATTTCAGATTGAAGCAGTTTTTTCGCTTTCTTTTTCTTGTTTTATTTAAAAAAAATTTTTTTTTTACAATATGGCTAATATGGAAATGTTTTGCATGATTTCACATGTATAATTTATATCGCATTTCTTGCCTTCTGAATAGGTGGGGAAAGTATGAAAAGAAGGGAGACAATTCAGAACTCAAAAATTTATTTGAAAAAAAGAATGTTAAAAATTAAAACAGTTTAAAAGAAAAACAAAAAGAAAAATCTAGAACTGAGTAGGAACTTTGAAATGCAAACAAGAGTCACTAGAAACCTAGAAATGTAAACTTTTTTGAACAGATGCAGGGAGCTATAAGATGATGAAATGCTAACATTCTGTTAGGTGAAGAAACAAGTAGGGTAGCAATGATGATGCTCCCTAAAAAAAGAAAATAAGCGGTCCATTGAAATATTTTTTAAAATGCAGAGAACAGAAGGAAATTCAGAAAGAAATCTAGAGAAGCAGGACAATTTTGAAAGTAACATGTTGGATTTTTTTAAAAAAGCAAGTAGTATGGAAAAGAAATGCAGTTTCTTGTGCAGTCCTCTTTTTGTGTTCTACTTCATATATAGAAGTGCTCATATATTTATGGTGGTTCTGAAGTTCATGATAATTTTTTTTTAAATTGTATGTGTGTGTGTGTATAAATTACTACCTACCAACTTTTGCCCACCAAAATAGAAGCCCTCTCTTGTAAAAAATTGGGTATTATCAAGTAAAATAAATCAATACATTGATGACATCTGAGGCCAAATGTCTCTTTCTACAGTTCTGGTTGGTTCATAAGAATTATTTAATTTGTTGTATTTGTATCTTTAGTACCTAGCACAGAGTAGGTACTTGATAAGTAAATATTTGTTGAGTAACCACCCCTCTGTCAAGAGGTGAGAAGTACATTTTATCATTGATCTTCCGAAGTCTTGATTTGATTAAGTTCTTATTGAAAAAAGAAACTTTAAAATTTGTGGATTATGAGAGGTAAGTAGGTGGTGAAAATCATGTTATAGAAATGGTACAATTGACATTTGGTCACTGAATCACTGGTATCACATTTTGAAGAGGTTTCTAAAACTGCCAAATAACAATCAATTAGAAAAATACGAGCTGCTCGAAACAGTGACTAAATATTTCCTCCCAATTTCTCAGACTCACAAGTGTCAAGTATTTTAAAACAAATAAATCTCATCTATAAGATTTTAAAGAATGAAATTAAATGAAAAGTTATTGCTTTTATTTTAAGGGGGTCTTTGCAATTATTTAGGGTCATTATTGTGGAATACCTTGTAATCCAGCATTTAAGTTTGATGAAAAGTATATTTGCTACCATTTTCTTAAAATATATTAATCATAAAGCAAAGTACTTGCATTTAGGGTATTTAATTTGGATGCAAGACCTACTTGAAATCAAGCAACCTTTTATCTTTAAGTCAGAACTTTTAAAACAGGATAAAAAATTACTTTAGTATGTTTCTTTTGCCAATGAGGGACTTCATTCTCTCTGCATGTTGGCCCTTTTTTTAGCCCTACTCCCTGCCAGCCTCTGCTTTTGTCAGATTATCCAAATACTAACTTCTCTGCTATTTAAAGTCCTTCACAGTTTGGTTTCAACCTATCTTTCCAGCTTTATCTTTTGCTGTCCTTCACACACATTTCAGTCAGGCTGAACTGGCCTTGCTTTTCCACCCACGTAATACCAATGTTCAGTTTCTGTGCCTCAGCAAATTCTCTCTGTGCCTGGAATGTACCCTTTTCCTCTGCTCTTAAAATCCCTAGTTTTCTTTGAATCTCAGTTCAGGTGCTGCCTGCTATCTGAAGCCATTCTTGATTTCTTTGCGCCTGTGCCACCCCCTCTTCCAATTATGCCCTCCCCCCAGCCAGTGATACCTCTCTCAGCCTGAATTTGTCATGTGTGTATTATACTTACACATTTACATTGTTATTTGTTGTCTTCCCTGATAGAATATAAGCTTATTGAGGGCAGGGATTATTTTCGTTTTTATCTAATTTTCATCTATATTTCTCCAGTGTCTAGCACAGTGCCTGGCACATATAGGTGATTGATTTTTATTTTTTTTTTCTTTTATATTTTTTATGTTTTTTTTTGGTAATGGTAATTTTTATTTATTTTTTTGTTTTCAACATTTACTTCCACAAGATTTTGAGTTCCAAATTTTCACCCCATCTTGCCCCTCCCGCCACCCCAAGATGGCATGCATTCTGAATACCCATTCCCCTAGTCTGCCTTCCTTTCCATCTCTCTCCCCCCTTCTCTTATCCCCTTCCCCTTCAATTTTCCTGTAGGGCAGGATGGATTTCTATACCCCATTTCCTATATTTCTTATTTCCCAGTTACATGTGAAAACATTTTTTTAAACAGGTGTTTTTTAAAACTTTGAGTTCCAAATTTTCTCCCTTCCTCCCTTCCCACCCATCCTCATTGATAAGGCAAGCAACTAAATATAGGTTATACATGTGCAGTTATGCAAAACACTTCCATAGTAGACATGCTGTGAAAAACTAACTCTATTTCCCTTAATCCTATCCCACCCCCCCATTTATTCTATTCTTTCTTTTGACTCTGACCCTCCTCAGAAGTATTTGCTTCTGATTACCCCCTTTCCTAGTCTGCCCTCCTCTCTATCATCCCCCTACTCTCTTGTCCCCTTCCCCCCCTATTTTCCTGTAGGGTAAGACAGATTTCCATACCCAATTGAGTGTGTATGTTATTCCCTCCTTAAGTCAAATTCTATGAGAATAAGATTCACTCATTCCCTCTCACCTTCCCCCATTTCCCTTCCACTGTAAGAGCCTTTTCTTTTCTTTTTTTTTTTGTGAGATAATTTACCCCGTTCTACCTCTCTCCCTTTCTCCTTCTCCCAGTATAATCCTCTCTCACCCCTTAATTTTATTCTCCATCTATGACCCCTTCATCTTCATCTTACCCTGTGCCCTCTGTCTGTCTATCTATCTATCTATATCTATGTATACGTACATATAATTTTTTTCCCCTCCAACTACCCTAATATTGACAGAGGTCTCATGAGTTACAAATATCATCTTTCCATGCAAGAATGTAAACAGTTCAACCTTAATAAGTCTCTTACGATTTTCTCTTTCCTGTTTACCTCTTCATGTTCCGCTTTAGTCTTGTATTGGAAAGTCAAATTTTCTATTCAGCTTTGGTCTTTTCATCAAGAATGCTTGAAAGTCCTCTATTTCACTGAATGACCATTTTTTTCCCCTGCAGGATTATACTCAGTTTTGCTGGGTACGTGATTCTTGGTTGTAATCCTATCTCCTTTGCCCTCCGGAATATTGTATTTCATGCCCTGCAGTCCCTTAATGGAGAAGCAGCTAAATCTTGTGTTATCGGTGATTGATTTTTTTAATGCTCATTTTGTTGTACTAGATGTTTGGAAATCTAATATTGCTAAAGTTACAGGTTTTTCCAGTAGTGTTATTGAATATTTGATTGCTTTACTTGGATATTTATGAATCATTAGATCATAAGAGACTTCTGTACTGTTATTACAGGCTTTATGTAAATTGGAGATTTTTACGAGGAATTGAAGCTCAGTTTCTGGCTCTGCAGAAGGGATTTAATGAAGTAATACCGCAGCCTCTGCTGAAGACATTTGATGAAAAAGAACTAGAGGTTAGTGTGCTAATATTATGTTGTGTTATTAATTGTAATTTGTCTGAGACAAAGTAAATAAAGTAAGTGGACTTTTGCTATCTTGGATACAGTTTCTATTTAGTTTCACTGTTGCAGATTGTCTCTGTCTCTCTCATTCCACGGCATGTACCCCCCCCCCCCCCCCCCCCCAATATTGAGATTTTAAATCATGGAAGTTAGAGTTGAAAAGGGATCATAGTGATCCTTTAGGTTTAGGTCAACCCTGCCTTTTTACAAATGTGAACACTCAAGCTTAGGGGAGGGCGAGTCATTCTCCAGAGTCATAGAACTAAAAATTGCAGAACTAGAATTTGAATCTAGATCCTCTGATTTTAGCTCCAGTCTTTCATCTGTTTGCTGCTACTTGTTATTACTGTATGGCCCAAGGTTATTATCCATTGTAGTGAGAATTCAAGAAAACATGAGTAATTTTAAGTGGTCCTTCATTGACCACCTTCCCTCTGAAAAGTGCAATGTTTGAAGGTAAAGGAATAATGGGATTCAAAGGACAGATTTTGTGTATAAACTGAATGGTGATAATGGAGAACTGATAGTAGTGTCTGTGGATATTTGGGAATTTTCTCTTCACTATGGGAAATTTGTATTTGTCACCAAATTGGAACTTTTTCTACCTTTCGTGATTCAGTTTTACATTGAAATGAGTAGTAAATTTAGCTGTGCAATTGCCACTAAGCTAATAAGTACTTGGTAGGGCTTGGGGGTGGGGAGACTGTCTCTTTCTGTGTCTGTACACTGGAATTATTTTTGCTTTTCTTTTTATTCCCATCGTTAGCTTAGCACCTGGCATAAATGATAAACAATTGTTGAATTGTTGATTCCGTACATACTCTACATAATAATTCTCATTTTGATAGCATTTTGAGGTTTACAAAGTGCTTTCCTCAGAGCAGTCCTACGTTGTTTGTGTCTTTGTACTGTACACAACACAGACCAATTTGGTGAGCTTTGCTGTTTCTGTTCAAGTATAACATTCAGTATGAAGTATTGGTTATATCTTACATCCTACACTAAAAGGATCTTAATCTGTATTATTTCATTTGTAACCCAGTTGTGTAGCAAGGATCTCTGATTTATCACTTAAAAATGGATGAACTGAGGTGACAGCGTTAAGAGATAGTTATAAAAAAAAAAATAGACTCAAGTTCTTTTTATGAAATTTTTGCCCTTTACCTCTTCCCTTATTCTTTTCCACACCAGATTTTGTTAGATCACATTAATTATTTAAGATTTTTAAGTTTGCTAAGTTGTTTCTCTTCCAGTGAAGGGTGACTATTCTAACATATACTGATCTTGTCACTACCGTATATTTTAGCAAGAGTTTTTCGCAGATTGATTCTTATGTGTTATTTTTAGCTCCCTAAGTAGTTTGTAAACTTCTTGAAACTTTATGGTCCATGTGTGCAAGGATTAACCACATTCCCTAAGAGTGCTTGTCGTTAAGCACTACCTGACTGATTGTAAGTTACCTAATACTGTCTTTTTAGCTTTTAAGCATTTTACTTTGATATTAGGGAAATTTATTGAATATGGAATATCTTAGAATTAAATCAATACACTTATGTTGTAGTTCCATTTTTTTACTATGTTACTTTGCAAGTTGCTTCACCTCTTTTGGCTCAATTTCCCTAAATGCAAAATGAGAAGATTAGATTATTTTTAAGGTGCCTTCCTGCTCTGACCTTGTCTGGTTCATTATAGAGCTTCTAGATGTGTCTCTTTTAGCTTTTCCTATCCATTAAAACAAGTATTGCAAATTTTTCTAATATAGAATATTACTAGAAGTTTTCATTATGACTATTACCTGTCCATTTGTGAACAGCTCATCATCTGTGGGCTAGGGAAGATTGATGTTAGTGACTGGAAAGTAAACACGCGGTTGAAACACTGTACCCCAGACAGCAATATTGTGAAATGGTTCTGGAAAGCTGTGGAATATTTTGATGAAGAAAGGAGAGCACGATTACTTCAGTTTGTGACAGGATCTTCCAGAGTGCCTTTGCAGGGATTTAAAGCTTTACAAGGTGAGGAACCCCTGACAATAACTTGAAAGTGTTTTCATGGATGTGGAAACTTTACAATGAATTAACGGTATGAGTGTGGATTCTCTTCCCTCATATTGTTCTTTGTCAATAATTCAGTAGTTTTCGTTATCACCTTGCTTATCTTTGACTCTTCAAATGTCTTAGTCCCACCCCCAACTTACCTGCAAATTAAAAAGATCAGTCTGTAACCATCAGTGCCATCTACAGTTTTTTACACTGAATGTATGGGGAAAATTATTCTTTGACTTTTAGCTACAACTACTGTCTATAGAGCTTACCATTTTTCTGCTACTTCTTAGATTATGTCATGCAAGAGGAATTCAAACAGAAATAACATTTGTCCTCCGTGTACTTTTCTGGATTGTGTACCTATGCTTAGTTCACGGTGTAAATGAATCTAGATCCATATTTTGCCTTGTGCTGTCTGCTTGCTCATATTAAATAGCATGAATGCAAACATTGACCTAATTCATTAGCTCTCTTTGTAATCATTGCCTTCTTGAATTCCTAACAACTATCTGAATCCAAAATTTATATTATTTTTCTTGGATTGGCTAATTTGTTTACAGGGTTGTGTTGGGACGGGGCGTGTGGTTATATTATAAAAGGTTTATTTTGAATAGAAAATAAAAGTTAGCAGTGGGTTTTCAATTACAAATTTTCTTCAGAAATGTTTTACTAGAAAAGGATGCCTCGATGTATAGTATGTTAAGAATAGATCTTTTTTCCTCCAAAGTTTGTTATCTGTTTTCAAATACCATATTGCTTCCCTTTGACCATTATGAGCTTGTACAGAGTTACAGCATTCTCTTTCTGGAGGACTATGCCTATAATAATTTCATTTTAAGTCTCGTCATTAGTTTAATGTACTTCCTGTGACTTTTTCACTTTGACTTCATTTACAGGTGCTGCAGGCCCAAGACTATTTACAATACACCAGATTGATGCTAGCACTAACAACCTGCCAAAAGCTCATACTTGGTAGGTTACTTTTTTTTCAATTTAATGTAGAAAAACAGAGAATGGAACAGATTTTTTTCCCCTTTAACTTATCACATTTAGACTGAATTGATTGAGAAAGGATTTATGTCTGTTACCAGCAGACAGGCTTTAAATGGCTTGTTTTTTTTCTCACAAGGTTCTAATGTAAATTTCAGTCTTCCTTCCATATTTTCATAGTTAGACTGTATTAAGATAGGACTAAAAGCCAACCCTTTAGCAGGAGAGGAATTTTTAAAAGTCTTGCTTTCATCAGGAGGTTACACTTTACAGTAATTCAGCATCTTCTCAAGATAGGTGCAAAGAAATCATAAATGATCATCCATTGGGTATAATTTCTATTTTGGAGGAGTATTGATTTAATTATCTGTCTGTGATTAGACCTAAACAAAAAATGCATAAGAAACTTAGTCTAGAGTTTAAACTTTGTTAACAAATACATTTAGTAGCAGTGTATAAATTTCATATAATCTTCTTATTTACTTGTTCACAGTTTCAATCGAATAGACATTCCACCCTATGAAAGCTATGAGAAGCTTTATGAGAAGCTGTTAACAGCCATTGAAGAAACATGTGGATTTGCTGTGGAATGACAAACTTTGCCAACTTCTTGGAACTCCATTTATATATGCTTGATTGATAGCACCCCCAATCCCCCCAACCAAGATTCAAGAAATGCTTGAAGTACAGGAACACTTTTTCCTTTTTCTACTTTAGGACATCATAAGGGGGAAGGGTGGTTTTGGAATTTCCTTTCTGAGAAAAAAAAAATGGCCTTTCCCATGGGGCCACTCCGCTGCTATTTAAAATTATTATCTTGAACCTACAGAATGCTGACTTTTCCTATGTTTTCAAAGTATGGCAGTATTCTACCCTTAAAGACTACTATTATTTTTATAAAAGGTAATCTATTTTGTTTACCTATCAGAACTTGCCTTTCTAAAACATCAAGACACAATTTCAGCAGGCGGTACAAGTAACATTTCAGCTTCACTGAACACATACCAAACAGCTACTATACATGCTCTTTTTAAAAAGAAAAATAAAGTTATTTTTGGATTACTCTAATTTTGGATAAATTTGGCTAAAAGAATCATTAACCTTTTAAGCAAGCCACTTACATATTTAATTGCATTTTCTTATAGTAAAGCATTATATTCTGCATTATATATTGAATATAATTGTTCACTAGGTGGGTCTTTTTAAATATTTTTTCAAGCATGAATTTCCTGGAAAACAATTATACTATTTTGGTTTTTATTTATATCACTTGTCAGATTTTTAATGCAACTACTGTTTTAGTAAGTTTATCATTGGACACAATACTTTGTGTTCATGGTGTTCCTGTTTTTTAAAAAACTTTTTAAAAAGACTTTTATAATGATTCACCGTTATCAAGTATTTTGGATTTGCATTTCATCTTAAATGAAAATGCTGCATTTTTTAACTCCTAAAAGCATGTTGGTGGGATATGTTCAGTCTTATTTTTAGATATACTGTTTTTAAGAACCAAAGTTCCTTATGTCAAAGTACATCTAGTTGTTACATATTAGTTGATGTATCAAGAATTCTATCAGGTAAACCATATTTAACCTTTGTTTAGCTGCTCATGATATGGAGGTCTACCCAATTATGACAAAGGGAAAATTAGTTCTAAAGGTAACTTTTAGTTCTACTTTTATATAACATAGTAGGTAAGGTGTGTATATTGAAAGTGAGGTCAAGAAAGCTTAGGTTCCCCAAAATGAAAAAGGTGAGTAAATTTATACATAAATGTAGAAACATACATGAATTTAAATAGGGGGAAATGTACTATAAATTAAGAAGTTAATTTTAAAAGCAAATTGGTAATTCTATTGGCCAGTACTGGGTACTGAAAAATTGGTATATATTGTGAAGCATATAGACTTGGATCTGTGCGGTGTTTGGCATGCTTCTTGAGAACCCTGGTCAGCAGGAAGTAGTGGAAATATTGGTGTAAAGAATTAGAAAAATATGAAGTCATGGTTGGGTTTCTTCCTTTAGTCATCAGAAATATCCACTCATGCATATGAGAAATTGTCAACAATAACAATTTTTGATGAATCAAAATTATGGTTTTTAATTTTTTTTTTTTTGCAAATGAACAGGCTAACTGTATTGTAATATAGTGTCAAAATTTTATTCTGCCAAATTTGACTGCTACTGCAAGCAGTCTAGTTATAGTTACTCATTTCTCAAAGATAAGATCACTGCATGGCCTAATAGTTAATATTTTGTGAAGCAGTATTAATGAGATTTTATTTTTCCACTGTTAATGGACATACTACATTTGAACTTCTTGAGATGTGCACAAACTGCATTTCTTTGCTCTTGATCAACTAATAGTTTTAAGTTTCACAGTATGCATTTCATTAGTGTAGGTCCATTGATCTTCTATATTAGGCACTAGGGTAGTTTTCGTTTGTACACAGTCTTCAGAAAATTTTCCAAAACTAAGGAATGGTTGTGGAAACCAGAACTGTCAGGGATGCAGTACAGTAACAATGAAACATTTCTAGGAATTACTTTAATTTATAATATGGAGCAGGAATATACCAACACTTTTGAGTGCCTTTTTGCCTTTAATAATAAGGACTTCTTGAATAGAGCTTTAAGACAAATCACCCTACAGTACTAGTCAAAGGAATATATACATACTTCTTTGTAATTCACAGGAATATATTGACCCATCAGATTTCAGTTTCAAAATCATGTCAGCTGGTTACTTTCAAATAGGTGCTAAAAACAAAAAAAGAAAAAAAACTTCATGTTTTATTGAACTTTGGACCCCATGAGTAATGTGAATATTTATATCCATGTGTCACTCTTAGCAAGTTTTCCTTTTATCCATTCTTTATTTGCATTAAGCTTCAGAAATGTCATTATGTTTTCATGCTTTTCATTATGAAGCAATGATTATTTTGTAGCTCTCCTATAGTAGAGACAAGTTTCAGAGGATTTTATTTCTTGATGTAAAGAATTTTGTAACAGTGCTGTGTACAGTGTAAATTCAAAAACAAAATTTTTTTGCACATAGTTTCAGTTGCCCTAGATTGATTTATTTTTACCAAATGTTTTTGTTGTTGTTTACTACAGTCCAGAGCACACAAGGCTTCTGTTGAAATCCCTTTTTTATTTGTAAATCATTTTTGTTTTACAACACTAAATCCATTTTGAACATCTGTTGTGTATAAACTGACATTAAATGAAGAGATTTTTGTTTCTTCATCAAAATGTGTGCCTCTTCCATCAATCATGCTTACTTTAGCAGCTATCTCTACTTTAAACTTTAAACTGCATCATAAAGCAATCAGATACCATTTTTAATATTTTAAATACTATATTAGGATGATGACTCTACCAAATGCTAAGAGTTTTGTTTTGTCTCTAGGTGTAATTAGTTTAACTGGTGTAATATTATCCTCTCCTCTAAACTGACTTTTTAAAGGTTTATCATTTCCATTGTATTTATTAAAGAGTGTTTTAGCATTGATATTCTTTGTATTTTCACCCAGCTGTTACATGAGCTTATCAATAACATCTGTATAAATGGTTTAATTTTTTTTTTAAACTCTGTATGTGCCCATGCGGAACTTGAGTAATAAATTGTATGCTGTTTGCACCATCACAGCATCAGTGGTTTAAGAGAACATTGTGAGTTTTCAGTGCATTGAGACTTTTAAAAAAGCTTTATCCTAATTTCATAATTTACCTTTCATGTACACTTCCAAACATATGATCCATAAAGTAAGGGCATGAAAGAGAATACAAATGCTTTTTTATTTGTATGTATCTTAGAATTTTTATGTATTCTGCAAAGTCCTGTCTAATTTAGTTTGGAAGCCAATAACAGTGAATACTGTATTCCATAGATTACATGAAGTTCCAGTTGCCTTATCTTTGAACATATTGGTAGAACCACTCCAAAGGGTCATATTCCCTGGAAATCTGTGTTACAGTGAACTTTGGAGCTAGCTTGTTTTGAATTACTTTATGAAAGATAACCACTTCTGCTGCCTGAGCTAACATAACGCTCTGGACAATTTTAATAGGACAACTTAAAGTAAAACATGTTGAACTTTATTCAGTGTTTGAAGCAGTTGATTATAAGCTTTTTTTAAAAAAAATTAAGTGTTTTAAATATGTGGCCTATTGATTTAGGATTTTACTTCTTTTTAATCAGAAACGTGTGGTTGTAATGATTTTTTTATAATAACAGTAGACATGAAGATCATGTATATAGAAAAGTGATAGACAACGGTAGCCAAGATTTTAAAGTTGGAGTATTTTTCTAGGTAGTAAGGAAACTGCTTAGATCATTTTCAGTAATGTAGATAATAATATATCCATGTCTACCTGTCTTGTATGACTCTTATTTATGTCTTTCCAAAAATTTATCACACATGGTCTACCCAACTTTCTAGAATGCCTTCCTTGCTTTCAGAATGATACTGCATTTGCAACTCTGTGTGACTGAAAGAATCATGGTGTCCTTGACAGGAATAGGGAAGTTTGGAAGTGAGGAGCTTTAATGATGAGTTCTGTTTTAAATTTGTTGAATTTGAGATGCCTATGGGACATCTAATTTTAGATGTCTGAAAGGTATGGTGATAGCTTAGGAAAGACTTGGGGTAGATCTACCTGCATAGATAAATATGGGATTGAATGAGAGAGTGGAACTTGATGAAATCACCAGCAAAAAGAAAAGAGAGTTCTAGATAGAACGTTGGGGGTCTACCCATCGTTAGTGTATAAAATCTGGATGAAGAATCGGCCAAGGAGCCTAAGAAACTGTTCAGACAGGTATCAGGTGTGTCACAAAAACCTCAAAAGGAGACAGTATCCCAAAGGAGGTGACCAACAGTATCAAATACTTTAGACAAGATTCTTTGAACTAGAATGAAAACTGAGAAAAGACCATTAGATTTTGCAATTGAGAGCATTGGTAACTTTGGAGAGAACAGTTTTAGTTGAATGCTGAGGTCAGAAGGTTTAGAAGAGAGTGAGAGAAGAGGAAATAGAGTCACTAGTGTAGACTAAGGAGTTTTAGCAAAAGAAGGGATGGTAGGATGAAGTGAGGGACTTTTTTGGGGGGGAGGTTCTTTTATTTTAATATTTTCTTTTCCCCAATTACATGTAAAAACAATTTTTAACATTTGTTTAAAAAATTTTTTTGAGTTTCAAATTGTCTCCCTCCTCCCCATTTCCCCCTTATTGAGAAGGCAAGCAATTTTATATAGGTTATGCATGTGCAGTTATACAAAACACGTTTCCATTTTAGTCATGTTGTGAAAGAAAACACAGACAAAAGAAAAAAAAAACAAAAGTAAAGAAAAAGTATACTTCAGTCAGCATTCAGACTCCATCAGTTCTTTCTCTGGGTATGGATAGCATTTTTCATCATAAGTCCTTCAGAATTGTCTTAAATAATTGTGTTGCTGAGAATAGCTAAGTCATTCACAATTGATCATATATAATGTTGTTACTATATACAATGTTTTCCTGGTTCTGTTCACTTTATTTTGCATCAGTTCATGTAAGTCTTCCCAGATTTTTCTGAGAGCATCCTGCTCGTTATTCCTCATAGTACAATAGTATTCAATCACAATCATATACAACAACTTCTTCAACCATTCCCCAGTTGATGAACATTCTCAAGTGAGGGACTTTTAAAGATGGAGGAGACATAAGCATGGCTGAAGGCTACAGGGAAGGAAACAGTAGATATGGAGAGACTGAAGGTGACAGAGGGAATGATGGTAGCAATCTGGAGAAGATGGGACAGGATCAGAAGTGGAAGTAGAGGGATTGGCCTTGGCAAGGAAAAGGACCTCCACATCAGAAACTGAAGTGAAAGAGAATTCAGGAAGATGTCTCAGGTGAAAGGGGGAGTAAGGGGAGCCTTTGGTGAAATATGATGGGGGAGGTCTCAGCTAAGAATGTGAGATTTAAGGAAAGATTATTTGGACAGCCTTTATTCAGAGTGAGTTAGTGAATGAATTAGGGAAGAAGTTGATTGTCTTACTGTGGTAAAAACCCACTGGGGATTAGATTATATACATTTATAATATACTAAGTCAATATGGCTATATGATTTCTCTCTCACGAATTATGCATCTTTTCCTGCTTTGTGTTGAAGTCACCACATTTGGACAGCCTTATGACCTTAGTAGAATTTCTGTACTACTTTGTCCCTATCAACTGATGTCGGTGTGCAAGATGCAGTTATTTTCATGATGGTTTTTTTTTTTGCAAATACTTAATCATTAGGATTGCAATATATGATGACCAAATGCTCCATGAAATAGATTTTGGGAGAGGGCATACCTTTTGGGCATTAGGAATAAAAAGCCATTCTGCCAGCTTTCTTTGCCTCTTAAAGGAGTATCTATGAGTTTTCCTTCCATTTAGCTGCAACCCTTGTGTGTATATATGGACAACAATTATTGACTGTACCAGAAGGGTCCCAGCTGTGGTTGTGATGTTCTTGGTGCTGCCCTGTGGCATCTTCAGCACTTTGTAGAAAGAGATCCACAGTGAACTGCAAAGATTTGACATGAACCACCATGTCAAGCACTGTTGAGACTTGATCTTTCCAAAAAAAGTATGTGGGGAGGAAAAAAACTAGGATTGCTGGCTTTTTTTCTTTCCTCTTCAGTACTGCCCATGCCAGGAAGGCCTTTAAGCATTTAAATGGTGGAAGATTCTCTGGAAGACCCTTAGGACCTTGACACCAAGGGTTGATGATAGGACTAATATTTACCAGTGTTTCCCTGATATACTTCCTTTCTCCTTATCCATAACACAAGGAGGCTTAATCTTTTGTAGGCCTCCTTGAGTAGGTAGGTGGCACAGTGGACAGAATGCTGGGCCCGGAATCAAGAAGACCTTAATTCAAATCTGGCCTCAGATATGTATAGCTGTGTGACCCTGGACCAGTCACTCTACCTCAATTTCCTCTGTGAGGATCAAATTAGATGTTAGCAGCTCCTGAAACATGGTAAGAGCTTAAGAAATATTTGTTCCCTCCCTTACCTCCTCCTTCCCTAATATTTAGAGATTAGTTTTTCCTAAAACGACAAAGCTGATGGAACCAGTTTGGCCCCAACTTCCTAGTGACCTAAAGGCATTAAAAGTCCCAGCCACAGACCAGTCACGATATCCTTCACCAGATCATGCCTTGATGACCACACATTCATATGGAGACGAGGAGGGATGTGTCCAGAGAACCTATGTATCACCACATCTTTACTGTATTAGGGCAAAGTACATCTCCTTTTGTTAACTTTTCAGCGATTCGTGGGTTCCTCATTCCATCCCAACATCAAACCTGAAGAGAGTATTGGCATTTGAGCTGCCACCAACTATATCACTTTCCATCAGAAACCTGGTCATTTTTCTATTTGCCCTGCCTTTCTCCTTCTACTTCTTACCCAGGAATCAAATCGGTACTACTGTATTTTGGAAAGGGCATGTCAATTAACCACCCTATAAGTCAACTCATTACCCCTGTGGTTCCTTTCCCTATTTCTTTCCCTGGCTAAAACATACGCACATACGTGTGTGTGTGTGTGTGTGTGTGTGAGAGAGAGAGAGATCTCCCTATCAGAATGTAAACTCTCTATTTTTTTAATTTTTTTTTTTAATTTTTAGGCAATTGGGGTTAAGTGACTTGCCCAGGGTCACATAAATAATAAGTGTCAAGTGTTTGGTGTGAGGCCGGATTTGAACTCGGGTCCTCCTGACTTCAGGGCCGGTGCTCTAGCCACTGCGCCACTTAACTGCCCCCTAGAATGTAAATCTTTTAGGGCAGGGACTTTTGTATTTGTATCTACAACATTTTGTGCCAGGCACATGGAAATCACTTAAATGCTTTTTCATTTCACTTATTCATGAAGGCTATTGTACTACTCTGAATATTTGAATTACTTAAAATTGCAGTCAAAGAATGAAATCTAAGTTGACAGATCTATACTGTAATAAAAATGGAAATAATTTTTTGGAAAAAAGTAAATGCTTTAAAATAGTAATTTGTCTGTAAGGGCAGCGTACATAATGAGCAGAGCTGGCCACAAAGCCATTTAAACCTGCATTCAAATCCCACCTCTAACACATAGTGGCTCAATGACCCTGGGCAAGCCACAACTGCTAAGTGAACTAAGTGAAATGCCAACTCCCATTGTCAGAGCGAGTTCCTCATATTGTCTCTACTTCAGAAATTACAGATCCAGTCCCTATCCTTAATAAATGAGAATTCAGTGACTGTCAGTGTGTTTAACTCATTCCTGAAATGCATCTGTATAACATTTTCTGAACTTTCAATTTCTACTAAGTCATCTTCATTTCTATAGGTTATTCATATAGGAGTATAGGGCAAATATTTGAAAAATCTCTTAGATGTAGGAAGGATTGACATTGGGATCATACTAATTTCAACTAATTTATTTCTATTTTTGGCAGCAAGGTGGTACAATGCATAGAGTGCCAGGCCTGAGGTCAGGAAGACTTATCTTCCTACTGGCTGTGTGACCCTGGGCAAGTCACTTAACCCGGTTTGCCTCAGTTTTGTCATCTGTAAAATGAGCTGGAGAGGGAAGTGGCAAACTGCTCTGGTATCCTTGCCAAGAAAACCCCAACTTGGATCATGAAGAGTTGGACGTGACTGAAAAACAACTGAAGAATTTCTATTTATATCCTTCAGAACCCAAGATAAGTCAAAGATAAAACAGAATTGAGAAACGTGCATTTCCAATTTGTGTGCAGGCCCACAAATCTCATATCCCATTGAGACCATGAAGTAATAACCAATCAGTGCCTTTCATTGCTTCCACCAGATTCTGGGGAAAATCCTGGCTTTGTGACTGGTTATAAGCAACAGTTTAACATAATAGAATACAGGTAAAAAGGTAACATGTACTTTTGAACTAAAAGTCAGAATTTCAATTCTTTTTTTTTCTTTTTTTTGTTTATTTATTTTTAGTTTTCAACATTCACTTTCACAAGATTTTGAGTTCCAAATTTTCACCCCATCTCATCCCTCCCCGCACCCCAAGATGGCATGCATTCTGAATACTCCTTCTCCTAGTCTGCCTTCCCTTCCATCTCTCTCCCCCCTTCCCTTATCCTCTTCCCCTTCTATTTTTCTGCATGGCAGGATAGATTTCTGTATCCCATTTCCTATATTTCTTATTTCCCAGTTGCATGTGAAAACATTTTTTTTTAAACATGTGTTTTTAAAACTTTGGGTTCCAAATTTTCTCCCTCCCTTCCTCCCCACCCACCTTCATTGAAAAGGCAAGCAACTCAATATAGGTTATACATGTGCAGTTATGCAAAACACTTCCATAGTAGACGTGCTGTGAAAAACTAACTCTATTTCCCTTAATCCTATCCCGCCCACCCATTTATTCTATTCTTTCTTTTGACCCTGTCCCTCCTCAGAAGTATTTGCTTCTGGTTACCCCATTTCCCAATCTGCCCTCCGCTCTATCATCCCCCTACTCTCTTGTCCCCTTTCCCCCCTATTTTCCTGTAGGGTAAGACAGATTTCCACACCCAATTGAGTGAGTATGTTATTCCCTCCTTAAGTCAAATTCTGTGAGAATAAGATTCACTCATTCCCTCTTACCTTCCCCCGTTTCTCCTCCACTGTATGAGCCTTTTCTTGTCTGTTTTTTTTTGTGAGATAATTTACCCCATTCTATCTCTCCCTTCCCCCTTCTAGTACAATCCTCATCCCTTAATTTTATTCTCCAGATATGACCCCTTCATCTTCAGCTCACTCTGTGCCCTCTGTCTGTCTGTCTGTCTGTCTGTCTGTCTGTCTGTCTATCTATCTATCTATATATATATACATACTTACACAGAATTTCAGTTCTTACAAGCATACAGTCACCAGTAATTGTAGATCTTGGGGAGAAGCAAATACACAGGGAGTACACTGACTTGGTTTGGTAAGTATCAGCAGGACAATAGCTGTATTTTGGCTGCAGCTTAAAGCTTATCTTCAAGTGGCTCTTTTTTTTTTTATTGGACTCTTATTTCAATGGCTGTGATTCAGCAAGTGTAGAGAACTCCCAATGAGGAAACCCCCTATTCCAAAACAGAAGACCAACTATTCTGCAACTTGAAATCTTAGAAAGTTGGCCTAGGGCACTGAGAAGTTAGGTAAGTCACCTGAGGTCTCCAAGTTGCCTAAGGTCAAAATCAGCATAGTGAACCAGTAGACTAACACTAAATGTTGTGAGTTCTGTAACCATAAAAGCATGGAAAATGACTTCGGCTAAGAGACTTCTCTGATTAGCAGATGATTTTTGTACTTAGAAATGCATGTTTTATCCAAATAACTGATGAAGGTTAGAGTATCACAGAATTTGAACGGGAAGAGACCTCAGTGACTATTCCCTCCAATAGGAAACCTATTCTTTTTTCAAAAAAAAAATTTTTTTTGGTTACATTATGAGTTCTGCATTATTTCCCTCCCTCCCGACCCCTTGTTAGAGGCCAACATTTGACATTTGTGTGTATATAACCATGCATACATACTTCCATATATCAGTTCATTCTCTGTTGGTGGATAGCATTTTCCTTCATTTGTCCTTTGTAGTTAATTTGAATGTTCGTATTACTCAGAAAACTCATTCTCTTCTAAGGCAGCCTGTTCTGCTTTGGATAACTTTTTGGAAATCTTTCCTTATCTCAAGACTATTTCCTCTTTGCAACTTCCATTCACTGCTTCTAATCGTGGTCCCTGGAGTTCAACAGGTTCTTCTACATGATGACTTTTTAAATACTTGTGGACAGTTCTCTCTTACACAAGTTATATATCTGCAGTCTCTTTAATTGAGCAGTCTCACATCACCAGTTGTTTTTTAGGCATCGTGAATTGGATATCACATAGGTGAAAACTAAAGCTCATCTTTCCCCTAAGCCCTCCACTCTAACTTTCCTTCCAAACCTCACTCACTCTGGCTCCTCACTTATACACTCACTGTACATATCAGATCTGATATTGTCTTGTCCTTTCTAACTTCACATATCCCTTCTGCTACTCACATAGTAGCTACCTTGGTACATACAGGCTCTCATCACCTTAAACATGGACTATTTATTGTAATAACTTTCTGGTTAGACTCCCTCAAGTCTCTCCCCACTCTAATCCACTGCATTCAACTGCCAAAGTGATTTTTTGTAAAGTGCAGTTCTAATCAGGTCATCCCCCACTTACTCAAGAAGTACAGTCTTGCCTATTTTTTCCAGGATCAAATATAAAACCCCATTTGATTTTTAAAGCTTTTCACAACCTGGCCCCTTAACTGAGCCAGATTTACAAAAATAGAAGCTATTCCCCAATTGATAAATTATATGAACAGAGTCTTCAGAAGAAATCAAAACTATCAATAGTCATGAAAAAATGCTCTAAATCACTAATAACTAGAAAAATGCAAATTGAAACAACTCTGAGGTATTATCTTATACCCATCAGATTGGGTAATATGAAAGAAAAGGAAAATGACAAATGCTGGAGGGGATGTGAAAAAATTGGGACACTAATGCACTGTTGGTAGAGCAGTGAACTAGTCCCACTATTATGGAGAACAATTTGGAACTACGCTCAAAGGATTATCAAACTATGTACCATTTGACCCAGCAAATATTTCTACTAGATCTATTCCCCATGGAGATCCAAGAGAAGGAAAAAGACCTCTATATACAAAATATTTATAGCATCAAAGAACTGGAAACTGAGAGGATGCCCATTAATTGGGGAATAGCTGAACAGGCTGTGGTATATAAATGGGACAGAATTCTATTATGCTCTAAAAAAATTATGAAGGGGAGAATTTCAGAAAAACCTGGTAAGATTTGTATGAACTAATACAAAATGAAGTAGGCAGAACCAAGAAAACATACAATAAAAGGAATATTGTAATGATAATCAATTTAGCAACTCTATCAATATAATGATCCACAAAAATTCCAAAGGATTAATGAAGAAAAATGCTACCTCCAGATAGAGAACTAATGGACTTAAGTGCAGATTGTAGCACATTTTTTCCCTTTTTCTTCTCCTCCTTGTCTTACTTCTCCACCCAATCCTGGCTAATAGTGGAAATGTTTTGCATGACTTAATATGTATAATGGATGTGGTGTTTCTTCCCTTTTCATTGAGTGCAGAAGGAAGAGAATGTGGAACTGAAAATAAAAATAACTTGGCCTTTTCTTACCTTTCCAGTTTTCTTACACTTTATGTATCCTATTATCCAGTTATGCTGGCCTACTTGCTCTTCCTTGAACACAACATTCTGAAGTCCCAACTGCATAACTTTTCCCTGGCCATTCCTTATGTCTAGAATGCTCTCCCTTTTCACCTCTACTTCTTGACTTCCCTTAAGACTCAGATCAAGTTCCAACCTTCTGCCAGAAACTCTTCCTGATACCTCCCCCCTTCCCCCTACTTTGTGCTTTATAAATGCTTGCAGACTAACAAATTCAAAGCCTTACAGTATAAGGCTTGTATCATCTTGGTTCTCCTCTAGGCACATATCAGTGTTCTTCCTAAAATGTGGTGTCCACAATATTTCATGATTGTCTGACTGGGGAAGAATTACAACAGTACTTTACTCCCTTGCTCCTGAATACTGAGTTAAAAAATTTTAAATTAGGTAAGACTTGAATTCAGTCTTTACCATCATATTATTTGGAATACACTGCTTTCTCCCATGCAAATCATATCCATTCTACAAGCCTCTCTCTTTCATTAGGCTCTTTTTTAGATCTTAATGACCTCTCCTTTTAATTCATATTATAAACGGAGTGCTGAACTTGAAGTTGAAATCCTAGCTCTGTGCCTTACTAGTGGTGTACCATTAAGATCTCAAGGGGTTTTTGGTATCATGGACCCCCCTCAGCAGTCTAGAGAAACCAATGGACCCCTCCTCAGAAAGTGTTTTTAAATAATTGAAATGTTAGATTTAAGTTAGAGGTCAGTGAAAACAAAGATGTATTTTTTTTTCCCCATCCCAGGTCAGAAACCTCCTGAATGGGGTGAGGTTATGTATACACCAAAGGTCTACATATATACTCTTCTGCATAATTTGCTATTTCTTACTCTTTATTCTCAATGAGAATTTTAAGTTCCTCAAGAGCACAGTGAACTGCTTATAGTGATAGGAAGAAGACCTATATCAGCAGGATAGGATACTTCCTCTGCCCATGGAGCTTGGCACCTTCTCTGTAATGTATAGTCTTAGAGAGCTGCCTTGAGTACTGGTATGCTAAGTGATTTACCTAGAGTCACTTGTGTAGCCCTGGCAGGACTTGATCCCAGGTCTTCTTGGCTCCAAGGGTGGCTCTATTTACTTATGTCATCCTACTTCTTGAGTGTTTATCTCTCAGGGCTAAGAATATATGTGCTTAAGTAAAATTTTGATGGTTTCATAGCAGTGTGTTGAAGCATCTCCTTTTTTATATAAACAATTTCATATTAGAAATAAAGAGGCTTTAAGGAGCATTAAAAATTTTTTTTTATTAGAAGTACCTAGAATATGAAATCAGTTACATATCAGTGTTTAATTAAGGTTGTTTAAAAGTTGATGATGATAATTTGTAATCTTTCTTTCAGTCATTCTCATCATTCATCATGCTGAGGTTTAACACACACACACACATTATTTTTTCAAGTAAAACAAAAACCTGTTGGCTCTTTCATTTCAAAAGAAATGGCCCCTGCTGTACTGAAATGAAGCCATCTGAAGCCGAGCTTTAAGGCGTTCAGCTTCCACTTCCCGGAAGAAGAGGTCATCATCATTTTTAATTATCATGGTCTGCAATTGCTGAATTTCTTGCTCCATCTTGGATCTCAACTCCCTTTTCATTTTATGTAATGTCTGAAAAAGAATTCAAATCATCATGTTTATTCAGTCTTTTGGTTATGTCTGCTTTCATTCAAATATTCTGGGTCATTAGATACACTGGCAAAGGAGGGAAAAGAATGTGAAGAAGCCCAGATGATTTGCTTATTTACTGACAGTAACAACAATAGGAGTAGGGTTAAAACTAGACTTAAATAAATTGTGGGATATATAAATTTGGAATATTTCCTTCATTCCCCCTTAGCATGGATAATGGCCTCATTTTCACTCCTTCCCAGGAAACTGTGTATTACTTCCTGTTAATTACCTTTGTTTGGGCTTTCTCTCTCATTTTGATTTCTTCACGTTCCTGTGATACAGCTTCTGCTAGCATTGCAAACTGTATAGAAGAAAGAAACAGCCTTTACGTAATCATTCTTTTGTTAGTGGCTATTTTAGAAGGAACCTGGGCACAGAATTAAGCATTACGAGTTTCAGGTTGTGAGTACTGCCTCACCAGAGTGTTCTTATAAAATGCTGATGTTTGAATACCTTTTAATATCACATGGTAACCTAAAAGCTTATGGTTTACTCTTAGCTCAAGCCAATTTTTGACATGCAGAAAAGTTTAGTACGTTATGCTATTTGCAAAGTACTTAACAGTACTTTGGTACCTGATCCTTATAATAGTTCTCCAATGACTGCAGTTCATTCTCATGCAGTCTCTTTTGTTCTTCTCGCTTATCTTTGGCGTAGTTTCTCAGTTCTTGCAATCTCAGTTTTTGAATTTCTAAACCTTCCCTGAAGAGGTTCTTAAATATCTGTCAAAGATAAGTTTAGTAAGAAAAGGACTTAATTTGAAAATAGTAACAATAATAATAGCTAATATATAATATAGATATGATATAGCTAATAGTAATAGCTATATTATAGACCATATAAATCAATATAGCACATCACATATATTTATCCTCATTTGATCCATACGACAACCCTGTGAATAGATAGGACTATTCCCCTTTAAAAAATAAGAGAGGTTAAGTGACTTGTACTCAGGGTTACATAACTATTATGTGTCTGAGTCAGGATGTGAACTCGAATATTACTAATTCACCAAGCCACCTCAGTTTGATTATTTATAAAGTACTATCTTGCACAATCCCACTATGATCGTCTTTCACAAGTAGCCATTCTTGCAGGAAAGAACACCAATTTAATTCTAAGTATATTTCTTGGAACACAGGCTAAGTTAGCAGGCTATGGTAAAGAATAGGTTATTTGACAAATGATATTGTGCATATGCTCACTCATCTCTCATTTGGCAATGTGAAAAAATGATTTTTACAAATAGCAGAATCTTTCTGCTTAAGAATAACTCTTCGCTGGCTAGCAGATTATGAAAACTACAAATTCCATTTAAAGATAAAGGTGTAGCACATTTTGTGATAGCAAAGAATTGCAAAAAAAAGTAGATGCCCAATCAAATTGTGGCACATGATGTAATGGAATATCACTGGCTATAAAAATTATAAATGTGATGAATATAGAAGCATGGAAAGATCTACATACACTGATGCAGGAGAAGTGAACAGAGCCACGAAAACAACATATACAATAACTACAACAATGTAAACACAACGAACAACCACATGCACAAAAAAATCAGAAATGAGTATTGCAAAATTATAACGAACAAGCAAGAATGGCTTAAAAGAAGGGAGATGAGAAGATACCTGAACTCATTCCTTTGCAGAGGTGGGAGGTCTACAAGCATTGCACACTGCACATTTCTTCAAACTTTTCCAATATATTGATTAGTTACACTGTTTCCTTTCTTTTTTTTTGGTCTTAAAAAATACTATTTGTTACATGGGATGGCTCTCTGGGAGGGGGAAGGGAGTAGGAATATGGTGGAAAACTATGGTGATATTAAAAAAAAAACATACAAAATACAATAATAAAAACTTAATTTAAAAAAAGATAAAGGTAATCAGGCCAGGAGCTAAGTAGAGTAATAAGGAGCTGACTATACTTACTAGAATTAGATAAGACTGAGTGCCAATTTAGATAATAAGACATAGCTAACATTCACATACAACTTAACATTTACAAAGTTCTTCACATTTGATCCTCAAAACAACTCTGTGAGTGAGATGCTATTATTATCCTCATTTTACAGGTGAGGAGGCTGAATGTTAAATGCAAGGCTAAGGGTCACACAGCTAGGAAGTGTCTGAGGTGGAATTCAAACCCATGTCCTTCCTGACTCCAAGGGCAGTGCTTTATTCACTACTATTATGTTTGAAAACTACCATGTTGCTTCTTAGAACTAAGACTGTTGTCCATAGCTAGTAAGGACTATAGGACATTACCAGAGCTTTGTATAGTGTACCTATCTTTACAATATAGTTGATTTTCTCTTTTAGAAAACCTTACTTACTTACTTTTTTACTTAGCATTTAGAAGATCAGGGGATTTGGTGCTAGAAGTAATCTTAGATTAGCTGATCCAACTCCCTCATTTGACAGATGAGGAGATCAAGGACCAGAAAGGTAATATGGCTTAAATCTCTGTGATCCCCCAAGTATTAAAGCTGGATTTTAGGCCAAGTCCTCAAATTTTAAATCCAGTGTTGTTTACTATACTACACTGCTAGCTCATATACCAGTTAATTTGGTGGCTAAAGGTCCTAGAATCCTAAAGGGGTGGCTCTTGCCATTGCAACAAGCTTTGAAAAATCCTTGGATAGTCATAGTGAACTATTTTCATACTAATAAAGTCAAACTGAAATCTCAACTCTCTCTTTCCTTTTGTGGTCTTTTACCTTTTAATCTACCTATAAAGTACACAGTATTTACACTCCAAGTAAACTGTAAGGTATCAGTGAACTGGGAATTATAAGGTAACATTACTGAAGAAAAATATTAAGAGAGGTAGGTTTTTGAGTAGAGCTGGACAGTGAAATATCTTGATCTTCATTAAGCTTTAGAAGTATTCTCTTGAATATACCAAGTACTTCAGGGTTATCGTATGAGTAATTTTTATGAAGGGACAGTAACAATGACTTGGATTTTCTACACACATCATACATACATACATACATCAGTATATGTATATATATACATATACATAAATAAATATATATAATGGGCATAAACAGGTTGTCTTTCAAAAGGTAGGGAGTCAAGTAATAGCTTTCCTTCAACATATCACTGTAGATTAGGAATTTGGGAGAGGAGAATTAAAGGAGTATTCATTTACCACTTCTTCACGAGTCCGTGCTCGTATCATTTTTGCATGTAACTGAACCCTGTAGTCTTCATAGTATTTTTTGGCTCGAACGATTTGCTGTCGTCTCTCTTTTATCTTCATTTGAATTGACTTCTGTCTACATATACGTTCCTTAAAATCTTGCTAAGAACAAACAAAAAAAGATGTTTCAAACTATAAAGTCAACTTTTAGGGGGAGGTTCTGAAATTTGCAAATGTCTCATGTTCTGCTACTTTCCACCTACTTTGTACTCTATCTATATGTTTATCTTTACTTGGTAATCATTTGAGATACTATTTTACTAAAACTTTGAACTAGATGGTTTTTAAAGTTCTTTCCAGCTTTTCACCCAATACAGAAATCATTGTTCTCAGTGAAAAGATTTCATCCATGTTCACTGTTTTGTTTTTGTTCTAGTCCAATTGTTTAAATTCTTTCACCTACTAAATCCAAACCTGCTTACCCATAACATCTGTCCTCTGGAACAATACAACCTGTTTACTTCATGACAGTTCTTCAGATATTAAAATGGAGCCCTCATGCCTTACATTTCTAGGCTAAACAACTCAAGTGCCTTTTACTTTTGCTCATGTGAAATGGTTTCCAGACCCTTTACCATCCTGGTTGCCCTTTTTGAATATGTCACGAAGGTGTGTTGATGTGCTTTTTAGAAATGTAAACTGAGAAACAAGTACAATATTTCATCTGACTAGCCTGGGGGTGCCTATATTCTGACCACTATACCTTACCATAAGATTGTTTCTGCATCTCAAGAGCAGGCTTAGCCCACATTTCACAATCTTATCCAAATTCTTTTCTGAAATTAGTATATATACCAACTCTGATTTGACATATCAAACCTTATTAGAAAAAGTTTATTAGAAAAAGGAAAATGTTTAGTTTGGTCTGAATTTTTTAGTGTACCCAAGACTCAGTGAGTTACTATATTCCTTTTTAAATGTTTATAAATCCCTTGTTTAATAACCTAGATTTTTGCTGGGTTTATTTACTGGTCTATAATTTTGGGAGTCCACCATTTTCTTTTTTGTAAACAGGGGTAATTCTGCCTGTCTCCTGCTTTCTGGCACCTCTCTACTGGTTACTGATTTCTCAGTAATGGCCATAATATTATAGTTGCTATCTTTCAGTTCTATCACTATCTTGGAAACAATCTGTGTTGAAAACTATGGATTCACTTTAAGCAACTAAATGCTTGTATGCTATATCTAGACCTATCTCAGGTTTGAGTTCCTTCTCCACCAAGATTACCCTAACATTTCCAGTATGAAGAGTTTCCTCCTTGCTAAAAAAGATGGAAGCAAAACAGGAGTTGAAAAGCTCTGCCTTCTGCAGTCTAGGAACCTTGTACCATATAGTAATAACCAGCACTTACATAACACTTTAAGATTTGCAAAGTGCTGTACTTAGCTTATCCCCTCTGATCCTCACAACAACCCTACAAGGTAGGTACCATTGTTATCCCCGTTTTACAACTGAAGGAACTGAGGCACACAGAAGTAAAGTTAAATGACTTGCTCTGGATCACAGTCAGCAAATGTTCTGAGGAAGGATTCAAACTCAGGTATTCCTAACTTGAAGTCCAGTATTCTTACCCACTGTGCCATCGAACTACCTATCTACTCCAAGCCATGACTAATCCTTTTACATGTGGACAGGACTTAGGAACCATGTTTGTTTTTAACATGAGCCAGGTTTGTTCTGTCTTTCTTAAGCCTCTCTCTTCCACCAGTGAAGGAGGGTAGCATGAGGGAATGAAGGTAAGGGATGGGAAGAATAATGTAATTTGCTCTGTAACAGTTCCACATATTATATGACAATAAATCTATATCTATGTATAGCAAATAAAAAAAAGAGTATTTAATGCATTCTTTTATAAATAAAAAGTTTTGGCAAATGAATATTTTCCCCTAACTTACCAGTCTCTTATTATGCTCATGTTCTTTCTTAACAATTTCAGCCAGGAGATCATGTCTTCTTAATGCTTCTTCAATCTGGAAATTAAACGGAAATAAAGAAATAGGTTTTGATGCTGTAACCCATGAACCCCAGTACATGCTCTCCTCAGGCTATTCTTTTGTAGAATAACTGCCTGCGCTACTTGGCCTTTCAGCTTAAAAAAGAAAAACCTTTGTAGTATGACAGAAACTCACTTTAAACTGGAATTTCTTCTTTGATTGTTCCACTCCAGATGTCACCCTCCTCAGCTGTTCAGTTTGAAAGAGCTGTTGTTTCCACATCTTCCCAAGTGTTTGGCCAGAAATGTGGAGGTATGGAAACTCTTCCAGAAGCATGGGCAAAAGATTGTCATCCTTTATTTTCACTAAATATGAAGACAAATGCAATGAAACATGAAGTCTGGCAAAGTGAATAACATAATTTTCTAACTGCTGTAATCCTTACTTCTATTTTAGTGATGTCCTGTGCATTAAGGCACATCACTGTACTAGTTTCTACTTCACCCCAATGTTACCTTGTCCCTATTACTGACAGCTGGGATGTTGTGCTGGAGGCTGTTTTCAGCTCACTCATCTTTCCTGAAGCTACACAAAGCAAGCAAAGCACCTAATTAAGAATTTGTAAGAAAGCCCTACTTTGTAACTGTGGGGAATAAAAGCAAGGCCTTAACTCAGTGGAACAAAGATTATGGCAATCCTTGTGGCATGCATGGTTTTCCTTGTAATTGGAAGGACAAGCTCCCAGTAGAATCCTGGCCAGAGAAACAGGAAGATTGCTTGGGGGTTTCCTTCTTGCTTCACTTGTTTTCTAGAACCCAAGAAGAATGGTGATCTAGGGTAAACAAAAGTGTCTGAGTTCAAACTCAGAGCAGTGGTGAAGAGCAATTAGTCAAAGCCTTTAGTTTGATCCCAGTTTATCAGGATTCCTGCTCTAATCAATTATTTAAGAACACTCCATTCCAGGGCAGCTAGGTGGTACAGTAGATAGAGCACTAGCCCTGGAGTCAGGAGGACCCGAGTTCAAATCTAGCCTCAGACACATAATACTTCCTAGCTGTGTGACTTAACCCCAACTGCCTCACTTAAAAAAAAAAAAAGAATATTCCATCCCACTATGTAATTCAACATATGACTGAGGGAAAAAGTCTTTAGCTGACTAGTTGGTTTCACTCATGAACTTGTGGGGTTTCCTGTACACTTTCAAATGATGCTATTTTTCCACCAAATACAATTTTATGGTCCTTACGTGGAACTCCTTTCTTTGCCTTCGTGATGCTCCCTCTTGGAATCCACTGACTGCGTTTGAGATTCCAAGGCATGGTTTTTTTAGAATAAACTTTCACTGGCTGAAAAGTTTTTGGAGGTCTTTTATGAATATTTTCTTTGTATTCTTGTTCCTTAGAAACAAATGCAGAATTGTTATGTAGAGGGTAACTTTTAAGTAGAGAATAAAAATATGGTTATCTTTTCTCCTAATATTAATCCTACCAATTAGCCCCTATAAAATGGGTTCCCTCAGATAACCAACAGTAGTTTTGTAATACTTGGAGAGGCTAGTATATAATGGAAATAATGACACTTATATAACACTTTAACATTTATAAAATACTTTCCCCATAATACTGTGGCATAGGTTCTACAAGTTATCTTTAGTCCCATTTTACAGGCCTTGCTCATGATCACACAGCCATTATGTATTAGAACCTTCCCACTGACCCCTAGGAAGAATAAGAACTTTTAACTGGCAAGGTTCAAGAAGAATAGGGACTGTACCAACCTACTACCCATCTCTCAGTATCTCAGGCAGGATAGTTAGAAAATCTTTCCCCTAAAGAGCTAATAATTAAGCTACCCTTGGAAGTGATTTTTCTTCTATTTTCAAAACCCTGTTTTTGTTATTGTTAACTCAGACCTACATAATATCTTGTGCCCTTATACAGTGCTTTTCCCACCACAACTCTGAGACTCAGAAAGATTAAATGACTTGCCAAAGGACTGAACAACCATACATGGAAAAGCCAGGACCTAAACTCAGGTCTTCTGAGACTCTAACTCTAGTGCTTCTTCCATTGCACTATACCGCCTAGTCTAATGTTTCTTCATGTTATGTTCAAATGCCATCATCCCAACTGAAAATCTTGGCCTACTGTTACTTCCTGGTCTTCATTTGGCATCAGAAGTTCATTTCTTTCTTGAATTTCACTTCTATGCAACTGCTTTTCAAATGTGTCAGCTAACACCTAAAGAAAAAGTCAAGTCCCCAAGATGTTAGAAATACTATTCAAACTAATAAAAAACAAGGGGTTGGGAGGGAGGGCTTATTCAATACTGATTAGACCCGATGCAAACAAGCAGCTCTCTATATTCTCAATGTCTTCAGGAGAGACAGACTGCTACTGTATCTGACCCTTTTGCAGCATTTTACACTGCTGACTTTATTGATACCTTGCCTCCATGATACTGTCACTGTGTACAATGTTCTCCTGGTTCTGCTCACTTCATGTAGCATCAGTTCATATAAGTCTTTCCAGGTTTTTCTGAAATCATCCTGCCCATTAATGGATAGCCCCTCAATTTCTAATTCTTTACCTTCATACATGATAGGAGAATATAGAGGCTCTCTTATTTCTCTGAGCATTCCTCTGTCTTCCCTTTGAGTTCCTCAATCTATCCTCTGCCCCTCAAATATAAGTGTACTTCAAGGCTTTCTTCTTTTCTTCTATTCTCCCTAGGTAATCTAAATCTAATCCCAACTCTGCAATTGGCTCAAATCTTTTTCTACCTCCAACAAAACTTACTGCAGAAATATGAAACAAAACTGATCATTGATTCTGGAGGTGGGAGAGGGAAGGAATATGTGTGAGTGTGTGTGTGTGTGTGTGTGCACGCGCGCGCGCTGGGAGTGGGGTAATCAGAGAAGGCTTCATGGAGGAAATAGCATTTAAATTACATTTTAAGCAAGAAATTTGACAGATGAAAGGAGCAAAGGAGAGTCAAGGAAAAGGCAATAGTCTTAAAAAAAATCCAAAGAAAAACGCATGACCTTTTCTTCCTTTTTTTAAACATTTGCTTGTTTTTTAAATTTTGAGCTCCAAATTCTATTATATTCCCTCCCTCCTTGCGATGGTAAGCAATCTGATATAGGTTATATATGTGCAATCATGTAAAACATTTCCACTTTAGTCCATTTTGTGCAAGAATACAGAAAGAAAGGAAGGAAGGAAAAAATAGTATGTGTCAGTCTCTATTCAGATGACATAAGTTCTTTCTCTGTAGGTGGATAGCATTTTTCATCATGATCCTTTGGGATTGTCTTGGATCGCTGTATTGCTGAGAAGAGTTAAGTTAAATTCACAGTTGTTCATTGTACAATATTGCTGTCACTGTATACAATATTCTCCTGATTGTGCTTACTTCCCTTTGTATCAGTTCATGTAAGTCTTTTCAGATTTTTCTAAAATCACCCTGCTCATCATTTCTCATAGCACAATAATATTCCATTACAATAATAAACCACAACTTGTTCAGCCATTCCCTACTTGATGGGCACCCCCTCAATTTCTAATTCTTAGCCACCACAAAAAGAGCTGCTATAAATAATTTTGTACAAATAGATAACTGCTCTCTAAAATGACTGGATCAGTTCAAAACTCTACCAACAGAGCATTAACATCCTAGTTTTCTCACCTCCCTTCCAATATTTATCATTTTCCTTTTCTATCATATTAGCCAATCTGATGGGTGGGAGGTGATACCTCAGAGTTGTTTTAGTTTGCATTTCTCTAATCAATAGTAATTTAGAGCATTTTTTCATGACTATAGATAGCTTTGATTTCTTCTTCTGACTGCCCGTTCATATCCTTTGACCTTCCATCAATTTGAATTCTTATAAATTTATAAAACTTATATTCTTATAAATTTGACTCAGTTTTCTATATATCTGAGAAATAAGGACTTTATCAGAGATACTTGCTGTAAAATTTTTTATCCCAGTTTTCTGTTTTCCTTCTAATTTTGGTTGCATTGGTTTTGTTTGTACAAAAACTTTATTTTTAAAAAATCAAAATGATCCATTTTACATTTTGTAATGCTCTCTATATCTTGTTTGGTTCTAAATTCTTCCTTTTCCATAGATAAACTATTACAGGCTCTCCTAATTTGCTTATGGTATCATCCTACAGATCATGTATCCATTTTGACCTTATTTTGGTACACGATATGAGATGTTGGTCTATACCTAGTTTCTGCCATACTGTTGTCCAGTTTTCCCTAGCAGTCTTTGTCCTAAAAGCTTGGATTTGGAGTTTATGAAACACTAAATTACTATGGTCATTTTCTGTAATGTAATGTGTACCTAGTCTATTCCACTTATCTATTACTCTATTTCTTAGCCAGTCCAAGTCAGTTTTGATTATTACTGCTTTATAATACAGTTTGAGGTCTGGTACAGTTAGGGGCATGGTCTTTTCCAAATCTTTATCCTTCTTTTTTTTTTTTAAGGCAATTGGGGTTAAGTGACTTGCCTAGGTCACACAGCTAGTAAGTGTCAAGTGTCTAGGGTCGGATTTGAACTCAAGTCTTCCTGAATCTAAGGCCACAGCTCTATCCACTGCACCACCTAGCTGCCCCCATCATTTACCTTTGCTCGAAATCGTCGCAGATCTGACTCTTTCTGTATTTGTCTTCGTAATTTCCCCACTTGGAACTGTCTGCCTCTCTTAGGTGGCCCTTAAGTGATAAAGAAATATGACCTAAACATTTTTTTTTAAAAATGGAAGTCAATTGGGGTGTATAAGGTTGCTTACTGTGACCAAGAATTGTAGTAATACATAGATATGTACAATAAGCTCTTATAATCAGAAATGTCATTAGAATGCCAAGCCATTTGATTCAAGGAAGGTGAAAAATGAATTAGTACACTGGACCCTAACTGTTTATGTACTCAGTTTATACTTGTTTACATAGTTCCTAATGTGTGAAGAACCTTGACCTCACTGTAGGAGTCAAAAGAGAAAAATAAAAAATGGGTGCTAGGCTTTCCATTAGTTTCTTGTCTGGTTGAGGAGGAAAACCATACTCCGAGAAGGGTCTGAACACTTGTAAAATAACATTTATATCATTCTCTTATGCCAGTTTCCTATAGGCTGCTTTTCAAAGCCTTTACTCCTGCTCATCTGTGCATTCATTTATTCACCAGCATCCTGTGGAGAAAAGTGTGGAATGGCAAACTATTTTTTTAAAAGGAACTCTCAAATCTAAATACAGTAGGATTGGGTTACCAGAATGATTTTTAATGCATGGTACATGGAAACGGGAAGAAAAGGTCTTAGTTTATATTTCCCTTGACAGCTTTCCTTAAAAGAGACTTAGAGCACATAAATCATCTCCAAAAGCCTAGGAAGGCAAGAAATGATGTCAATTAAATATTTAATGTATATTATAGTGATTATTTATAATAAAGTACAGTTACAGCTTACATATTATATATGTATGCTTAAGATCCATAGTGATCTCATATAACATCAATGTGTACTTTTGTATATATTTTATATGACTCAGATCATAATTGTATTATTTTAAATGATTACAAGGTCTTTGTCTATTGTTTGCTTTTACATCTATGATTGTGTGTGTGTGTGTGTGTGTGTATTTGATGTCTGTCCTGAAGCAGAGAATGTAGTTCCTAAATCCACTTTCAGTGAAGTTTGTAAAATTGGAATGCAAGTGTATATGTAATTGAAGAATACGGTACAAAGGAATGATAAAAATAAATTAATACAGGAAGGCTTCCTGAAGACTAAGTTGAACCAATTTTTGAAAGTTAAAGGCAGAAATTAACTAAGGGGAGGAAAGAAGGCATTCTAGACAAGGTAAAGAACATATTTTGGGTATAAAATCTAGAACAAACAAGCAGATTTGCTGATGAAACTGGTACACTACTTTCAAAAGAAACAGGAGTAGAACTAGTAGAAGATATGCTGAAGAAATTAAATGTGAACAGGACAGAACCATTTCAAATTTGATGAAGAATGTAGGAGATTGGACAATACTGTCATTCCAGAACTTATTTGGCAAGATTGATTACCTGGATGAGACTTCTTTAGCAGTTCGTCACTGTACTGAAAAGATACATCATCATCTCTAATCTCTTCATTGTCTTTAGTCTTTGAACTCAGGGCATTTTTTAACATCTAATGAGAGAATTCTTTTTTAGTATCTTTAATTCAACACATCAGAACTGAAAAAAAGCTTGAATAAACTGCAGTAAATCTTTATAAAGGTTTTAGTAAATGACGTGGATGTTTAGGAAATCAAAAACAAGTATAAAATATTCACAGGTTCAATCAACAACTATTTACTATGTGCTTACTATTTGCCATGGCAGGCCCTAAGAATACAAAGAAAAAGTAAAAGTCTTTGCACCCTCAAGGACCTTGGGGAAAGACAAGATGCATTTACATCAGTATATACACAACGCATAGATATAAGGTAGGCATGTGGAAGGCACTAAGCAGCCAGAGAGACCAGGAAAGGCTTTATGTAGAAGATGGTGCTTAACTGAGTCATGAAAGCAAATAAGGCTTCCAAAAGAAGCAATGAGGCGGCACAGGTAGAGGTGAGCGAAGGCATAGAAACAGTAGAATGCATGTCATGTACATGAAAAACACAAGAAAACTAATTTGGCCAGACCGCAGAGCACAGAGAGCAAAGTACTATGCACCTGAGGCTAGACAGGTAGGATTGGGCTAAGATTCGAAGAGCTTTAAATGCCACATGAAAGTTTATATTTGATCGGCAACAGGGAGCCATTGGAGTTCCTCATATAGGCTATGTGGTGATGGGTTGGAGAAGGCAACAGGGTCAGATTCATGCTTTAGGAAAATCACTTTGGTGATTGGCTATAAGAAATTAATAAGAATAAATTATTAAGGATGATACCAAGGCTGTGAACCTGGGTGACTGAAAGTTTGGGGGGCTGCCCTTGACAAAAACAGGGAAGATTATGAAAGAAGGGTAGATTCTGGGGGAAGTCCTGTTTTGGACAGGTTTAAGATGCCTACGGGATCTCCATTTTGACACATACAATATGAAGTTAGTGATGCAAAACTGGAGATCGTGAAAGAAATCAGGATTAGATACACAGATACAGGAGTCAATGGCATAGAAATAAATAAAACCATGAGGACTCATCAGGTTACCAAATGAGACAAGGACAGAGAAAAAAATAGAAAAGGGCCTAGGTCAGAGGTTTGATATATACTTGCAGTTAGGGGGTGTGACATGAATGATGATTCAGTAAAGCAGATTGAGAAATAACTGGCCAAACAGGCTTACATATATTTAATTTTAAAATTGCCTTAAATCAGGGCAATTGGTAAAGGAATTTAACATCTTTCGAAATCAGGCTAACAACAGACTATCCTATTGTACAAATGTATGAATTAGTACTCTGTGTTGTTCTAGTACACTGTTTAGGTTTGAGGGGAACTGAGAAGGGGGCTACTTGAGGATACTGTAGTTTTGGTTTGTTTATTGCTTGTCATTTATTATCTACATAGAGAATATTTTTTAAAAAGTTTAATCTACACCAACATTTACCATGCCATATGAGAGAACAGATGAAGTAATTTTTAGGTGTGTCATATTCTTTGTAACAGTTTAGCTAATAAAGAGCACTTTCATGATTGATAATTAGAACAAAATTTGTTTCTTAAAGTCTTAGTTCCTAAGCCTAAGCCTAATTTGTAACCAAACTGTGAAATGCTCATTTAAATGGCAGTCTGCCTACTGAAAGTAAAAAAGACTTACTAAATCTAGTTCGTCCAATCGGTGAGAGAGTTTCTCTGACATTGAGTGCAATTCTTCCTCAGTCAACCTATCACTTGGTTCCTGGTGCAGAGGTAGCTTATCAGTGAGTAGATCACAGCTTTCTGATCTGCTATAAAATATAATCAAAATAGTTAAGTGACATCACTTAAGTAAAACACCTACGGCACTTCAACAGGCAATTGTTTTAGAAAATCACATGTTGCTTTTCAAGGCTTAATTCGGTTAACATTAATAGGCCCTCCATTAACAAAGGTACAAACACAATACAGAAACTTTCAGAAAATACATTACCTTATTGGTTTAAGAAGTCTTTGTATCCTAGGGCTGTATAAGTGAGACTCAGACACTGACAGCTTAGTTTCTTCAGACAAATGAGATGTTGAGGAAAGTTTATCAATGCTATTGAGGGACTAACAGAAGAAGAAATGATTAATTTGAAAAACTGCAGATACACAGATACTATTCTTAAGAACTTCAAGGTGTTACCTTTTGTAGTGGTTATCATCTTTAGTGAGAGGTAAAGAATCACACATAGCAAAAGAAGTCTCTTCACACTCTACTAATACTTTGAAGGTTTTTTAAAAAAAGCATTTTTGGCAAAATGTATAGAAATTAACTACATTTCCAAACATTCAACTACCTTCATGCTGTAGCTCTGATCCTGTGTACTTGTTGTTTCAGGTGTCACTGTATCTCCAACTAGATGTAAAATGACAAATTTCGTCTAAGATTCACGATGCCCAATAGTGAGGTCAAATTGATAGTACTTTATCTAATCACAGACTTTCTGATTCAATAGGGCTTATATTTACAGGTCTCTGATAACTAAAAGGCAAATTAATGAAATATTAACAGGCAAGCATGTTGATTAGAACTGCATTTCCACCCCCTTGGCCATCAGACAGTAAAACAGCTAACTTGAAATTTCACATCTCCATGTTATAACTGCTTAGGAAAGGTAACCAAATGAAATAAGGAAAAAATATTTTTTTAAGTTGCAAAAATTTTTACAAAATGCTGAAACTGTATGGCCTTGTCCTTGAGGCTTCCTCTTTCTCTCTCTCTATACTCTTGATTTGCAATCTTAATTGTTTCCATGGTTTCAATTATCACTTTTTTGTAGATGACTCTCAAATCTTTATCTTTAGCACTCAATTATTCCATAAACTGTACTCCCAAATTTCCAGGTGCCTGCTATTTATCTTCATTCTGCGTGTCCTGCCAGCAACTCAAACTCAGTATGTCCTAAATTAAATTCATCTTCTCCTAAAGTCTGTCTCACTTTTCCCACATCTCTACATCTATTAATGGCATTCACACCCTCCCAGTACCAATACTCAAAACCTCAGTATCATCTTTGATGACTGCTTCCACATTCCAATTAGTGGCTAAGTCCTATGTTTATAATCTCTAAATCTGTTCAAGACCTCTGTTGTTTCCTAGCTAATCCTCCTTTCTCTGGTCTTTCTGTTCTCCAACCCATCACACCACATAGATGCCAAAGTCATTATCCTAATATATATTTCTGAACTACTTACCACTGGGATCTTTTAGTGGCTCCCCACTGCCTGTAGGAAAATATGCAAAATTCCGGCTTTATAACATGAGGCCCTCCACAACAATCTAGTTCCAACCTACCTATCCAGGCTTATTATACTCCGTTCTCTTTCAAGCATTCTTTATTCTAGCTAAAATGGACTACTAATTATTTCCTAATCTTTGTTCAGTCAACTTCTGCCTCCATAGTTTGGTATAGGGCATGTTTCCTCTATGCCTAGGAACTACTTCTTCCACATCTTAAGTGAAATTCTCTTTTCCTTCAAGGTTTATCTCAGTACCATATCTTCCAATGAAGCCTTCCAGTAATCCCTTTATGAAAGTAATTTTTCTTCTCAAATGTTCTTAAAGCATTGCACAGATCATTTCTATCACATTCTACCTTGTATAATACTTATTTGTGTACATGTCTTATCCTTTATTGGACTGTAAGCAAAGAACAGTGTATATTGGTTTTTCTACCTATATAAATCTGGTTCCAAAGAGTGATTTACTCTACAATTTTTTTTTTTGTTTTGTTTTGTTTTTTAGACAACTGGGATTAAGTGACTTGCCTAGGGTCACACAGCTATTAAGTGTCAAGTGTTTGGTCTGAGGCCGGACTTGAACTCAGCTCCTCTTGACTTCAGGGCCAGTGTTCTATCCATTGCGCCACCTAGCTGCCCCCTACACACTTTTCTTGAAATGAATGAGTCAAAGCCAAAAATATCAGTTTTTCCATGATCAATTTCTAATGGAAAAGGAATTTTGAGAGCTATAGTTCTTACCAGATGTGAAGTAGGACTCTGCACCATGAATCCTTTCTGAAAATGAATCAAATGACCCTGTAAACTGAAGGCCAAAAAGAAATTAAGACCAAGACATTTCAAATTCAAGAATAAATGTATTTTTTTTTAACTGATTTATTTTTAGTTTTCACCATTCACTTCCACAAGATCTTGAGTTCCAAATTATCTCCCCATCTTGTCCCTCACCCCCACCCCATTCTGAATACCCTTTCCCCTAATCTGCCCTCCCTTCTATCTCTCTTCCCCTTCCCCTTCAATTTTCCTGTAGGGCAGGATAGACTTCTATATCCCATTGCCTGTATATATTATTTCCCAGTTGCATGTGATAACAATTTTTAGTATTTGTTTTTAAAACTTTGGGTTCCAAATTTTCTCCCTTCCTCCCTCCCCACCCACCCTCACTGAGAAGACAAGTAACTCAATACAGGCTATACATGTGTAGTCATGCAAAACACTTCCATAGTAGTCATGTTGTGAAAAACTAAGTATATTTCCCTTAATCCTATCCCGCCCCCCATTTATTCCATTCTCTTTTTTGACCCTGTCCTTCCTTAGAAGTGTTTGCTTCTGATTACTCCCTCCCCCAATCTGCCCTCCTCTCTATCATCCCCCTGCTCTCCTGTCCCCGTCCCCCACTATTTTATTGTAGGGTAAGATAGATTTCCATACCCAACTGTGTGTGTATGTTATTCTCTCCTTAAGCCAAATCGGATGAGAATAAGATTCACTCATTCCCTCTTACCTTCCCCCATTTCCCCTCCACTGTAAAAGCCTTTTCTTGTCTGTTTTATGTGAGATAATTTACCCCATTCTACTTCTCCCTTTCTCCTTCTCCCAGTATAATCCTCTCTCACCTCTTAATTTTATTCTCCAGATATCACCCCTTCATTTTCAACTCACCCTGTGCCCTCTATTTATCTATCTATATACATACATATAATTTTTTCCCTCCAACTACCCTAATGCTGACAAAGGTCTCATGAGTTACAAATATCATCTTTCCATGTAGGAATGTAAACAGTTCGACCTTAATAAGTCCCTTATGTAAACGTATTTTCTAATTCACATGTTCATCTTGTTATTTTCTTTATGAATAGAAAAAAAAATCAGTCAAAGTTCAAATATCAATAGACTACCTTACATATTCACATACTTTTTAGTCAATTAAAAATAAAAAGGAGCTTTTCCACTTACCATAGGCCTTTCATGCTTTTCATCATCATTTAAGGCTGAGGGATACTGACTCGAATGATAGTGTTCTCTTCCCATAGGGCAGGGTGCTGAAGGCTCAAGAGGATGGTATGGTGGCTGCAAAGGAATAGCTGAACGAATGGGTTCACCCAATTTTTTAGCATTTGGAGTCAGACTCTTGGAAGAAATTTCTGTAGACTCAACAGATGCAGCTAATTATTAAGAAAAATATTGAGAAATGGTTCATATATAGCAACTACCTGAATAAAGCATTAGCAATCTACTTTAAAACTGATGAAGGAAGGAGGTAACAGTATACGTGTACAAAAGAATATACATTCTACATAAACCTTGTTTTTTGCATGACAAGAATATATAAAGTGATTTTAACACAACTAATATATGTGACATGTCAATACAATACAGGGCACTGATTACTTAGCGAGTAGGAATACTTTCAAGTAATTGTATTTAAATTTAATAACCATTTGAAAACTACTACTTGAAATATAACATCAAATTATAAGATAAAAATGATGTCTTAGGCAAGAAGCTTGCCTTACAGTTAGAGGATAGTTCTATGCAATGTATGATTCCATACATGCAGCATATAGAAGGAAGGTCTGAAGCTGAAATTAGAACTAAAATTAACAGCAAGTACTTAGAAGAAGTACTGAGTATATGAAATCAAGAGAAAATACTAGGTTAGGCTCTTAGAAAAACTCCATACCGCTTTTCAAACACATAAGCCTGAGTTAGGAAGTTATCACAGTTTGAACTTAAGGGCTTAATATGTCCACTTACTATTATCTGCTATGTAATTTGAATAACATGAGGTAGAGTTCACAAAATCTTCCTCAGCCTTGGTTCCTTGGAAAGTTGAATCTTCTTCATTCTGTGATTCTTCAACTCCTAGAATAATTAATTACAAATAAATAAAACTAATTCTTAAAAGATTCTGGCATCAACAAACTAGAAACCAAGAGCTTCTTTTTATATAAGACAGAGAAAGAGCACTAAAGGAAACACATTTTCAGGAGGCTGTCTGTCAGCTTGGTTTATATAGCAAAATAAGTTTGAAAGGTTGGCTTTACCACCTACCAGATCATCAGGCAATATGACAGTTCAGAAAGTTAGGAATAACACAAATGCCATACATAAACAGATAGTCATTAAACAAAGAAAACTAATGAACCGAATGATTTTCATAACTCATCAACTTTCATTAAAGCTTGTTTTAATAAGACATTATGGGCTTGTAGAAATTGTTACTACTGAGTATATTCCTGGCCCTGGCCACAATCATATTGTTAATCTTCAATAGTTACTGAAGTCAAAAAATATACTTCCTGTCAAAATTATACTTCTGTGAATTTGGATAATAAAGTTAACTGAGTTTTCAAACAGATATCAAGACATAAGCCACTATAAGGTTATCTATTACACTGAATCATAACAAGTCAGCCTATAGGACTCTCTTCCTTTTCCATACCTCTATCTTATCACTTTCTATACCTACACATCTTATCACTTTACATCAGACTTTTCATTTCCACTGCTGCCCCTTAAAATGGCTCTCCAAATGAAATGTATTTATGATCATGCTTTTGTATATAACAACTCATGTAAAAATCTTACTCTAAAATCCCACCTTTTTAAAAAAAACTCCTGGGGCAGCCAGATGATGCACTGGATACAGCACCAGCCCTGGAGTCAGGAGGACCTGAGTTCAAATCCAGCCTTGGACACATGATGCTTATCAGCTGTGTGACCCTGGCAAGTCACTTAACCCCACTGCTTAGCCAAAAACAAAAAAAAAAACCCCTTGATGTAACTAAGCATTATAGGAGCACCAACTATGCAAAAAGTAAGCAACTCGGGGCAGCTAGGTGGTGCAGTGGATACAGCACTGGCCCTGAAGTCAGGAGGACCTGAGTTCAAATCTGGCCTCAGACCAAACACTGACACTTACTAGCTGGGCAAGTCACTTAACTCCAACTGCCTAAAACAAAACCAAAAAAAAACCCTTTCTAGGGATCACACATTCTTTGGAGCTCTTTATGCATTTTTATGAATTGTAATTGCTTTGTTAGGATTAAATAATTTCCAGGCATGTGTGTATTTGCACTGTTTCCTCAATACAAAAGTAACTTTTTATTTTCAGTGCCTTAGAATCATGGAACGGGTAGAATACCTGGAAGGGGTAATACTAGACACTAAGAGCCAACATTTTAACCTATGGTTTCTCATCTCTAATTTGCTCTAGGTCTCTAAGGAAGGGAAGGGGCAACACAGAGGCTAGTCTAGATGTCACTGTGTAAGCTGAGAAGCATTGTGATACAGTGGAAAGAACTGAGTTGAAGCCCTGCCCTATTACTTATTGCCCACGTGACTCTGCCAAGTCCAGATAAGGGGACTGGACCAGATGACCCCTGAAGCTCCTTCCAGCTCATGTAGTCTATGATCTTATAACATTAGAACCTCCTCCTTATTTTCCTAAACAGAAGTTTAGGGAAGGTGAAGGTGAGGTGCCTGGCGTCATCCAGCTTGTCAGTGTCAGAGCTGGGACTAGAACCCAATGTTCTTTTCAAATTATAGTGCTGGTTTTCTATTGTCTGTCCCTATAGCTTTTTTTCTTTTCGGGTGAGGCCATAGGGGTTAAATGAATTGCCCAGGGTCACACAGCTAAGTAAGTGTCAAGTGTCTGAGGCTGGATTTGAACTCAGGTTCTCCTGACTCCAAAGTTGGAGCTCTATCCACTGTGCCACCTAGCTGCCCCTATAGCTTTTACTTTATGGTATATAAGAGTATGGATAATCAATGAAAGTGTCTGGCTACATCACTTTTTTTTTCTCCCAAATGAAAAAGTTCAGTAAGTTTACCAGAATCTTCCATGTAAGATTTCATTCATTTCCGCAGGCAACATTAAAATTTGCTGGTTTACTAGTGACTGTATTAATCCTGCTTCCTTACTCAGTGAATAATCTGTTAACGCTGCTTCTCTGATGGAAATACATTATCAGATAGAATATAGAAATTTCAACCATAATGAACTATCTATTTGTATTTCAACATCCTTCTAAGATATATGATGTCATCAGTGTGAACACACTAATATCTAATGAAGTTCCCAATCCCTTTATACTTTTTTTTTTCCCTTTATACTTTAACAGATAGTCTTTATGGGCTACTGTGGCTAAAGCAATTTATTACCTAATGGCCAATCTCCTGTTGATGATTTTCTATGAACTTAGCTAGGTGAATCCTCAAGAAGACAGATATATATATGGTCTGCAGTTAGACCACAACCCAAATCCTTTCCACCTTTTTAGAATCTGCCAGAGCTTGTGCTCCACTGACAACTTTTAATATCCTAGAGTTTACTCCATGTAGTGATGGGACAACAGAATAAGATTTTATATCTTTATATAGCTAATTTCAAAGCTATATTATCTAACCTGATTCCTTAAAAATTCAATTGAGGTAAAGGTACTATAGAGGAGGAAACTGAAGCTCAGAGAAATAAAGTCAATTGCCTGTGATCAGACAGTTGGTAAATCAATCCAGGTCTTCAATACTCCATCCACTATGCCATGTTAATTCTTAAATACAGGGCATTCTTTGAAATCTTTCTATCCTAGAAGATTAAATATTTAACTCTACCCTGTACTTTTCTTCAACTATGTAAAGCTTAGGGTCTCTCAAATAAAATCACTATATATGTATTTATTTTGCATAGTATATATAGATGCTAACTTCCTCTACAGAACATATATTCGTAAAGGGCAGGGATTATTTCATTTTTTGTCCTTGCAGCTCCAGAGCCTAGCACAATGGTTGATGCAGAGTAGACACTTAAATACTTGTTGATTGACTGAACATGTTTATTTTAGGAAATTCTGTGCAGAAGGTGTGTTTAGAAGTTGAGATATTTAAAACCATTCTGGGAGATGGGAAATGACATGCCATTCAGATTATTAGGAATAAAAATAACTCATTTAAACAGTGCTTTATGGTTACATAGTACTTTACATAAATTCTTTGATCCTGGTGACTTGCCTAAGATCACAAGGAAATGCTAGAACTCAGATCCAGGTTTTCTAAGTCCATTTCTCTTTCCACTATCTCACATTTCACTTCTTAATCTGTCTTAAAGGTACTAAAGGTACTTTAGTTAACAATTTTGTTTATGATTAATGAAAAATAGTCAACTATAATTTCATTCCTACAAATAAGTCGATTAGTCTTTAAATTTAGATCACAAAATATTTCTCACTACTTTATAACTAGGCTGTAGTTTATAATGTAATTATCATTTAAAGTTTCAATTACGTACCATCTTTCCTTAAAGAAAAGGTGTGAGCTGTATCTCCAAGTCTAATCAATTCACCAGTGGACTCTGATCCATCTATGTCCCAAGATGGAACAAAAAGCTCAGAAGATTGGGAAGACCTGAAAAAATTTCTTAGTCACATTTAGCAAATGCCTGTCAAAACCACAAGAGGGTTTTCCAAGTTAGGATTCCTATATCATCTAATTACATAAAGTATGACAATAATAGGATTGGTGGCCCCCAATCTTTACCATTTTGCACTTCACTCTTCTGCTCATTCTGGTCTGTTTAATAAAGAGATTTCTTTGTCACCTTTACTCTCTGGCACAAAATTTTCTGACAGTTTCCAAACAAAGGCAATAGCACTTTGCAGTCATAGCCTTTAAGTTATGGTTCACCAAAACATCTATGTCAAAAAATCAGAACTCCCTGTATTTAAAGCATGAAGAACTGTGACGTGTTTGAGAACCAGAAGATATCATAAAATCAGTATTTAAGAAAACTGACACATAAGTCAGGGTTCAAAAACCTCCCTTCGGAGGATTTAAAATTACTTATAAAAGATTTTACAAAGTTTTGAAGCATGGTAAATAAATGTATCCAGGTTAACTTAATTACTGTCATTCTGGCATATTGTATTAGACAACTGTATCAAGTATAAGGAAAAGTGAAACTTGTTTCATTAAGTCAACAAAGAAAAAGCCTACCTCCCAAATGATGTCATTGCCTGCACTGGTCTGATCTCTCTAAACTTTTCTTCCAATTCTTCTGAAAATATGCCTTGAATTGATTCTTTAGCTACTCGGTCAGTTTCAACTATTTAAAATACATTAAAAAAAAAAAACCAACAACAAAAACCTAAGTGAGTATCATCAGATTTTGTTACACTTAAGAGAGTATTTATCATACTTCCTATATACATTCCCCCTAAAGATGTACATAACAATCTTTCCCATGGATTAGTACATAGTTTAATGAATTGTTATGGCCAGAAAACAAACTGTTCTGTGGCTAACCCTCTGATGAGACTCCCTCTAAATCTGTTAGACTTGTTCCTAGATAATAAATATCAGACACATATATCCATTTCTTTGACTAGATCTGAAGTATTTCCAGGCTGGTAGGGCCTGTCAACGCTGGTACTACTCTGGCACCTGTCACAAAAAGGCACTGGCACAGGATGGGGATAATACGAGTCAGGCAACAAAATGCAAGACTGAAGCTTCTGTTATTCTACCTCTTCAAGTTAACTCTCAGGCTTTCCTTTAGGGATACAAAGTTTCTATTTTATTTCATATTTGACCTGATGCCAATCAATAAAGGACATCTTACCAAATATGGAAGAAAAGTAAAACTGCTTTTTCATAATTTAGTACTGTAGAATGTTACAAAAATTGAGGGAAAAGAACATAAGTGCCTCTTTCCCCCTTAATTTTTTAGTTCAAAAAGTTTTACATGAAATATTAAAACTCTAATTTAAACTCTCGTGAGAAATGCAAATTGGGAATTATGTTCAGTCAATATAATCAGACTTTATTTTAGCCAAGGCCTGCTATGAATTATTAAACTTAATTAAGTTACCTTTTAGTAGTAAGTTGTTAGAGTTTAACTTCCCCACTCTTATAAGCCTAAGTCCCTTGTTTTATAAGACTTCCCCTTTTCTGTGTGAGTTAAAGTTCCCCTTTTTGTGAGTTAATTCCTCATTCAGACTCATGAAAATTTACAAAACACTCCATGATGCTTTCATAGTATGTCAGTGAACTGCTTCATTAATCAGACACCGAGTCAATAAGAAAGCTAATCTTTGATTTAATTAAAGTCATGGAATTGGCAACTCTTAACAGCCCTAATGGTATACATCAACCTACTTCCTATAAACTCCACAAATATGCATGTGTATGAATGTGTATTAATCTCATGAATATATATTCTCATTAGCTTCTCTTTTCAGACCATAAGAACGCTCTGCATTCTTCCATGAATGGTCTTTGGCTACTGAGGAGCCACTGACCCTGTTTACTGGTAACTGCTAACTCTGCTAATAAACTGAACACTCGGACTTTTTTGTCTCAGGTTCTCTTTATCTTTTATTGTGACACTAGCATAGTAGGCTTCAATTCCCATAATGCTTGCGACTGATGACAGATCCTCTAAGATGTTTCCTAGACAACTGTGCATGAGTTTGTAGCATCGTTATGTTAACTGATGAAGACTCCAATTAGTAAGGATTTTATTCTAAGTAGTTTAAGGAGGCAAGGAGCAAGTGGGATTGCTGTCAGTGGCATGGACAGAGTAGAGGCAAGACAAACACTATTAGATAATCATGGTATTCATGCATCTATGTAATGAACTTGGACCATGAGGACTCCACAATTAAGGCAAGAGGTTTCGAGCAGTCTCTATCATAACCTGAAAAACCCCAGGGAAGCCTCCAAGAGGCACTGGCATAGGACCTCACGTTCACCACTGGGACTTGTATATGCAAAATGACTGAGCCTTCTCACTATGCTGAGTCAATCAAACAATAAGCATTTTTTCAGTACCTGCTATGTTCCAGGCATTATGCTAGGCATTGGAGATAAATACAAATGAAACAATACCTATTCTGAAGAAGTTTACATTCTAACAGGAGAATCAATATGTTAATAATCTATGTATAAACTAAATATTAAAAACAAATCAAATAAAAAATAATTAAATATAAGGCAGTTTAGGAGGGAGAGCACTAGCAACTGCAGGTTGGGGGGAGGAGTAAGGATCAGAAAAGGCTTCCTGTAGAATGTACTTGAGCTAAGTCTTGAAGGAAGAGAAGGATTCTATGAGGCAGAGGTGAGGAGGGAATGTATTCCAGGCATGGGGGCAGCTAATATAAAGGTACAGAGACAGAAGACTGTCATGTGTGAAGACTAGGGAAAAAACCAGTTTGATGGGATTGCGGTGCAGAAAGGGAAATAACATACGTTAAGTTTGAAGAGATGAGTTGGGGACAAGTTATATAGGTTTTAAAAGGAGCCACTAGAGTTTTCTTAATAGGGGAGTGACACAGTCAGACCTGCACTTAAGGGAAATTAATCTGGCAGCCCTGTGGGGGCTGGAGTGGGGAGATACTTGAGGCAGGGAGGCCAAACAGAAAGCTGGTGGTGGTGAGGGTCTGAAATAAGGCTGTGCAAGATAAGAGGAGAGATGTCAAAGATGTTGTGGAGTTAAAAAGGAAAAGATCTGGCAACTGACTGGGCATGTGTGTAAGGAGGAATGAGGAATAGAAGAAAATGACAATCTTACAAACACGGGAGACTGGAAGAATGGTAGTTCCTTAGGTGGGAAACTTGAAAGGGTTTGGGGGGTGGGTGAAGATAATGAGTTCTATTTTGAACATGTTGATTTTATATGTGTTTGGGATATCTGATTCTTAGGTGAAAGACTGGAGGCTGGATACATACATGTATAAATTCATATATATATATGTATACATATACATATACACACATATATGTAGGGAGACAGAGAGAAACTGAGACAGAAAGACACAGACACACTGAAGAGTTGTCTACATAAAGATAAGCAAACTCATAAGACTTAATCAGTAATATCCAACTCTTTGTTGGACATTTGAGAGATTTTCTGGGCAAAGACACTGAATGGTTTACAGATAAGGACTTGAGATAAACTGGGTTAAGTGACTTGCCTAGGGTCACAAAGTAGTGTCTCAAGCCAGATTTGAACTCAGGAAAATGATTCATCCTGACTTTAGACCCAGCATTCTATTTACTATGCCACTTAATGCTCTAGCTTAGCCTACCCATAAACAATTAGTATTTCTCCAATTATTTAGAACTCTTATTTCTGAAAAAAAAGTGCTTTGTAATTATATCCATACAGTTCTTCTGTGTATCTTGACAAGTACACTCCTAAGTATTTTATATGTTGTGGAATTTTTCTACCTCTTCCTGATGGATTTCATTGGTAGTATATAGAAATACTTATGATTTATTGGGGTTTATTCTATTCTGATTAACTTTTGAAAGAGTCGCTTGCTAGAGGTCTGACCACTCACTGTTGAAAACTGGCTTGGTAAACATGAAGCAGGAAGTCCGTTTTGGTCATCACCTTGAATTAGAGTATTTCATCAATGTTCGCTACTGACAGAAAAGGCAATATAGAATCACAGGAAATTCACTTGAAACAAATTTTCTAGAACTTTAAGCTGAAATACTAAAGGATCCCAAGCAACAAATAAAACCTGTTTAATAAGATGATTTGAAATTGTTATGTATTTTAGTTATGTGTTAGTTTTGAGAAGTAATTTAAGAAACTTTATAAGGTAACAAGATTCAAATGTCAAACATAAGGATAGGCTAGAGGTGTTCCAAGTATTCAGGGCAAGTTCAAAGTAGTACCATCTAATTAGAAAATCACAGACGGAATATTATATCAGTTACATTAATCAGTCCAAATCTCTTATTTTACAGCCATAGCAGACATTCAATTCAAAATAAAACCAAACTTTCAATTTAAAAACTCACCTCTTTCCTGAGAGGATGCCTCACTATATTCTGTAAGGTACTCCAGCAATCCATCAAATATTTCTAAGAGATTTTTAATAGACTCCTTATTTCCTCTTACAATATTTTCTCCTAAATAAAAAATAAATTATTTTAAAATATCTTGATTAATGTAAAATACATACATTCTTGAAATGGACACACTTGCATAAAAAGACTCAAAGATAGGGGATCCTAAACTAATCTAGTAGAAACCTGGGTACTGGAATGTTATCATGTAGGGGAAAAAAAATACAACCTTTAAATGCTCTATCATTAAATCATTTAGCTCCTTAAGAGTAGGGATGGTTTTTTGCCTTTCTCTGTATTTCCAGTGCTTTACAGTAACTGGCAAATATTAAGTGCTATATAAATGCTTGCTCATTGACAGTATTAGCATTATCTTTTAAAAATTGTTTTTAATCAACTTTATATCTCAATATACTACTTCCACTTCCCTCTCAGAGAGCTATCCCTTGTGACAAATAATAAAAAGAAAAAAAAAACAATTCAGGAAAACTAGCACATGAACCAATTCTGACATTATAATATAGTGTTTCATACCCTTAGCAAAAAAGAGGGAAGTGCATTCATATTTCTTCTTTGGTGCCAAGTATGGTCATTATAATTTCTCAGAATTCATTTTCAAATTATTTTGCTGGGTTTTTTTTTTTTCCATTTACACAGTTGTTACCATTATGTATATAGCTTTTCTGATGCTGCTTATTTCACTTTGCATTAGTTCATATAAGTTTTCTCACGCTTTGGTTTTCTTCATATTCATCTTTTTTCCATTACATTTATGTACATTTGTTTGGCCACCATTCCTTTTATTTTTAAGAAACAGGCTGTAATGGCACATCCTCTAGTCATATTTTTAATAAGAAAAAAAAGTATTTAAGTGACTTTTTATTAGAGGAAGACAAACTACTTGAATTTATAGGTCCCTACCTGCACGCAGATGCTACTTTGTTCAGGAGAAATTTGTTGGGCTACAGCCTGGCGTAGTTGATCGACTGTTGCACTTGGAATAAAGAAGACCTGGGTTCAAGTCCCGCTTCTGACACTTACTAACTGTGTGACAATGGAAAAAATCGCTTAACCTCTCTGAACCTTAGTTTTCTCATCTGTAAAATTGGGATAACAATACCTGTAGTACCTATCTCACAGGGATGTGATGTGGATCACATGAATTAATGGATGTAAAACAGTATATAAATATTTACCACATAAATATTATTTGGATATGAAAGGTAAGATTTCATATGATTACTTCTTCTTCATGCACGTTTAATAGTCCATATTTTTTGCTAATTAGATGGGCAGAAACATGCAAGGAAACTGAAGGAGGTGGACTGTCTTAAGAGCTATTGAAATTAGTTCTCACAGACTCTTAACAGTACTGGCAATGCAGTTCACAAAATGAACTTAAGAGCCTATGAAAAACACATCCTCTATCTGTAAAGACCTTTTTCACTTTCTTATCTCAGTACTGGCAGCAGTACAAAACAATAAGAAGAGAAGCAATGGTGAAAGTTTTGGTTTTGAGAGAATTCATTTATTTACTCATAATTAAAATGAATAATAAAGCTCCATCTAGTACCACTCAAATGAGGTCATATAGAAGACTTTTTGTTTTAAAGAACATCAGATAATGATTATTATTCACACATCTAGAACAAAAAGTTGATGCTTAGAAAAACTCCTACAACCAAAGTTACAAAAAATGAGGAGTAAAAAAGCTGAACGCTCAATAAAAAAGAAAATTGTATAGTTTTTATTTCCTATCTGGGTACACAATTGTAAGTATCTGTAGGGAGTCTCTGGTTTCTAGGGTGGGGAGAACAGTTTAGCAGCTCAGCATACCATACTGTGAATTGTAATTCCACTCTCAATTGAGTTCCCTTCAACTTCTGGCCCCAATTTTCTCATCTGAAAGATGGAGATGCCAGTCCTAACAGCACCTAACAGAACTGTGACATTAAAACTATGTCATACTAACATATTCTACAGTCTGACCTCCTCTCTGGCATTCAAGGTTCTCTATCTACCTTTCTAGGCTTATCTCATATAACTTTCCACTGCTGGAAAAACAGATGGATTAGTCCTACTTTGGCTCCTGGACACACCATGAACCTTCCCATCTTCTTGGCTTGGTTCACACTATCTCCTAAGCCTAGAATTCCCTCTTCTCTAGACGAATTTCTATAACTGAATGCCACTTCTATGAAGTGTTCCTACTTCCCTCCTCTAAACCATTACCCTTTGACTCTAAAATAACCTTTGTTTTGCACTTCCCAAATGCATTTATATAGTAATATACATTACAGTTATCTGCCTTAGTGTCATATCTCCCTGCAAGTCTGTAAGATCCAACAGGGAAGGAAGTGTCTTTTCAACTTACTCCTCTCCTAACAAAGAGCAAAAAGCACCAGGTGCTTAATATTTGAATATGAACAAAGCGAAGGAAAATAAATGAACAAATTAATTTACTACTCCCATCCTCTCATTTTTATCAATATGGCAACCAGCCCAGTGAAGTTAAGTGACTCGATGAGAAAATTGTGGCTGAAAGACAATTGCTTAAGACAGTATATGATAAAAATATTAACTATGGAGTCAGAAGATACATAGGTTCAAATTCAACTCTGTCATGTTTTCCTGTTTATGATCATGGCCAAATAGTCACTTCTACTCTCTAAGTCTCAGTTTCTTCATCTGTATAGCGATGGCCACAGTACTTAGATTATTATTACAGGGTTGTTGTGAGGATCAAATGAGAATGTATGTAAAAGCACTTTGCAACTACGTGAAAGTCATCTAAGCACCTATCTTACTGCCTGGCACAGAGCAGGAAATTTATAGTATTTGTTGACTCTACTTCAAGATTATTAATTACAAGGAGGCATTTATTATATAGATCTTTTGACTATAAATCCAGTGTTCTTTCCTCTTTAGCATTTAAGCAATTTTTATCTGCTCAATTAAATGTCTAGGGTCTAAAGAAACAAAATAATTTCCCCAGGAAAAATATAATTGTTTGAATTCAGTTTGAGATGGTTCATGTTACTAACCTGTTATGTGGGACAAGCTGACCTGCAAGTAATCCAAAGCCAGTGAATCAATAATTGCTTGCATATTGTGTGCATCATCTTCTTGGTTCTTAGGGATAGTTATGAGGTCTGTGAAGGAAAGGGAAATAACATTGTTTTATAACTACAAAATACCAAATTCTGAAAATGTTGACTAATCCAGGTTTGGGGTGACCAGGGGGTCTAGTCTAGGGGTGTGGCAGCAGAAATGGAGGAGAAGAAGAGGACCACAGAATCTTTAATCAACGATAACCCATTGTACACGGGCAGTAAGTTATGTTAAAGATGACTGAGGAAACACTGAGAAAAACACACTGATATTGACATAAAGAACTCAAATTCTGAAAGACAATTAGACTTCAAAGGGGGAAAAAAACCAGTTCCCTTAGTAAATATGCTTTTTTTCTCCTAAACTCAAATCAAATTCAAACTTTCAAATGCTGACTGCATCTTATACAACCTCAGTGCCATTTTAAATGCATCTAATCAGCCAAGCTACAATTAAGCAGAGTCATTAAATCCATGCAAAATTATTTAGAACATAACTGTTGTTCAGTCATGTCCAATTCTTTGTGACCCCATGGACCCAGCATGCCAGGCCCTTCTATCCTACACTATCTCTCGAAGTCTGTTCATGATCATTGTTTCCAAGACATTATCTATGCATTTCATCTTCTGCCCTCTCCTTTCCCATTTGCCTTCAATCTTTCCTAAAATCAGGGTCTTTTCCAAAGAGTCCTGTCTTCTTGTTATGTGAACATCATAGGATCATACATGGCTTTAGAACTGGAAAAGCCCTGTTTGTTAGCAGGGCATTACAGCAAGTTCAAATAGGAGGTAGCACTCTCTTTTGTAATTGCAAAATGACTAAACTGCAGTGAAAGCCCCAGGAGACAAAATATAGAAAAGACACTGTCCTCATGTCTTGGTACTCTTACCTGGTACTTCTTCTCCCAAGATAGAATGATAAAGAGTAATAAACACATTTGCATCACACTCTGACAGAGACTGTATCCTCAGGCAAATTCGACATTTCAAAAGAAGGTTATTGGCAACTGCTATCCACTCTGGAAAAAAAAGATGTAAAAAAATGTTAGTGAACTAGAAAAAAGTAAATCTAAAAAAAAACAGGCACCGAATTCTGTTAAATAGATAAGGAATCAAACAAAAAGTTGTCTTTAAATTAAAAATATTTATAAGTGTAGGGGAAACTCATACTCTAAATGTTATTCTGTAAATAAGAGATCTGACTATAAATTCCTAAAAGACATTGCCTTAGTTTTTATTAGTATTTAAAGTAAATTATAAATTTATCCACTTCTGTGATACTGCTTTTACTAATAAAATAGAAATAACAATAAAAAAAGTAATCAGTATTACCTTTTAAAGACTGTGAATGGGAGCCCAAATGTTACTTCATTACAACTTTAAAACAGCAGCTCATGGTAAAAATAATGAAACACCAAGAACTTTGAGATGGTGAGATTTTGAATCTCAAAATAGTTTCCATCCTTCTAATACGAACATAAGATACTATTCTACTAGTTTCTCCACAAACACCACCTTCTCCATGAAGGTCCTTCCTGTTCCCAAGAAGTTGCTAGTGTCCTGGAGTCAAAAAATTACTTTGTATTTATTTTGTACATAGTTATGTACATGTTGTTTCTCTCCATAAGCTACTTTGAGGGTAGGAGTTATTTCATTTTTGTCTTTGTTTCCCCAGAGTTCAGCTTACAGGAGGTGCTTAATGTTTATCTGATTCGGGCAAAATTTGTAATTATCATAGGAAAACAATTCTCTTATCATTCTTCTGCCATTAGAGAAGTAACAAGCAGTACTCACTTCCCACTGTCAAGCTTTCTAAGCTACCACACTCTAGGACATTATTAGCATAATGGACTGCTGAGCACAAAGTAGCTACATCTGCACCTGGACAGCAACAACTCAACCAATGCACAAAGCTGGTCATTCTGAGGGACTGACATCGATGGCTTGATTTTTTTTTCTTTTTACTGAATTTTATCTAGTTTATCCTGTCCATATCTTCTTTGTGCACAGCTGCCTGCAAACGGTCTTTCCCATTAGATTGTGAGCTACTTCAGGGCAGGGGCTGTGTTTGCCTTTCTTTGTAACCCCAGGGCTTAGGGGTAGTTCCTGGCATATAATCAGACTCCAAATAAATGCTTGCTGACTTAACTTGACAAACCTCAACATGGCCATTTCACACCATAAATACATTAGGTAAAGCTTTACAAGAAAAAAAGGATATATTAAGTTTAAGGTTCCAACACTGCCAGACTCAAGCTATAACGTGGATAACAAGAATTAAGAAAAGACAGACCAGGAATCTAACTTGATGAGGTTTTCACAACCACCTTTCGGATTGGAAAATCTGTTTTGCTTAGGTTCCTTCAATTAAAAAACACGTCCTCCTAGATTCAACACAAATCTACCTTCTCAAAAGAAACAAATGAGCTACCAATAGTCCAAGTGTGAAAAGAGTAGTTGTGGTGCTCATATCTTTTCTGCAAGGCAAAAACCAGACCTGGAAAAGGGTTATGGGCTGGATATCCAAGATCTCCTCCCTCCTCGCCAGCCCTAAGGAGCCCGTCTAGTGCTCCCCAGACCTAGCCCCCCCCAGATTCCCTCCCCTCGGGCTGGCTGGTCGCCTCGTTAAGAAAAGGGGAACCCAAATAACGGAGACATCACAGAAAACCATCCACGGAACAGGCATCCCAGGGAGCCCTGGGTCCCCCAGAACGACTTCTGGAGCTCTGCTGGGTGTGAAAGACGTGAGTTCAAAGCGCTTTAAGGATTGTAAAGCACTTTATCTATCTACCAGCCAGTCCTGCAAGCTAGCGGCGGGCAGGGGGAGGGGCGGCGGCCCCGCACATTCGCAGCGTGCACACCCCCCCATGGGTGTCGGCTTCAGCAGGGAGACTCACCAGCCTCCTCCCGGGCCTCCATGTCCGCGAGGGCTGTACACCGGCGGGGCTCGCGGGGAACGGTGTCCTGGAGAGACCGTTGAGGGAAAAGAGTGTGGCGAGGGAGGACGACGCAGGGCGCGGGGGGTGGGCGGAGGGCGAGGAGAAACCGTAAGCTAACTGGGGGAGGCGATGGAGGGACGTTAAAACTTCTCGCCGCTGATTGGCCATCTGGCCGCACTTCCTGTCGCAGCACGCGGCCAGGCAGCGGTTTAGGGGCTACAAATCCAGCTCCCCGCGGGATTGTTCCCTCTTCGGCCTTCTCAGGCCGGTCGGTCGGTTTGACAGACCGGTGGCCAACCTAGTATAACCAGTCAACCTGGGGAGCTAATCGGAGACTTCCGGTGATCCGCACATTTTTCGTGCCCTTCCGCCTAAGTGAGTGGGTAAATAGTGCTGTTGCCGGCCTTGTGGGTTGGGGGTTACGCTCACGTGATAGGAGGAGCCTCTGCCTCCTTTTCCTTGACAGAGTACTATGGCACTTTAGAGTCGCGAGCGTCTGGCCAGTGGTGCAGCGGCGTTAATGGTTTACGGCCTGGCTTATCGTAGAAAAACCGAAGAGTGAGGTTGATTATTCTTGATTTCGTGAAAAGTAAGGGCGTTCCCTGAAAGAAGAAGCTAAGCAAAGAGAAACATCCGTGGTTGGGGCGCTAAGAGTTAATTACGAGCTAAGGTGGGGGAGGGGTGCTGGGATAGCAACCAGAGGCTAGAACATGGCGGCGCTCAGAACGCCTGCGGGTGTTGTTACCTTGGCGTCTTCCCCCTCCCCCTCCCTGAATGGGTGGGGCGATGAGGTCATAGAGCGGTTCCCATCGCGCTTTGCGGCGGAGGAGGCGGTCCGGGTATAAAACCGGCTGCCGGGAGCTCTCTGGCTCCTCATTCATTTCCACCGGCTTGGGTTCGTCTTGTTTTAGCTGCAGCCTCCGTCTCAGCCACCGCCCCCGCACGGCCTCGCGACCGCCGAAGCCGCCTTCCCCCCCCTCCCCTGCGATTTCCCGCTTCTCGGGTTGTTTCCCTCCAACCGCAACCATTGACGCCATGTCTGGATACTCGAGTGACAGAGATCGCGGCCGGGATCGAGGGTGAGTAGGGGCATTTGTCAGTCGTGGCCGGGAAGGGGTGGGGGTGGGGTCCAGAGGAAGTGGGCAGGGGCCCTGTCGGCGACAGGAGGCCTCGGGCGCCATCGGTCCGCGTCTTGTGGCCCTTTTCCTCTGCGTTGAAGAAACGTAAGGGTGTATTTTGATACCATTTATTTTCATGTCTGGGTCGTGATTTAGGGGGACAGGCCCGAGGTGGGGAGACAAGGGGAGCGCGACGTCAAGGCGGGGGTGAGCGCGGCGCCCCAGACCCGGCAGGGCCTGGCGGCGGATGGTCTGCGGCATTTGGGGAGCCCCAGAAAGGTCTCCCGATTCCCTCTAGCTTGGGGAGGTTCTGAAGTCTTTCGGGCGGCCGAGCGGGGGCCGGAGGGCGGGGGGTAGCCGGTCTCCCCCATGTGGGGGAGCTGCCGAGACAAAATGCCGGCCCCGGACATGGCGGCGGCGCCTTTGTTACCCCACCCGGCGGAGGAGCTCAAAATGGCAGCTTTGAGAAAATGTGGCGCAGAGTGAAATGCTAGACAAAGGGGGAAGCGCCGCCCAAGCGGGAACGCGGCCCGGCGGACTCCGCCCGGGGCCGCGACTCCTCCCCTGGTACCCGGCGCGGCCCCTCCCTCCTTCCTCGGCCTTATGTAACCGCGGTTACCTTCATCTTGAGCCCACCCACCGGGGTGCGTAATGAGGCTTCCCCGGGGGACCTCCCCTTGTTTTGTAGCGAGCTGTCAGAGCTCGGGGCCGTTCTGATATCTGCTTTCCGCCTGGAAACGTTTGGCTCTAAGGAAAAGCCCTTTGTAAATAATTCGAATTGTTTATCTTTTATCTCCCCTATTTGAAGTCTGGGTCTTCTCCCCACCCTTCTAGTTACTGCTTTCACTTAGGGAAAAGGTGATTGCTACCACCTCTTGGCTATTCTGTGTCAAGGGATTTTGTCAGAATCCGTCCCGACTCATCCAGTAGTTCTCACAGGCCAGATTCTAGTTTTACTGACTGGGACACCTGGAAACAAGTGATGTTATTAATTCGATGTGCTAAGGGGGAAAATTGTAAAATTGAGATTTCTATTAGTGAAGACTAAAGGTAGGGCTGACTGGCATAGGAATAGTCCTGCAAGGTGAAGAAAAAAGGCATTCTAGTCCCTGACTTTAGGAATACAGTAGCGTAAGTGAATATTTATTAAATCTTATCCTTTTGTGACATAAATGGTTATATTTTTGAGGCCTAGACTATGAATCTTTTCTTCTAGGTTTGGGGCCCCTAGGTTTGGAGGAAGTAGAGGAGGACCTCTATCTGGAAAGAAATTTGGAAACCCTGGGGAGAAACTCATTAAAAAGAAATGGAATCTCGAGGAACTGCCCAAATTTGAGAAGAATTTTTATCAGGAACATCCTGATTTGGCTAGGCGCACAGCAGTAAGTAATTTAAATGTTTTGACGTTTTCTTGGAGTTGGAATCATTTCTCTAAGAGCATGGTATTGATTAAACTAAAGTTATATCGTGGTAAAGGATTGGTGGTATAGATAGCAGCAAGATGAGATTTTTTTCCCCTAAGTAGCAGACTTGAAAGTTGTTTACTCATTACATGTTCATGAAAACTGTTACTGGATTTAATCAAAGCTTTTGCTTGGTTTATGGAATAAGTATGTTTTTTATCAGAAGACAATGAGTTGCAGTTATTGGGGGGGGCATCATTTGTTTTAAAAAATTAGTTTATAATAAAGTTCTCAGTTGGGGGAATTTGCCAGATGTAAGAGTTAATGGGAAATAATTTTTAGACACATTTTTACATGACTGAGTTTTATTGCAGCAAGAGGTTGATACTTATCGAAGAAGCAAAGAAATTACTGTACGAGGTCACAACTGCCCAAAACCAATTCTAAATTTCTACGAAGCAAATTTTCCTGGTAAGTATTCATTTGGGTCACATTTCCTGAAGTCACTTTGTGCTCATTAATTTCCTTAACTTAGTGTTATTTTAATTACAGCAAATGTCATGGATGTAATTGCAAGGCAGAACTTTACTGAACCTACTGCTATCCAAGCCCAGGGTTGGCCTGTTGCTCTGAGTGGGTTGGATATGGTTGGAGTAGCACAGACTGGATCAGGGAAAACACTCTCTGTAAGTCTGAGGGATTTTGAATGCTGTAGGAAAACATTTGTAAATTTCAAAGTTTGTATACCTTGCAATATTCTTTGTTTGGGTTTTTAGGAAAGATACTGTGTTATTCAAGTTAGAAGCATAATCAAATTTAAATCGATTTTGTTTAGACTATAATGAAGTTTTTTCTTTTTCCCTAATTAGTATTTGCTGCCTGCCATTGTCCACATAAATCATCAGCCATTCCTAGAGAGAGGTGATGGGCCTATTGTAAGTATACACTTTACTGTTATTTCTCTGTAGGATTATGTAAAAGAAGCAAATTTTAAATCTTAAGTGGTTTAAATTGCATGGTCTTTTAATTTTCACAAAACTAAAATAATCCAGGTGTTTTTAGATGATGGGTGGAATATTTAATCAAGATTCACATTGGTTTATGGAACAAGTTTTAGATGCTTCTAGTGGTAGCAAATTACAGCTAAATTTTCTTCCAAATTACTTTCTGACCTGAAAATTCGCATGACGTTGATAAATTGTTAATTCTAGATTAGTGTCAGGCTATATGTGCTAACAGCTGTTCTTCCTTCTTAGTGTTTGGTGCTGGCGCCAACTCGTGAACTGGCTCAACAGGTACAACAAGTAGCCGCTGAATACAGTAGAGCGTGTCGTCTAAAGTCCACTTGCATCTATGGTGGTGCTCCAAAGGGACCACAAATACGGGACTTGGAAAGAGGTTTGTAGCAGTCGTTTTCTCTACCACAAAAGGTTTTGATGTGAATTGTGTTGGTACCTTAATTCTTACTCTTCCTACCCTCTCTCCATTATTTTGATCAGGTGTAGAAATTTGCATTGCAACACCTGGAAGACTGATAGACTTTTTAGAGTGTGGGAAAACTAATTTGAGAAGAACAACTTACCTTGTGCTTGATGAAGCAGACAGAATGCTTGATATGGGCTTTGAGCCTCAAATCAGGAAGATTGTTGATCAGATAAGGGTAAGTTGTTTAAGTTGTGTTGTTTAAACATAAACTATGCTCAAAATTGTGGGTAATTTTTTTTAAATGCCTGATAGACAAACTCATATGTCTCTTTTTAGCCTGACAGACAAACCCTAATGTGGAGTGCAACTTGGCCAAAAGAAGTGAGGCAGCTTGCAGAAGACTTTTTAAAAGATTACATTCACATCAACATTGGTGCTCTGGAACTGAGTGCAAATCACAACATTCTTCAGATTGTAGATGTGTGTCATGATGTAGAAAAGGATGAGAAGTAAGTTTTCATAAAGCTTTGTGCTTCTTTTGAACCAGACATTACTAGCTCGGGGAGAAAAATGGATCCTTAACAAAGTGTGACTCCTATTCAGATTTTTTTTGTGTGCAAAGTTCAAATGTATTAGAGTAGCCCTCAAGTTGATTTACCTGCTAAACTTTAAAATTGTTTCCATACAACTTTTTTTTCCTCTAGACTTATTCGATTGATGGAGGAGATCATGAGCGAAAAGGAAAATAAAACTATTGTTTTTGTGGAAACCAAAAGAAGATGTGATGAACTTACCAGAAAAATGAGGAGAGATGGGTATGGGTTGAAAACATGATAGTCGCTTTTTTTTCTACTGTGCCAATAGTGTTTGTGTTAATGTTGTAGAACAGGGAAGACAGAGGTGGTAGGGGAGGTATCATTTTAGAGAGTTTGGAAATTTGATTTATGATAATATAAATGTCCTTACTTTGACAATAAAGTAAACCAAAGTATTTCAATTACAAAAGGGATAAATTAAACTGAAATGGAAAACACTCTCTGATCATCATGATTTATTTGAAGCACTTTAGGAATAGTACATTTTGTATTTTTAAATCCTATTTTTGTTCCTCCTTACCTGGATAATTCCTGTAGACTTTAGTTCCTTTTTAAGCTAATTGTGAGGAAGGTGGATTGAAGCAAGGTCTTAAAAAATGAAATATTGAAATCAAATACTAGAAGTTATACTCTGTTACTAGCCAAGTCTGTTAATAGCTAAGATTTCCTTCCCACTCATGACTACTCCATATGCTGTATACAATTCGTAAAGCTTGAGCAGAGTGTTAACCACAATTTGACTGTAGGACTGAATTCATCTGTATCCCTGCTTTATTTTTAAATTAGGTGGCCTGCAATGGGTATCCATGGTGACAAGAGTCAACAGGAGCGAGACTGGGTTCTAAATGGTATGTATAAATAAGTTCTTAAGACTTTTAAAAACCTGTTGGCCAGTTTTGTTCAGTGACTCAGATTTGTTCCATTCTCTTGATAGAATTCAAACATGGAAAAGCTCCTATCCTGATTGCCACAGATGTTGCATCTAGAGGGCTAGGTTAGTAGAAACACTTCATGGCTTGGTTCTCCAGAAACAAAAAAAACAACAACCATTATTTTTTTTTAAAGAAAGTTTATTGCTTTCTTTAACCTCTGCATTTTTCTAAGTTTTTTTTCACATAAAGGTGCAGTCTTTGTGGCAAGGCCTAGGCATGACAATCGGAGGACTCGAGGGGGATGGAGGACTAGTGATCGGCTGGCTGCTTCCAGTCGAATAGAGAGGTGAAAAGCTGAAAGCATTGTGTGCCAGTAATCTTCAAAAGGCAGAACATACCACCTTAACTACTACACCATAAACTGTTCTCTCAGGGGGAAAAAATGGAAGTTATTCACAGTTCACTCTGCCGTGGTATTTCTTCTGTCCCATGCTTTGCATGATTGCCATGGTACAGCGCTGTTTTGTACAAACTGTTTACTGTGATCTGTGGGTCTTTGAGTTTCAGTGACTTTGCTGAAATGTTGAAGAAATATTTCCAAACTTCAATGTTCAATGAAATTTTTGGTCCCTTTGAAAAGGAGAGAGCAGCTTTAAAAGGTACTAGCCTTGTACAAATTGGTGAGTACTGGCACATGAGAATCTAGAGAAGGAACAACTTCTCACACTTAGTCAGTGGGAAAGGAAAGCAGTGCTTTGAAAGTTCCTCCCTCACCTACACAGTAGTCGTCATGTCGAGACCTGCCAGAGAGAGACACATTCTCAAGTGAATCCTGGCTTCTTGGAAGCGCTTGCCTAGACGAGACACAGTGCATAAAAACTTGATGGCTTTTGGGGGACAGGTATGTTTTTCTTGCAGCTGCGGTTGTAAGGTCTTGGCAAGACAAGCAGTGAGGCCCGAATTTTGAACTTCTGATGAGTGTGTAATACGAAGGACCATGTACATTTTTGCTTAAAGGTCCTCAAATGAACACATGAAGAGGTTGCTGTGAACTTTAGTGGCCCTACTGCGCAGAAGCATTCAGATGTCACTTGATGATCTGTAAGGGGACTTGCTGAGTTGGGAATGAACTAGTGAATATGAATGCACATTCCTTGTGGTAGGTTATCACTGGGTGGGTGGCAAGATTTAATAGAGATGGAGTGTGCATTTTTTTTTTTTTTTACCTCACTGGTATTCCTGCAGAAGTGGATAATCATTTTAACAATATTCTTTTCAGCCCATACCTTCTTGGGAATACAATTGTCTAACTTTTTATTTTTGGTCTGGCTGTTGTGGTGTGCAAAACTTCCTATGTTGCTTTTTTGCCACACTGCAACACTTTACAGATGTGGAAGATGTGAAATTTGTCATCAATTATGACTACCCTAACTCTTCAGAGGATTATATCCACCGAATTGGACGAACTGCCCGTAGTACCAAAACAGGCACAGCATATACTTTCTTTACACCTAATAACATAAAACAAGTAAGCGACCTCATCTCTGTGCTTCGGGAGGCTAATCAAGCAATTAATCCCAAATTGCTTCAGTTAATTGAAGACAGAGGTTCAGGTATGTTCATTTTCCTGGATTATGATAATTTGTTATTGTACATAGAAATATTATGTATAGAAACAAGACTGTCAGGTGTCATTTGCCTGTAAATAAGTAATAAATGCTTCTGATTTTTGAGGAATTAGTGACAGATGAGGGTGAGGGTTGGGGGGGTGTGGTTGGGATAGGGTATTAGATTACATAAGTCTGAAGTATAATTTTTGATTGTCAGTATGGTAAAGAGTGGAGATCAACTGAATTCCCTGCTTGCTGTCTTTGTTTAGCATTGATTTGCAACATCAAGCTCCAAGAGACTCTGATTTTGATAATTTCTCTTTTTTTTTCCTCCTCCTTCTGCCTGCCACAGGTCGTTCCAGGGGTAGAGGAGGCATGAAGGATGATCGCCGTGACAGATACTCTGCGGGCAAAAGGGGTGGATTTAATACCTTTAGGGACAGGGAAAATTATGACAGAGGTTATTCTAGTTTGCTTAAGAGAGATTTTGGGGCAAAAACTCAGAATGGTGTCTACAGTGCTGCAAGTTACACCAATGGGAGCTTTGGAAGTAATTTTGTGTCTGCTGGTATACAGACTAGTTTTAGGACTGGTAATCCAACAGGGACTTACCAGAATGGTTATGACAGTACACAGCAATATGGAAATAATGTCCCAAATATGCACAATGGCATGAACCAACAGGCATACGCATATCCTGCTACTGCAGCTGCACCTATGATAGGTTATCCAATGCCAACAGGATATTCTCAATAAGACTTTAGAAGTATATGTAAATGTCTCAGTTTTTTCATAATTGCTCTTTATATTGTGTGTTATCAGACAAGATAGTTATTTAAGAAACATGGGAGATGCAGAAATGACTGCAGTGCAGCAGTAATTATGGTGCACTTTTTCGCTATTTAAGTTGGATATTTCTCTACATTCCTGAAACAATTTTTAGGTTTTTTTTTGTACTAGAAAATGCAGGCAGTGTTTTCACTAAAGTAAATGTACAGTGATTTGAAATACAGTAAATGAAGGCAATGCATGGCCTTCCAATAAAGATATTTGAAGACTGATTTTGAAATGGAAATTGTTTACTTTACAGTTGTACAACTTAAGTTAAATTGGAAAATGTCATAGATGCTTTTCTGTATCAAATGCTAGTAAAAAGCCTAAACTGGTCTTGCATTTCAACCTATGGTATTGGTTGTTGGGATTAATTACACATACATCAGGTTTACAATCTTCCCTATCTCCTTAACCGTTATCTTTCCTTCCCCCCCCCCCCCCCTTTCTGCCTCCCATTGAGGCTCAGTAATTTTGAAAGAAATGAAATGAGTAGTGGAGAAAGCTTCATTGTTAGGTAAAATAGTGGACATTTATATACAGTGCTTTCAAGTTTACAAAAGCACTTTCCTCACAAAACTCAAATCTATTATTTATAGCATTGCTCCCATTCCCCTCCCCCCAAGATGAAGCAAATTCTAAGCTCACAGCTAAATCCCAAATCTTTGATGCAAAAGTGAGACTAGGGTTAAAATTATTTTCCTTGTGCTAATGCATGTGATGCCTTGTAGCATGTAAAATAAAAATTGCAAATATGTGCTTTTTGGAACAAGAAGTACTTGTTCTTGGACTAAATGTCTGGCCTAAGTGTTACCTATAGCTAAATGTAAATTTCACTGGGCCTAACCTTGTAAAATGGTTGTCAGGAACCATATTCTTTTTTTCAAAAAGGGTAAATTTGGCTTTTTACTGTCACTTTTTAACAAGCAGAATTCCCATCGAAGGGCTGCATTTTTATTTCCAGTAGTCTCACCATAGAGGATCAGTATTTTTTGGTTTATAATTTTTTTAATGCTAGGTATATTTGAGGTACAGAACCAACCAGAGTAGCAGTTATCCGTGAATCATTGACATCCTGGAATGTATTAATTGCCGATTTGAGGGTTGAAGTCAAGAAATACGTTTCTTGCATGAAACCTTGAGGCAAATGGAAATTTCCCTTTGAAAGACTCAATCAGAAGTGTAGTGGGAAACCTAATAGGCATAGATGGTATAGTAAAATGTTAGGGTGCAGATTAAGTTAGAAATTTCTGTAATTCCTGGAACAGACACTATTTTCTATCTTGGCCTAAATTCAATAGAGGTTTGTTTATATTGTAAGCTCAAGAAATCCATCAGTAACTTGAATAAGATTTTTATTACCAATTACTTTTAACTTTCTAGTTTCCCATTGTTTCAGAGCTACCTCTTACTCATACAACATTTCTATCGAATATTTAACCTGTTACTTCCCACAGACTAATGCAACTTTGTGCTTTCTACTTGTGAAGTGCTTAAATATAAAGGAATAAATGCATTTATTTCCTCCAGAGACAATTTTGTATTTTTATGAGACCTTTTTTAAGGTTGAGTCCTCTGGTTACAAGTGTATTTTATGAAAACACATGGGTGGTGGGTGTGTTTAATTCTTCATGTGCCCAAGAGGTAGAGACCTAAATATTTTGATGGGAAAGTCCTTGAAAATGGGCTTTTTTTTAATAAAAAGCATGAAGGTACACCTGTTACAGTGGCCATTAAAAAAAAGGGGGGGATTATTGTATTACTTGGTGGGGATGAATGTAGAACCGATAAAGTGAAGTAGCTATTAACTCCAAACTAGCATTTGAAGTGGTCCAAAAGAAATAAGCAAAGATGGGCCTTGTTAAGCTAATGAATTTTTCCACCGCAGGAAGATAGGTTTAAGTAAAGATTAGCTAACTAAGGAGGAATTCTTGAAAGTGATAATTTAAACTAGAGTTTTAACAGGAACAGATTATGTGATACTATGGACAAGGCCTTGACAATTTTTTTTCATTCAAATTATTTTCATTTGGGCCCTGTTTTCAAATCCTAGTCCCCACTATATAATAAAGAGTTCTGACAGGATCAGGATTTAAATTAAATCCTGCCTATATAATATGTAAAGTAACTCTGGGCAAGTTATTTAGCCTCCCTGGGTTAGTCTGGGGTCTGTCTAGTTATAGATCGCTAGATTCTAGTTATGATTCCTAATGGAGTACAATGCCCTGCTGAATGCTTTATTGTTGGCCTTTTCTGATTACCCAGGCAAAAGTGGTTATTAAAAGTTATTCCTATGAGATTTAAGACCTACCACTTAATGGGAACACGTGCTGCCCTGTAATGTTTACCCTCATAGGTACCTTGCACATTGTAAGTAGCTACGCAGTTTTTTTTTTTTCAACTGCCTTCCTTGGTGCTCCATTCCCCTGCCTCCCTCCTTACCCTACACTGAACTCTGTTAGACTTTATTCCGTTGCTTAGAAACTCACTCCCTGTCTGTTTGGTTTTCAAGACCTGTAACTGAGGTCCATCCTATCTTTTTCTCTATGTTCCCCAGTATGCTCACTTTAGTTATAGGGTAGACTACAGTGTTAATGGTGATTTCATGTTCCCTTCACTTAAGTTGTTTAGCTCCTCTCCTAGCCAAATTTCGATTGAATTACATTCTTTTAAGGACCATCTCTAGTCATTTTCCTGTAAAAAGGTTTAACTGCTACAGCTCTCATGCCCCCTCTTCACCAGAACCCAAAGACCGTAAATTTCCAAGAAAGCAGGGAGCATAACAGGTTTCTATCGTTTCCCAAAGCTATGGGCACCCCTGCAAGAAGGAATTATTTTTGCCTCTATTTCCATACTTTTGCCGCTCGAGGCACTCAGTTAAGATTTGTGTGCCTGCCCGTTTTCCTTCAATTTTAAGTGACTAGAGGACAAAATAAGTTTTGTACAGCACTGTATCTTACATAAAGCCTCTTGCAAAACAAAAACGGCTTGATAAGTTTTAACATTTTTGGTTGGTGGCAAAATTTTATAACAGCCACGAGAGGACAAGGAGCAGTGGCTCCTCAAATCTCTGCCCTCATTGCAGCCCATTTAGTTGAGAGATCCCATTTTATAAACACGTCTGTTGGCATAAGTTTAAAAATACAAACAACTGAATTATGCTTATAGCATCTCGGTTTGTTAATCTAATGCAGCTTCTTCAAGTTACCTGGGAGACAGGTTGCTAGGAGGCGTCTGGAGCTGCAAATAAGCCCCCCAGGAGAGCTCACATTCATTATCCCATGAGGTCTCTGGGCTTGTTATGCCCTACAGTCCTAGGCGTTTTAAAATGTTTTAAAACATGACTACTTTTTTATACCTAATATTTTCATGTAGTATAGCTTATTATAATATAACATTATAATAAGTTTACATTTTTTGTTTAAAAAAATTTTTTTAACAGGCCATTTCCGGGCCTGTGCCGGAATACGGACAGTCGGAGGGCGGAGCTGAGGTAGGAGCAGCGGAAGTGGCAACAACCCCCGGGGAGAAAAAGGAGGGAGGAGTTCATTGACAGTGGAACCTCACAGAACGGATAGCGTGGAGGGTGGAGCGGTGGAGGACGGAATATCTGTGGGCGGGGCCTGGGGCGGAGCAGCCAAAGCTGGAACAGCCAGGGTGGAGTTCAGCCCCAGAGACAATTATGGGCTTGGAAAGGCAAATATCGCGCTATTTCGGGATAGGCGGCTGGGAAAGAAAGGTGCGCGTCGCGAGGGTACGTGACTTGGCCTCCTTAGGTTGGGATTTAGGGATGCTAGTCTCGTACTCTCATGATTTCCGGCGCGCCTGCGCACCCTGCACTCCTGGGCGGTCGTGGCGGTTTATTGAGGCAGAGGCGGCTGGCGTGCCATGGCTTCGGCTGCCGTGGCTGAGGTCACTCGCAGGACTTGGGGTTGCTCGCAGTCCAGGATCTGGGCTCCCCTAGAGGCGGGTGGATGGCCGAGGCAGAGGAAGAGAAGACGACAGCAGAGGACCTACGTGAAGCCTCCCGAGGGTGGCGATGACCACCCACCAGGCCCGGGGTCCGGCGCCGAGTGGAGCGAGGCCCTTTTGGACATCTGTCAGAGAAGGCATTTCCTGGTGGGGACCCAGCAGCCGCTCGGGAGGGACTCCCTCCGCAGCGGCCACCACCCCGGCTTCGGCCCCCTCGGCGTGGGGCTCAGGAAGAACCTGGCGTCGCAGTGGTGGTCCTCGGTGGCGGCCTTCAGGGAGCACATCTTCCCGCTGGACACCCCACACCACGAGCCGTGGTCTGCGGAGCTTCGAGGCCGAGGCCTCTGCCTAGTCCCTGCCGACGGCCTCCGGGCAGCCTTGCAAGACGAAGCACTAACTAAGGAGCAGCTAATTACCTCTCTTGAGAGCATGTTAAAAACTTCTGGGACGCTACGGGAGAACCTCTATCACGGTATGCTTGGCGTTTTCATGCTTGGAAGTAGAGCTCTCAGAAAAACACCCAAGGTAGTCTGGCTTGACTTTTTTGTTTTTGTTTTTGTTTTAATAACAGTACCTCCTTTTTATTCATAAAGAAAACTGATTTGTGGGGCAATATTTTTGAGCGCCGCTGACAAGTGCACAGGTTAAGTTTTCAGTTTTTGTGTCATATCTGTCAGTGGTGTGCTGGCATTTATCTAAATTCTGCAGGAAACTGGCTAATGGATTCTTTCCTCTTCAAGTACGATACAAGAATCCCAATTTTTAAATTGACCATTTCCCTCCCAGAGAACCATCCCACTGAGGACTTCAGTTTAAAAGAATCTCCGAATGATTGCTGTGCAGTGAGTTTCAGTAGATTCCACTTCTAAAGACATAGGAAAAAAGATTCAGCCTGTTCTTTGAATGTTACCGTTATATTTTCTGAAATACTAAGTTATTTCCAGGGGAGGCATATTAGTACCCGCCTTTAACCAAAGAAAAATGCTTTTGCTGGGTCAGTCAGTAAACAATTACTGAGCACCTACTATGTGCCAGGCATTCTGCTAAGCACTGGTGATACAGATACGAAAAAAGACAGTTCTTGCCCTCCAGTTAATGGAGGAAGACAAAACTTACGTAAAGGGAAGCTGAAAGGGGCAGAGTGTGTGTGGGGGGGAGGTGAGGGCAGTGAATAGGGAAGGTACCCAATGCAGGGGTCGTGGTGGAAAAGTCAGAGAAGTCCCAAAGTAATGCAGCCAGGTGAGAAATGAGATGTTCTGAACTGAGCTCCCTCCTTAAATGGAAGTTCATGGTTCCACCCACCAATCTAAGGGACTGAGAATGGTGATGAGGTGTGAAGTAACAAGACTGATGAGGTCTTGTGGGCTGAAATTTTGATGAGATCTTGCAGGCTGATGAGGTTTTCACAATAAAGAACTTTCCTGAAGTATAGTGGGAAAGTCAGAGAGGTCCTAAAGTAGTGTAGCTACTTTAATGAGGAGGTAACTTGAGTTATACTTCATTATAAAAATGTGTTTTCCTAAATTAAAAAACCAAGCAACATCATTTCCAGGTTTCTGTGAAGTTATTTTTGAGCGTCACTAAAATAATAAGCAGAACCAGGTTTCTAAAAATGGAGTTTTTCTTTTGCATGTGGTAGTATTTGCAATAATTGTAAGATTGCAAAGATGGAGTAAACGTTTCAGACTCTGTTTCAGTTGGAGGTCAGGAAGCCTGGTAAATTGGATAGAGTACTATATTTGATGTTACATTTCAAATATGTCACCATAGGCATGTCATAGTCTCTCTGAGCATCAGTTTCCTTATCTGTAAAATGATGCTACCTATACTTATTTCCAGAGATTGTTAGGAGGTTCAAATGAGATATTGTATGTAAAGCACTTGCAGACTTTCAAATGCTATCTAAATGTTGGTTTTTTGCTATGACTCAATATTAGTAGGATTTGTAATGCTTAAGGAAATCTGTAAAGACTTTTTATTGAGTTTAGATCACTGCTTACTAATCCAACATTAATGTTAATGATATCCCAGTTGGTTGGGAATGTTTTGATGCTTCATCAAAAAAAAAATTAAAGTGATTAGAGAAGTGAAAATTCTGAATTGGATCATCAACCTTAAGTGGAATCTTCTAAAACTATTGATTTAAAATGTTTTGGTAATTATTAAATAATGTGGAGGCTACTAATTACAAGAAAGACAGAACCAAGAATTAATTAGTTCTTAATGATGCTTTGACATTATTACTACTACTTATATTGTGCTAAAATTAGAATGCTGGGGACTTATATGATATAGATTTGTAAGGCAGGTTAAGCTGTGAAATATAAATTTATAAAGATGAATGGCATATATTTTTACAGGTGCTTTGAAACAGTATGTTAATTGCCTGGATCTGGTAAACAAGAGGCTGCCTTATGGTCTTGCTCAGATTGGAGTGTGTTTTCAAGATGTTCCTGATACTGGACATACATGTGATGACATCAAAAGGTATAAATTTAGCTAAGCATTTATTAATGGGTATGCAAAGATAAATAAGGTGCTGTCCCTCTCAGCCCTGAAGAAGAAGCTTTTTTTTTTTTAGTGAGGCAATCGGGGTTAAGTGACTTGCTCAAGGTCACACAGCTAGTACATGTCAAGTGTTTGGTCTGAGGCTGGATTTGAACTCCAGTCCTTCTGACTTCAGGGTTGGTGCTTTATCCGCTTCACCACCTAGCTGCCCCTGAAGAAGCTTATTGTCAGGGAGAAAAGACATGTGCAAAGGAATCTAAAACAGAGGAGAATGTTATAAGTAAATAAGAAAGATACAGATAAAATATTGAGAGTTCAGAGGTGGGGAGATCAACAGGGAAGACTTCATAGAAGAGGAAGTATTTGAGATGGGAGGCAAAAGATAAGCTGGATCTCCACAGGTGGTGAGTAGGAGGGAAGAAGAGCTGTTTTTTTCAATTGCTTGAAATGGGAGGCAGAACAGTACATGTGTTCCAAACACCATGAGTAGCCCCAATCTGACTAGAACATAGATTATTTGCAGCTGAGAGTAAGGTGAAGTAAAGCTAGAAAAGTAGTTTGGCACCTAAATGTCTATGAACCATCATTTTTTGATTAGGGATAGACTTTATGAAAACAAATAATTATGATTTTGCTCCCTGATTTTAAAGGCATTCCTGACCTTTGTGTTTTTAAAGAATAGGTGAAAGGACCATGTCTTCCCTGGTATGGTTTACCTCTGCAAGAACAGCAGGCCAGTGGCTTGATTTCTGGTTGCGACATCGACTTTTGTGGTGGAGAAAGGTATTTTTTTAAAATAATATTTTATTTTACCCCCAATTACATGTAAAAACAATTTTTAACATTCTTTTTTTTTTAAAGTTTTGAGTTCTAAATTCTATCCTCCGTCCTTCCTCTACCCCTTCCCTAAGACGGTAAGCAATCTGGTATAGGTTATACATGTGCAATTATGTAAAACATTTCATTTTAATCATCTTATGCAAGAAGACTTTAAAAAGAAAGACAAAACAGTATGCTTCAGTCTGTTTTCAGACATCTTTTCTTTCTCGATAGATAGCATTTTTCATCATGAGTCCTTTAGGATTTTGTTGGATCATTGTATTGCTGAGAATAGCTAAGTTATTCACAGTTGTTCATTGTACAGTATTGCTGTTACTGTGTGCAATGTTCTCCTGGTTCTGCTTACTTCACTTTATCAGTTCATGTAAGTGTTTCCAGGTTTTTTAAAAATCATCAGCTTGTCATTTCTTATGGCACAATAATATTCCATTACTATCACATACCACAGCAACTTGTTTAGCCATTCCCCAGTTGATGGGCATCTCCTCAATTTCCAGTTCTTAATTACTGTAAAAGGAGCTGCTGTAAATATTTTTGCACAAATAGGTCCTTTTTTCCTTATTTTTTTTTTAATCTCTTTGACCTAGCGGTGGTATTGCCTTATCAAAGGGTATGCATAGTTTTATAGCCCTTTGGGCATAGTTCTAAATTGCTCTTTAGAATGGTTGGATCAGTTCACAACTCTACTAACAATGTATTAGTGTCCCAGTTTTTCCCCATCCCCTCCAAGATTTATCATTTTCCTTTTTTGTCATATTAGCCAATCTGATAGGTGTGAGGTGGTAGGAGAAAGGTATTTTGGTAGATAACTTGAGTTTAAAACATTTTTTTTTAAATTAAGTGGAAGCGATATAGCATAATAGAAAGAGATGGGCTTATGTTCAAGAGAGATGTAGGTTCAAATTCTCAATCACAGTATTTATGTATAAAAAACAATTTTGACATGTTCAAATTTATGAATGAAATAAACTTATTTGAATATTGCTTACAGTTTAATTATTTGTATAACATGTTGAATTCAAGAGTTGATATTTCCAGTGACATACAAAAAGTTGACTGATTTTTAATTATCTTATTTTTAATGTTAAAAGTAATAGAATTATTGCCTGTAAAGCCTGTTTCAAATGTTAATTTTTTTCTTAACGTATAGTAATATTTTATTAGTGAATGTAGGTGAAAACAATTACAACAAACATCATACAATGAAGAATTCTGTATAAAATTTTATTCTATAGCAGTATTACTTAATGATCATTAAAAGCTTTCAGTGGCTTCCTATTATACAAAATAAAAAGTCTAAACTTCCTGATCTGTCTGCAAAGAGGTCAAGAAGGATGAGGACTGTGTAAAAGGTCTTTAGATTTGGCAATTAAGAGATCATTGGTTACTTTGTAAAGAGCAGTTTTAGTTGAATGATGAAGTTGGAAGCCAAACTGTAATGTGGCTCAATCTTTTCAGAGATTGAGAAGAAAGAAGAGTGGAGGCAGTAGACAACTGTCTCAAAAAATTTGTCTGCATGGATCAGTGAAGGTTTTTTGAGAATGGAGTCATGGGCATGTTTTGTAGGTAGTAGTTAAGCAGCCTAGAATAGGGAGAGATTAAAGATGAAGACAGGTCTTTTTGTGGTGGCAAAGAATTGGAAATTGAGAGAATGCCCATCAATTAGGGAATGGCTGAACAAGTTGTGGTATATGAATGTAATGGAATGCTATTGTGCTATAAGAAATGATGAGCAGGCAGACTTCAGAAAAACCTGGAAAGACTTATATGATCTGATGCTGAGTGAAGTGAGCAGAACCAGGAGAAAGTTGTACACAGTAACAGCCATGTTGTGCGATGACTAACTTTGATAGACTTAGCCCTTCTCAGCATTGCAAGGATCTAAGACATCTCCAAAGTCCTCATGATGGAAAATGCTATCCACATTCAGAGAAAGACCTATGGAGTTTGAATGCAGATTGAAGCATACTATTTGTGTTTTTTTTTCTTCTGTTTTGTTTTGTTTCCTCTTTCTTGTGTTTCCTTCTATTGGTTCTAATTCTTCCTTACAAGATCACTAATGTGAAAATATGTTTAATAGGAATGTATATGTATAGCCTGTATCAGATTGTGTGCCCTCTTGGGGAGGGAGAGGGAGAAAAATTAAAACTCAAAAGCTTATGAAAATTATTGTTGATAAATCAAAATAAATTAATTGAAAAAGTAAAGATGAATGAGAGAGTGTGGATGATATAGGAGGCAATCTCTTGGAGAAGACAGGATGGAATAGGATCACTTGAGCACATGGAGGGGTTACCCTTGTCAAGGAGAGGGGCAGGCTCAATTTTTTTTCAGTGAAATACAAAGCTGAGAGGTTGCCATGGGAGGTTTGAGGGAGGGATGAAAAGGTTTGGAAAAGCCTCTGTGGTCCATGGGATAGTAAGTTTGATTAGGGAGGTATAAAAAGATTGCCTTGCTGCATTGAGAGCCCAGTTAAATGAAATATAATTTGTAGTGAACCAATCAACATGGTTTATTGATTTCCTCCAACTCCATTGAGTAGAATATAAATAGAAGAGTAGATAGAGTAGTTCAAGGTTGAGGTTTGGCAAAACATGATTGGTGATAGGGTCTGGGAGTAGGGGAGCACAAGGGACTTCAGTGTAAATAGTAGTCGAGTTGAACTAGTTCACCAGAGGGTCAAGATAGGGAAGGGAGGAGAGGATAGCCAATATAGGAATGATGGCCTGGAGGAAAAAACTAAGGGTAAGGGGGATTGAGGGTCATTATGAGGGTGAGGAACAAGGTTGGAGATGGTAAATCCTTGGGATTCCTAAAAGATCATGATCAAGTAATGGAATTTTAGAGTTCATGAACACAGAAATAGAACACTTGTAGGTAAGAGAAAGATCAAGGGTATGAACATCTTTGTGTTTAGATGAGGTAGAATGGAGAAGTAGGTCATAGGAACTAAGTAGATTTAAGAACTAGGAAGTTAAGTGTGTTTGAGAGAGTATCAATATGTACGATGATGTGTCCTAGTAAGAAAGCCTAATTTGGAGTGGAGAGAGACTATGACCAGGCAATGAAGTCACTGAAGAAGGAAGGGGAATAATAGGGACTTTATTAGATAATGGTCACCAGGATCTGTACTGGGTGGCAAATTTAGAAAGCTTGAACCTCAAAGGAGTAGAAGTTGCTGAGTAATAGTGGTAGAGTTTAGAAGTAGCAATGAGGAACAAGGAGTATTCTAACTTTTCCACCATGACCAGTGAATAGGGGATATGAGTGAAAATACAACCAGTACTGGAAAAGGCTAGCAGGCATGCATTGTCACCAGGTGGGAGTCAGGTCTCAGTGCCAGAAGATGACTGGAAGTGAGAAAGGAAGAGGTGTAATTAAGCTAAAAACAAGTTTGTTTTCAGGTGATCCAGAGGGCACAGTTAAAGGCAGATCTAGGGTGAGATATAGGAGGAGGGAGTTAGGGTAGGGAACAGATGAGGTTTGTAGATCAGCCCAGGGGTTCAGAATCACTGGGTTAAGAAGAACATTAGTGGATGGGAATATGCTAAACATTGAGAAGTGAGTCCAGGTAGAGTATCAGTAGTTGGAGAGAGGTCGGTTGAGGAAGGCAAGTGATTCTAGGCAGGTTGTTCAAGGTCTTCCTTTGAAGTCCAGCCTTTTGACAAGTGTTAAGTGGTGATGTGTTGTGGGAGGCCCACTTCACTTTAGGCAGTAACAGATTCATGTCTTACTCCCTCCCACCTCGATGATATCGCTTCATGCTGTTGCCAGATTTTCTCTGTTGGTTGTACCCAACTTTTACACCTTCCTCTGTATTCTGCTTACTGCTATCCTGAACTTATTCTCCTACCACCCCAAAGACAAGGGGGAGGGGAGGGAATTGAAAGCTTTTTCTCCATTTCTCTCTCTTCCTAATTAGTATATAACCCAGATCCCTGTTTTACTCTTTCTTTTCCCCATCTGAGAAGGTGCACTGCACCAAAAAATTTTTTTAAAAGGACATAAAACTACAGAAATACCTCTTACACACTCCATATTCTTGTCCTTGTCTAGGTCTAAACGCATAAAAACAAACTTCATTTTATAGTTTTTCATTACTCTTTGAAAAAGCAATTTCTATATAACTTCTTATTTTTTGGAAGACCTATGATTTTTAGGTTTTCTCTTCACATCCTACCTTCAAATTCAGTACTTTTGCTTTGTAGAACTTTGAAGTAGTCTTGTAATTTTGTTTTTATTCCTTTAATTTACCTTCTTCCTCATCATTTTTACATTTCAGTTCTGTCATAATCTTTTTATGAGAATCAATCACTGTGGGTTCTGCTACTTTGTCTTTTGTTCAAATTTCTGTGGTCTCTGGTTACACTTGCTGTTTTGTTCCTTGAGAACTCTTTATTTTCTGTTCTTATTTTTTTGATGTCTTAGAGTTGCTAGGGATACTGGAAGACTGTCCCTGGGTTGCCAGAGTGAGATAAGCCTTGAAACTAAGTCTTCCTGACTCTTAAAACCAGCTTTTATCTGCCAACCAAATCACATGCTTCTCCATGACTATCACGTGTTGAAAAGGTGCTAATCTACGCTAGGATAGGGAGTTTCCTCCTTAGGAATTGCCAAGAAAACTGAGGAACAAGCATACTATAGGAAAAAAAAAACAAACTTCTTTGATATTTTCACTGAATTCTTTGCTCTTCTGAACCACTCAATCAAATTGTCATCAATTATTCTTAAGCACCTACCATATAGTCAGTACTCTGCTAGGGTCTAGGGATACAGAAGCAAAGATCAAACAGTCCCTGTCTTAAGCAGCTTGCATTGTATTGGAGATGACAATATGTATATTCAAAATAAATACAAGATAGTTTAGAGAGGGAGGGCACCATGATGGAGGTTCTTGGAATTTCTCTCTTGTTGTTTCAAAGGCTCTTGCTGAATTTGTTATGCTAACTTCATCTTACCCAGCAGATTTTCCACTTGGTTTCCTTGTTGTGAAAGTGCTTGCCAACTGAGATAAATCTTTTCTTTGAATGTATGCTTATTTTTGCTCTTCAGTCAGTGTTTGCCTGTCTGCTGACTTTTCTTTGGTATCCTTGCCAAAAATGTGTTTATTGTGCTTATTCTTTGCTCTCAGATCACCAGGGTTGGGCAAAATCTGTTATCTTCAGGAAAAGAGGGTAGTTATTTGGGACACTGCCAGAGAGAAACACTGAGTGAATGAGTGAAAGCATTTAGTAAGTGCACAGGGTGTGCAAAGCACTTTGCTATGTACTGGAAGTGACATTAAGAAAAGTAGGAGATAGTAGGGCATATTCTTCACTTTTACTAATCCTACTCATCTGGTTTCCACCATCTTTTCCCAACAGTTCTCCACCTCCCCACCCCCAATCTCTATACTAGCCTTGGGAGCTGGTGTTGGTGGGGTGGGGCACTGCTTTGAAGCTGGGTCTCTTCATTACTCTCTCTGCCTTCTTCTACTTTTGTTTCTTCCTGTACTGTATTAATTACTTTTAATCAACTTTTAATTATTTTTTTGGTTTCTTCCCTTTTTATTCTTCCCCACTCCTCCACAGCTACCACTTTTCTTCTGTGGTCTCAGGTCTGACCCAATTCATGGGTATCAATTCTTGGCAATGGGTTTTGTCTGACACTGCCAGCTCTTAACACCAAAAGTTGGGTGGCTAAAATTATTTATAGTTTTCACAAAGGTTGCTGGACTACTCTATTCCAGTATGGAGGTTGTGGGAGTGCCAAGAATGATGGGCTAGTGAGTTGAACTTCAGTTACTTTTTCTATAAGAATTACCTTCTATTTAAAACTCAAAAGCTTATGGAGGTGATTGTTGATAAATCAAAATAAATTAATTTTAAAAAAAAGCATTACCTTCTAGTGGATCCTTTACCTTCTTGCCATTGGTAGGTTTTCTGAATTTGGGATTTTTTTTTTACTTATACTATTTGGTATGGTGGTGGGAAGCCACCCTCTTAGATAACCTATTACTTTTGCATCTTCCCAGAGTTACTCTAAATTCTTATTTCTAAAGTTGGAGCTAAATTAACATTAAACTTTTATGATAAAACAGCAAAACATGAACATTTGAACTTTTCTTTTTTAGTTTGCAGTAAATCCATCCAACTTCAGCAGCAGCGACTGTCAAAATGAAGAGGGATGTAAAGGAAGCAAGCTGTTCTACAGTTTTCCCTGGGGAAAAGAGCCAATAGAAACACTCTGGAATCTTGGAGACCATGAACTTTTACAGTTGTATTCTGGAAACAAATCTAAATTACATGTATGGTGATTTACTTCCTCTTGACTATCCATTTTTTCAATAATAACCTGAGTGGGAAGGGTCCTAAATTATGACTTATATATACTTTGGGATAAGAGAGATAATGGGAGTTGAGGAACTGAGAGGCAAGGGTTTTCAAAGGTAGTCAAGTAGAGAACATTTATTAAGTACCTACTTTGTGGAAGGAAGTTTTCTAGGCATAGTAAAAGACTGGAAGACTAGAAAAGAGGGAGATTTATAGAAGGCAGCAACAAGGATCTGGACAGAACAGAGTGAACTTTAAAAGAGGTTGCTGAGTGATAGTAGAGGGAAGGTCTAAAAGTGGCATTGAGCAAAGAATATATAACAATTCTTCCTCTTGGCCCTGTGTTCCAGGAAAAGAAAGAGCAGCCACCTTCAGAATGAGTACCAAGAGATAAGATATCTTCAGGAGAAAAATAAATTTCCATGAACCCCAGAAATTGGAAGGAATGTAAAAGGAAGAGATATAGAATGAAAAGGAGTTGGACAATAAAGAAAGATTAGGAAGCTAGTAGGAAGGCTCAGACTGAATTGTATTGAGATAGGAATATGGGAAGAAGTAGGAGGGGAAAGGAGTTTCTGCTTAGGCAGAAGATGGTTCTGAGGTACAGGGAATAGAAGAACAAGAATTTGTTAGCATCTTTCTTGAACTCTAGTCTTTCATCGACAACTAGACCTGCTGGACATTTCTAACTCAGTGTCTTGACTCTGAGCTGATGAGTGTCTCACTAGTTACTTTATCCCTCCCCCTCAAATCCACCTTTCTTACTATTTGTTTGTTTGTTTTTTTGAGGGCACTGCCATGCTTCCAGTCACCTAGACCTCTGTGACTCCTCACTCTACCTAATCAGTTGTCAAGTCTTGTCTGTTCTATCTCCCCAGTGGCTCTTGAATCTGTAATCTGTTCCTTACTCTCCATATTCACAGCCACTAGCCTGGTTCAAGCCCTTATCACTTTTCATTCGGACCATTGGAAGGACCTCCTAATATCTCTCCTTTCTAATCTATCTTCCACATAGCTGCCAAAGTGCTAAAAGCACAGGTTTGATTTGGTCATACTGGTGGTTCCCTGTTACATCTAGGATCAAATACAAACTCCTTTTTTTTTTTTTTTTTAAAGGCAGTTGGGTTTAAGTGACTTGCCCAGGGTCACACAGCTAGTTAGTGACAAGTGTTTGGTCTGAGGCTGGATTTGAACTCAGGTCCTCCTGACTTCAGGGCCCATGCTCTATCCACTGCGCCACCTAGCTGCCCCTCAAATACAAACTCTTTAAAGCCCTTTACAACTTGGCTCCAAGCTACCTTTCCAGCCTTGTTGTGTATTGCTCTCCTTCACTTCTGGATGTTCCTCATATACAACACTCCATCTCCAATCTCTGTGCCTTTACAGAGGCCATTCACTCATATCCCTAATGTGCTGCCACTTCACTTTCACTTCTGAAGTCCCTTGTTTCCTTTAAACCTTAATTCAAACATCACCTCCTGAAGTCTTTCTTGATTCCCACCCTCTATACCTGAGTGTCTTCCCAGCATGAATTAAGTTAATGCATATTTTATATGATAGACAGTGTGGTCTGGTGGATAGAGAGCTGGCATCAGAGTCAGGAAGACCTTGGTTATAATCCTGCCTCTGACACACTGGCTGTGTAACTCTGGACACATGGAGAACATTTAACCTTAACCTCTCAGTGTCCTTAAGTAACTCTAGTCTGAAGACTATAGGTTGCAGAATAAGTGTCAGTCTGGATGTTCCCATCCCAGATTTTGGACACACTTAAATTTGTACATTTTGTCTCTCCTGATACTGTTATTTTGAGGACAGATACTTATATGCCTGTTCCCTAGCACAATTCCTGGTGCAAGGGCCATATCTCCATGTCTGGAATGCACTCCCACCTCAGTGTCATTTCTACAATCCCTAGTTCCTTTTAAACCTCATTTCAGACATCACCTCCTACGTAGGGCCTTTTCAGACATTTCAGAGTTGTGATATTAAGCACTTAATAAATGTTTATTGATGGATTTATAGAAAATACCTGGTATAGAGAAGCATGTTGGCTCTAAGGGTGGTCCAGGGTGTGCAAGTACCTGTTGAGAACATGACTCTGAGGTGAACAGGAAATAGGTCGACTGTCACAATCAGTGACTAACTTTTGGGTGCCAAGGCAGTGGTCTGGGTGCTAGGAAGCCTAAGGAGCAAATATGTAACAAGCCTTTCCCCCAAAGGGTTTGTTAGGGCAGGGCCAGAGCAAATGTTGCCTTCCTTACTGATCTGATAATCCCAGCGGGCTTTTGTCAGGCTGATCCCAGCTGGTCTTCAAGGGATTGGGTCCCCAGACCAGGTGACCCAATGAGAGCTATTGGGAAGGAGGCCAGGCTAAGGGGCAGGCTGAAGGCAACTATGGACCTTAAAAAGGGGGCCATGAGAAAGCAGGATCAACCAAGGGGTGAGAAGGAAGAAGCCCCACAGATTCATACTCAGTACTTAGCATAAAGCCTTGGTTGCCCAAGTTTAGTTCCCATTCTGTACTTTGTAATCATTAAGTTTATTTTTAAAATATAAAGGAGATTTAGAATTGCCTTTAGAATTACGCAGCATTTTGATTTGAGTACTCTTTGTAGAAGAGTTCCTTCATTCAACTAGAATTTATTAAGTATGTACTGTTTGCCTGGCCCTGGGCTTAGTCTTGAGTATACAAAAACTAATAATGGTCTCTGCACTCAAAGATCTTGAAACAAAAGAGAAATTGGAGTACTGAAATAGAAGAAACAAATTAAGTCAATTTAAGTTAATTATATCACTCGAATTATTGTGTAACATTTGATGGATGTTATTCTTTTTTTTCCTATCCCCTATTGTGATACTATTTTGAAGGGCAAAAGTGCAACATTTTTTTATTTGCTGCCCTATTTGTATCTTTCAGAAGTTAAAAATACACTCTTAGGGAAAAAAGGAAAGCGCTAAAGATTTTTTATAGACTAGAAAATATTCACTGGATAAATTTTAAAATAAGCAGGTTACTTTAGGTTAAAAAAAAAGTCATTGTCCTGCTTCCCCCCACCCCACTTCTTTGATCCATTCTCTTTTTTAGATTTCTTAACTCTCACAATGTCAGAGCTGCATAACTAGGTATTAGATTTTTAATTACTTATTGTGGCTATGGATATGTTTGCATCAACAGAAGGACCAGGGTGTCATTTGACACAAAAATACTGTAATTTTACTTTGAAATAAAAATTATCCTACTTTCTATTTTATTTGCCTTAGGGATTGAAAACTGTACTGTTATCAGTTGATGCAGTTTGGTCTCCTTTGAGTTATTCTTAAATTCTGTTCCTTCTAGTGTTAAAAGGGGGCCAGAACAAAAAAAAAAAAGGCAGGATAATACTTTTTACTGTTCCAAGCCTGGGATAACCCTAAAGAGAAAGTTTCCTTACTGTCAACTTTGCTCTTTCTTGAAATTACTGTTTTTGTATTTCTCGTAGTTCCAAAGTTTCAATACTGGTGGCTCGTGATTGGTTTGAGATAGGCTACAAAAGTATTAGGTACAATTGTGTTAGTTAGTAAGCTCTACAGAAAGTTTGTCCCAATTTGATTATTTTGTATTTGCTTTAATCTAGTTGTGTCAGGATTACTTGGAAGAGTAACACCCAAAATATTATAAAGACTTCATTTAACAGTGCTTTTTGATTAACATCTAAGTATGTTTCTGGAAGGATCACTTGTAGAAAATATTGAAAACAGGAATTGCAGTAAAAATAACAAGGTATAGTAAATCTTCTGTTATAGTGGGGTAGTCTGATGTTGCAGTTATCACATATATCATATTCTAAGCAGATTGACAGGTTTCAAAGAATTGGAATGCCATAGAATACTAAAATTATGCTTAACATTTATTCTTTCTTCGATTCAGAAGAAAGCACAAGATCTTGCAGTACCTTCAAATCATTGTTTTGAAAATTAATTATTATGATACTAGTGTTGATCCGTGGAAGTGATAGTTTAATAGTGTTCTGTTTAACGAAATGCCACATTACTGAAAGTTCATGATATTAACATTGCTTCATATATTTTGAACAATTGTAATTTTACAATATCATGTTAACAAATAATATGAAAATGTGAGTTTACATTTGTGTGAATGAAGAATTCCTAGGACTATAAATGAGACATAGGAAGATTTCTTTTTAGAATAATGAGCTTGTGAAACTGCCAGATGATTTGATTCTATAGGGAAAGAAATGAGGAAGGAAAAAGATAGTGGCAAAATTCGATAATTTACATAAAGAAACTTTAAAGATTTCCAAAGTTGAAAATTTTAATATTTTAGGTGACTGTTCTTTCCTCTCAAGTAAAGCTAAGTTACCTGATAATAAAAGAACCTAATCACTTAATAGTATCATAGTGGTACCAAACAAAGGAATTTAAAGTGAAAGATATTTTCCATCTTTTGTGACAAATGTATATATTTTTTTTTTCTGTGAAGGGCCGAGATGGAAGAAAAAATGTGGTTCCTCAAGTTCTTTCTGTGAGTGGAGATCTAGACCAAGGAGCATTAGCTTATCTCTATGATTCCCTTCAGCTAACAGATAAATCCTTTATAGGAAAGAAGGATCTTCAGAGAAAGGTACTTTGGGAGACGTGGGAAGGATGTTCATAGGAGATACTGAGGAAATCAAAGTTATATACAGTTGTTTCATTTTAAAAGTTTGTGGTAGCAATTTCTAACATAAAAAAGTTAAATTTTTATAGATTTCTTTTGGTACCAATGAATTTCATTGTTTTTCATGGTCTGTCCTGAGTATAAAGTTAGCTTCCTGTGGTAGTATAGAAGAGGGCTCCTTAACTGGTTGATCATATAGCCTGACTTGTTTAACCTGGAGAGGTTAGCAGCTGCAGCAGCTGTATAGGTTCCTGGATATTTCCAGAAGATAAGTTCCAGCCATGTGGCTTGCTGGGTATTTCCAGAAGTTAGGTTCTACCCAGAACCGATCAGTTGACTGCATTGTCAACAACCTAGCATGAGACAGGACCATTTGGCAGTGGTGACTTCTCTAGTTTCAGCCATAGTGGCCAGTCAAAGGGCAAGATAGAGGTTCAAAACTGTGGTGAAGTGGCCAGTGTCCACAGCAGAAGCAGAAACATGGGAGCAGCTAGGTGGTGCAGTGGATAGAGCACTGGCCCTGGATTCAGGAGGATCTGAGTTCAAATCCGGCCTCAGACACATAACACTTAATAGCTGTGTGACCCTGGGCAAGTCACTTAACCCCATTGCTTAACCAAAAAAAAAAAAGAAGAAGAAGAAGAAGCAGAAACACGAAGACTACTAGAAAACTGCATCTTTGCCTGCTTTAGGTAGTGAGACTAAGTCTAAATTTTGATCAAGGGCCTGGCAGTATTCCTGTGTTTAAATGTTGTATGCTAATGTGCACTGTCTTGTTTTTTACATGAAGGGTGAAGTATATATTCAGACCCTATTTTTATTGCCTAAAGGACTTGTATATGCAGATTTTATTTAAAAGTATTGATTATTTATGTAAATATATTTTTTCTTACAGTTTGGTGATCTTTTTGTAATGTAGAATTCATGGATAAGAGGGTAATTTAAATAATGAATCATCATACTCTTAACAATTGGATTAATCATTAGTTCTTTCCAGCTTTTAGGAACTTTATTTTTCTTTCTTTTTTCTTTATTAGTTTATTTTGATTTATCAACAATCATTTCCATAAGCTTTTGAGTTTTAAATTTTTCCCCACCTCCTTTCCCACCTCCTTCCCCAAGACAGCACATAATCTGATATAGCCTATACATATACATTCCTATTAAATTTATATTTTCACATTAGTTATCTTGTATCGAAGAATTAGAACCAATAGAAGGAACCACAAGAAAGAGGAAACAAAACAAAACAGAAGAAAAAGAGCAAATAGTATGCTTCAATCTGCATTGAAACTCCATAGTTCTTTCTTTGGATGTGGATAGCATTTTCCATCATGAGACTTTTGGAGATGTCTTAGATCCTTGTATTGCTGAGAAAGGCTAAGTCTATCAAAGTTAGTCATCGTACAACGTGGCTGTTACTGTGTACAACTTTCTCCTGGTTCTGCTCACTTCACTCAGCGTCAGTCCATACAAGTCTTTCCAGGTTTTTCTGAAGTCCTCCTGCTCATCATTTCTTACAGCACAATTTTAGGAACTTTAGCAAAAAGTCCAGCCACTGATTTCATAGATGAGAAAATTGAGATGCTGAAGTAGGTAAAGCGATTTTGCCCATGGTCACACAACAAAGTAGTAGTAGAGCAAGGGCCAGCTTCTACACCATTTCTCTTAAAGTATGATGATCTTGGTGGTCTAATAGGAAGAATTGTTTTCTAAGTATCTGTGCAGAATTATTTCCAGTTAAACTAAATGTTAATTATTCTATCTCATCATGAGGCCTGAAATGGAAATATTTGTGATAGTTGCAGGTTATCCTTTTTTCAGTTCACAGTGTTTGATTATGTTGCAGTTTTAAAATAGTTTCCATTCTTGACTAAAAAGTCTTAGCTGTTGAATAATCTCTACATTTGTGGGTATTTCTTGTATTGTATTTGATCAACAGTCAATTTTTTTCTGTATAATTTTATTAGGTACTTAAACTTCACCCTTGTTTAGCTCCAGTCAAGGTGGCTTTGGATGTGGGAAGAGGTCCAGCAATGGAGTTGAGACAGGTTTGTTATTAACATATTTTAATTTCATTAATATAATTATATCCATACTTTCAACAACAAACTCTTATGATTTAGCTTTAATTCATATTCAGTTACTTTAATGAAGTTGGCTCTGTGGAGGATGAGTTAAAGTAGGGAGAGCATTGGAGCAGGAGACCAGTTAGGAGACCATTGCATTGTTCATTGTTCATCATTGCATTGATGCACAAAAATATGCATCATCAGTTGTATGTGAAACTAACTTTATAAGTTTTATTTTCAACATTAATTTTTGTCCATTCAGAAATTAAGTAAACATTTATGTAAGGCACCATGGACAGAAAAAAAAGGAAAAAATAGCCCTTTCCCTCAAGTATATTACATTCTCCTAGCAGACAGAACATATTACAAGTAAGTAATAGAGAGTATGTACTAGCTGATACAGAAAAAGTGAAGAGGGACAATGTTCATATCTGGGGGCAGATCAAGTAAAGCCTGCTGTAGGAAGAGGAATCTGAGCTGGGCTTTGAAGGTAACTAGGGATTCTGTGAGGCAGAGCTGAGGAGGAAGTTAAGTAAGGAAGCAGGAGGTGCAGTGTTGTCTGTTGTGAATAGGTCGCTGGTCAGTTTGACTAATAGAATGCATGAAGGGTGGTAATATGAAATCAGGCTGGAAAGTTAGGCACTTAGGCCTGAATATCTTATTGCTAATAGAGCATGTAAAATGTGTATAATAGTTGCATTTGTAAAGAAAGCACTTTGTAAACCTTTTAAAGCACTGTATAAATCTGAATTGTTATTTAACAATACGTGGTACCTATTATTCAGTAGGTGACAATTTGATAGAGGAGATAAGGCACTTTGAAAAATAATTTCAGCACAAAATAAGCTTAGTGCACTCACCAGGATACTGAAAATCTTAAAATTAGTTCCCTTGGGGCTCAGTGAGAGCCTGTGAACATGTTTATGCATAAGCTAGTTTAAAAATAGATACTAAAAAAAAAAACCCCCCAAAAATAGATACTTCCTTTCACAACCACAAAGACAGGTGTTAATATCTGATGAAAAGGACATTTTTTTTAGTAGAATGAAGAATAGTAGCAAGTTAACATGATTTTGTTAGTTCCTCGTATAATGTAATGTGGGTACAATAAAATATTTTTGATAACTGAGGATGAAATTAGACACAGCTCATCCTTAATGTATGTGTCTTGTTATTTTAGGTAACTTAGGTGATAACTTAGGTTACTTAGGTGATAAAAGTTGTTTTTTCTACTTGTAAAGCTTCTTTTTATTTGTTATTTTTCCTTTGTCTTATGCCTCTCTTAGTTGAAACTAGTTGTTAAGAGCTTAATCATAATGCCTGTTACTTTGAAGGTAATGAGAAATTGTTTATACTGTTGCTTATAATGAGAAACTGTTCATAAACTGTTACTCATATTTTAAGATGTTCCAAGACTTTGTGGTTTTTGCCCTAGGTTTGTCAAGGACTGTTTAATGAATTACTAGAAAGTGGAATTTCTGTATGGCCTGGGTATTTGGAAACCATGCAGTCCTCGATGGAACAACTTTATTTAAAGTAAGGAAAAAAGTCCCTGGTAATTAAAAACTTAGGCACTTATTAAGCATCTGCTATATACTGAATTGCTAAGTACTAGAGATAACAGATTAAATAAGACACAGAGGCTCCCAATCTAGTAGGGAAATAATGACGCATATATATATATATATATATATATATGTATATATATATATATAAGTAACTCTAATACAAAATGATACATGAACATTATGAAATAAGAATGTTGTTCCAGAGTAACCTCAATTATTTAGTGATATTTACTTCGTCACAGAATAAAATTCTTAGATTCATGGATTATTGGAGCTGAAAAGGACTTTAGAGGTCATCTACTCCAGCACCTTCACTTGAAGATGTAAATGTTGTGTGGTATCAGTCATAGTGAACTGGCTTGAGACTCAGAAGACCTACCTAGGTTCAAGTCTTACCTCTGACACTTAATGATGTGACTCTGAACAAGTCACCCGACCTCTCAGTACTCCCAAGCAACCAGGACTATCAGTTGCCCAAAAGTTACTGATTTATAGTGGGAGAGATAGTTTGCTCGCTGAAAATTCTCTACTCCAGTGCAATTGCAGTATTGGGCCCAAAACATTATACACCTCCACACAACATGTGAAGTGATATTGCTAATTTTTCTTTTGTTATGTAGGCAACAGATTTATAATTGGAGATTTAGTTATTGAATCGACATTTAGCAATTTCATTCCAAGTTGATCAGTTTTATTGTGCCTCATAGATCTCAGGTGGAGAGAACTATGTAGCCTTGATTTAATTTGCTCATATATCATCTTACCACTTCAGTTCCATTTACCTGCATAAAGGAGATCCTGATCTTTGTATACTGTTCTTTTCAGGGCTGACTTGTGGTACCTTACAGGAATATATAGCTTGTAAATGGGAGCATGGAAAAAAAGATTTCTGCACATATTTCCTCTTCCATAGAATGAGTTGGAGCACTTTAAAGGGTCCCCTCAGGTCTTTTCCAGCTTTAAAATTCTGTGATCTTATGACTCCTGTAAGCATATTTGGATTGTATCTGTTTGTTATATAGTCAGTTTTCTGGGTTATGGACAGACAGATAAGTCAGTTTAGTAACATGATGTAGTAGGGAGAGCACAGGTCTTAGAATCAGAAGAGACCTGGGTTTAAATGCTATATCTGACACTATGTGAGTCTGAGTCTGTTTCCTCATCTGAAAAATGGGGATGATGTTAATACCTGTAAATGTAGCATCTTATTCAAGGAGGTCACTGTGAAGATTAAATTAAAATGAATAGGGGCAGCTAGATGGCGCAGTGGATAGAACATCGGCCCTGGATTCAGGAGGACCTGAGTTCATATCCGGCCTCAGACACTTGACACTTACTAGCTGTGTGACCCTGGGCAAGTCACTTAAACCCATTGCCTAGCACCCCCCCAAAAAATTAAAATTAATGAAAAGTGGTTTACAAGCCTACAAATTAAATTTCAGCTACTAAGTGCTAAGATAAGCATGATTCCTTTATAAAGACTTATAAAACATTGAAACTTTATTATGTAATGTTGCTTACTGTAAAGCAGAATTCATCATGTCTCTGGACTTGGACTTCATCGAAGAGAGTTTATCAAAGCATTAAAAGGACTTCTTTTTTTGCCTGTAGTATTTCCCCAGTTACACGTAAAAGCAATTTATAATATTCTTTTTCAAAACTTTGAGTTCTAAATTCTCTCTCTTCCTCCCTTCCCACCCCACCCCCACATTGAGAAGGCAAACAGTTCGATATAGGTTATACTTGTGTAAAAAGGGCCTCCTTTTGAGTCAACCTCAAAGCACCCTTTGCCTACTCCCCTTTCTCAATTATATTCAGTAGTTTCTAAGAATGTATTATTCTTTGGACCTATTTCCAAACTCTGCTCTTTGGCTCTTCAGTTTCCTCAGACTGGAAGAATCTGAACTGTTTGGAATAAAAATACAATATTTATGCCTGTACTTTGATTTTACCTTTTTTTGCAGGTATGATGAAATGAGTATACCCTTTACTCTTTTGATAACGGAAACTACTTTGGAGAATGGGTTAATACACCTGAGAAGTAGAGACACCACAATGAAGGAGTTGATGCACATATCTAAAGTAAAGGACTTTTTAATCATGTATATTACATCTGCCAAAAATGTGTAGATATTAGTAGCTTAATAAATACTTTTTGTCATTTAAATTGGCTATCTCAGATATGTGTCCGGCTTCATTTTTGAAATAGAAATTTTTCTTTGTTATGAAGATAGCTTTGTTTGGTTCATTTTTTTTGTAACCCTTAGCTCCAATTTTGTATGATTCTAACTGGTAAACTACCTACATTGTCAGAATATGGAGTACTGATAAGTAAATTTTTATCAATATATAACTTAAAATTTGAAAACCAGGCTTCTTAATGATTTTGATAAGTCATGTTTAGTATGTGAAATGACATCTGAAATATTGACAAGCATTTCAAATTAATATTAGAAGTGCTAAGAATCATTTGAAAGATCTAATTTCTAGCAATTTCTAATTCTACAGACATATGTATGATTAGCTTTACTAAAGATTCCGAATTAGAAAAAAGTTGGGTGGGGAAGGGAATAATTTCCTTTCAAGAAAGTGGGTTGAGAGGATTGAAGAGAGCCAGACTTCTTGCCTACCATTCAAAGAACAAACAGAAATGTCAGAGAGAATAGCCCACCAGACCACTTCAAGGATAGAAAATTCAACCAAAGTAGATAGAGAGCAGAATAAGAGTGCCAGTTTGGTAACATGCCACAGTATTAAACAGCTAACGTACCAGAAGCAGCACATAAAGTGTCAGGCATTGAGAGAGACAAAAATTAAACAGTAATCAATACAAGACCAAATATTGGAGCTAGTAGTGGAAAAATCATAACAGACTAAGCAAGAAATAGTCCAGTCTTTAATAAACCCAAGAACAGAAATTACTGAAGAAATGGCTTTTTTTTTTTAGGTGAGGGAATCGGGGTTAAGTGACTTGCCCAGGATCACACAACTAGTGTCATGTGTCTTGAGGCCAGATTTGAACTCAGGTCCTCCTGACTCCAAGGCCAGAGCTCTATATTCTATTCCACCTAGCTGTCCCGAAATGGCTTACTTTTTGACAAAAACCACTTGGGTAAACTGAAGCAATTTGTCTGAGATTTGGTTTAGACTAGCATCATAATACCACAAGCTTAACATACCACAAGCTCAGAATATATATAAGAAGTTGTACTACAAGAATAATTAATGGAGGTACCTTTGATAACTGGCTAAGGGGAGAACTATCTATAGAAGGGATGGGAACACCATAAAAGGAAATAGATTTTCAGTTGCACAAATTAAGAAGCTTTTGCACAAATAAAATTGCTAATTCTCTAAACTCTAAAATTTAGAATGGAAAATCCAATTATCACCAATAAAAGTCTTGATATTCAAGATATATATATATAAATTTCATGTATGTGTGTGTAAAATTGGTACAAATGTAAGAGTATATGCCAATAGAAGTGGCAAAAGGATATGACAGTTGTCAAAAGATTTGCCAACTGTAAGTTAGCTTTGAAAATATTCCAAGTATTTATTGGAATACAACTCATACAAATGCAGAATCATGGGGCTAGCAAAACTTGGTATTCTATATAAGGCAAGAGATGGAGATTAAAGAAGCAGTTAAACTTTGAAAAATTTGCAAGAAGACACATTTCAAGAAGTCTGAACAACAGAAAAACCTACAAGCCCCAAAGATAAGTATGTAAAACACTTATTAACCTGTAGTCTGAACTAGTTTTATTTTTTTGGAGGGGGGGGGAGGCAATTAGGGTTAAGTGACTTGCCTTGGGTCACATAACTAGTAAGTGTCTAAGGCCAGGTTTAGAACTCGGGTTGTCCTGACTCCAGGACTGGTGCTTTCCACTGCACTACCTGGCTGCCATCTCAACTTGTTTTAAAAAATATTTTGATGTTTCTTTTTCAGTATAGTTGGTTTCCATTGTATTCCTATTTTATTTTATACATTTAAAAGTATTCTAGGAAATCCATAAGCCTCACCTTACTGCCCAAAGGGTTTATGACCCAAGAAGGTTAAGAACTTAGGGCAATACTTGCTTTTCAGATATTGTATTAGCTAAATCATTAAATATTTCAGAAGGACATTTCATAGAAATGGTAGAATGGAGAAGTTGGGAGGGGAAGAGAATATTGGGTAAGGTAATTCCAAAGTGAGCACTAGCCCCACCAGCAGGGACAATGGATTTTTGTATCTTATTGTATCTTACAAGAGGAAATTATTGTATCTTAAAAGAGTAAATGGGTAATTACAGTTTAACTATCATCTTTGAGAATTAGGGAAATTTAATTACAGTTGTGGAGAAGAGAGAACAAGAGAAAGTACTAAAAACTTTTTGAGAGTCTAAATTTAATCTTGCCAGAAACATGAAGAGAATTCTTGAGAGATTTGCCATCCTTAGACACTGGCATAAGGGTCTGTTTCCAGAATTATGGAGAAGTCAGTAGTAGCAATAATGGTTAGAGGTATATAGAAATCTTTTGCATAGGTAATACGTTGTAAATATTTACATTTTAAAATGTTTAATTGTATAATAAGCTGTTTATTTAAGCCTAGGAGGTTGTTTGGAGGTTTGATACATAGAGATGGGCAAAAACTTATGGAAAAGGTGATTTCTCTATTTTGTAATAAATTGGACTGTGGGGTTCAGAGCTAATTGATTAATTAAAGAGAAGATATAATATCCTTCGATTGCCTTGGAATTTGAGGTAAAAGAATTAATAAGGCAATAAGTCAAGTAGTAGTAAAGAAGAGTAAAGTTTAGCATAGTTGATTAATATGCACCACACAGCCCTTTTGACATCCTCATATTTATCTTCAACTCCCATGATCTACATCTTCTGTCTCAGCCACAGAACTTCATATAGGTTGTTACACATAGGTGCTATATAATCAGATACAAATCAAGCAACCTTAAAATGCAACTATACTTATTGACATGGCAATAATAAAATTCAGAGTTGGTGAGATTAACAGAAAATGGACACTCAAACACTGTTGGTGGATTTATAGATCGGGACAAATATTTTGAAAAGCAATGTGAGGGAGTAGCAGGAAGAAGTAAGGTGAGCACTTCCTCCTCTCCCCCCAGCAAGCCCTTCCAAAACAGATCTCAAAAACACACCAGACTGAATTCTAATGGGGAAATCCAAGAGAAAAAAAAAAACACCATTTTTTTCCAGCACAAGTTGAAATAGGAAATCAAGTCTGGGGATATTGGGGAAGGGGTTTGGACAGAAACCATGGGACCATAAAGACCACTTCAGGATAGAGAGTGGTGGACTGGGACAAAAAGAGCTTCCAGACTTACCCCTTATATCGGGTTGTGACCTCATTTAGGGTGTGGGAATAGTTGCCAATTGACAGTTTTGTTGCCTATTACCCAGTTTTGGGTCACAAATCCAGGGCAGACTGAGGAGGGGAGCTACTCCCAGAGGTGGAATTTCATGGTGAGGAAGGATCTCAGTTCTCTTGTGTACTGAGCCAAGAAGTTTAGAAGCAAGCAGCTGTAGTGTGGTTTAGACCTCAGGAGCAGAGCAGATTCTAATTTCCAGCTTCTAGCAATTAAAACTTAGGAAAAACCAGGACAGGAATCTCAGACCAAATGAAAGCTGGAAGTTCTGTCACTGAACCAACAGAGCTTTCTCACTGTTTGATAATGGCTGAATCCTGCAGCAGCTTATTGTTACTCAAACCAAGGTCAGGAACTTGGAGAGCTCAGAAACTAAGGGGACATTGATCAGACTCAGGATTAGACCACCTTGGGAAAACTTAGACCCTAGTCTGAGGTTTTCCTGAGAGCTTTGGAATACACACCTCAAGAAAACAATAGTAGGACCAGCCCTGCCATGCCTGGCCCTAACATAAAATCTGAAGTCAGAAAGTAGGTTGGAAGAATGAACAAAAAAATGAACCTAAAGACAAAAAGCTACTATGGTGACATGGACACTCAAGAAAGAAACCCAGAGGAAGAGAGTAAGTCCAAGAGATCTACAAGCAAAGCCTCAAAGCACAGCTTGGGCACAAATTCAACTAGAATTCCTTGAAAAGATGAAACAAGGTGTTTTGTTTTTTTTTTTAAGTTTAAAAATTTTTTTTATAAAGAAATGAGAGGACTTGAGGAAAAAACTGGAAAAGAGACCCATGGAAGAAAATAATGCACTCAGTTCGTTAATGGTGCCCATTAATGGGCACTATAAAAAATTATAAATATGAAGAATACAAAGAAGTATGTAAAGACTATATGAAATGATACAGAGCAAGATCAGTAAAACTAAAACTATATATACTTTGATTACAACTGTTTTTAAAGTAGTAGAACTTCACACATTTGGAAAGGGAAACGTTTTTGAAACAATTGTTTGATTTATTTGGTTTTTTCTTAAATGCTAAAGGTTTATGTAAGATTGTAGTCTTTGTTTTGCAAGTTTATTTGACCATTGTCTTTTTTTTTTTTTTTTTGCAAGGCAATCAGGGTTAAGTGCCTTGCCCAGGGTCACACTGCTAGTAAGTGTCAAGTGTTTGAGGCTGGATTTGAACTCAGGTCCTCCTGACTCCAAAGCCAAGGCTGTATCCACTGTGCCACCTAGCTCTGACCATTGGCTTTTGCTGATGCTAATTAATAAATTTTAAAACTGCCTGAATCAAAATTCCCAGAAGTAATGTCAATCAAAATTGTGATAAAGAGAAACTGAGACAGAGTTTTGAGCATGATCATGCTCCATCGATCAATAAGTTGATCAATTTATTAGCAATTGCCAATAAAAGGGATCCACCTCTCCTCAATAGCCAAGGATATTCATGGCAAAATACGGAGTATTCTTTTAGTTGAAAAAGAGGAATGAATAGAAATGCATATTCATGAGATTAATACATATTCATGATGTTAATGTATATTCATATGATTTACTGGAATAGGGAAATCGGTTGATCAGTAATAAGCATGTCGGGGGAGTGGCAGTATCAAGTAGTTTCTTTCCTATTGGTTAGAATATTACAAACGCTATGACAAGTGGGATGCTTGACAGCATGGAAATCAGTGAGTGTCACACAAGGAGGCTGGTTAGGACCAACTGAAAAGAGGCACTTAGCTCATCAGCTTATATCTGCTGGAGCTCAGCTTTGCAAGAGCTCAGCTCTGTAGAAATAAAGAATTTTGTTACAGCCAACACCTTGCTGTATCCTAGTATGATTTATAAGAGCAAATGTGCAAAATCAATTGATGAAAAGAAGTAATTGATTACAATTTCACAGTAACTTGAGAGGCGCTTGCTTGTTTTAGCCAGCATTACTGCCTTGTTTAGTTTTGATGAGAGTGGTTCCATAAATCAATCACACTTCTCATACATAACCAGTTAGGGCCCAAACACCAGGAGTCTCAGAATGACCAAGGACCAGAACCGTGGGTCCTTTTCCTTTCTCCCATGACCTCCCCTTTCTACTCCCTGCTCCAGTGAAGAATCAAATCAATATTCTCTCTGTGGCCTAGGGCAGAGCTTATTAAAATTATGACAAACTGTTGTTCTAGAGCTAGCAAATTTACTCCTGCTCCTCTCTGAAGCCCTGTGATTGTCAGGTTGTCTAACTTCCTCATCTCCATTCACTTCAACCCTACCCTTCCTAAATCCCTGTCCCTTTCTCTCCTCCCCTCCATTGTGCCCTCAGGAATTGCATGTATTATTAGGAAACTACCTTTCCATTAGACTTCTTCCTTTCACTCTCCCTCCAGCTTGCATTCCAGAAACCTGCCTCCTCTGGCCCCGGCCCCTCACCTGCCCCAGCAAAAGACACTGAATCCTTGTCTCTTCTCTTCAGGAATAATCTATGTGCCTGCTCTCATGCTCCACAGTAATCTGAACCAGGAACAAGAATAGACATACTCTGCTCCTTAGAACAAACCTCTCCTACACCTTCACTCTGTTGCCATCTGTATCACCCTATCCAGATACTGTTTGTTGTTATCTTTTGGGCCTCAAGTTATTTTTCCTTTTTCAAAATGCACAGTCTTCTTCACCCATAACCCCTACCCTTATAGTCAGGGACTTCATTACACATGTTCATTTCCCCTCAGATGCCTTGCCGTTCTAGTTTCTCAACCTCCGTAACTCCCATGACTGACATTTTCCATATCAGCCACACAGGGGTAATCATACTCTCCATTAAACCATCACCTCTAGCTGTTTAAATTCCATACTCTGGAATGCTGAAGTTCCTCTCAAATGTTAACCTCTCTCTTCTGCACTACTCAACCTCTTCTTTGTCATCATTGTGACCTCTAGACGCTCAGTCACCTCTACTCTGGCCAGTTTCCTCCCTTTGAAATCTTGACCCATTAGTGAACTAGTTCAACCTTATTGCCTTCTTCCCTTGAATCCTTTGCTCCCTTATCCTTTTTCTTTCAATTCCTTTTCAAATATCACTCACTACTTCCTCAGATGCTGCTCTGGTGTTGCTGAACCCTGCTGAAGTCACACAAATATGCTGAATTTATCCACTACAGATTTGTTATCCAGTCTTAGCTGGAATCTCACTGATACACCCCAATCCCCTATCCTCGAATCTAAACATCTCCTCTGAAACCTCCTACAGCACCTTTTGTAAAATGATCCACTCCTCGAAATTTCAATAAAAGCATAAAAAAGTGTTACTGTTATTACAAGCCATGACATGGAGAGGTTGATTAAATGACAGGATTCCTCTGTAATCCAAGTACGCTTTTTTCCTAAGTCCTGACTAATTAGATCATATAATATCAAAACATGAGGGGTGGTTATTTGCCTCACTAGCTATTTGAACTAACCATGAGAAGGATAGTTTGTTGTAATTGATTAAGGAGAGGGAACAGGGACTTGCTAATCTGCACTGGCCTTGGGATGGGGAAGGAGGCTTTTGGGACAGAGTATCTCTTCTTTCTCCATTGCCAAATTCAACACTTGCCAAAGAACTGGAATAGAGAGAAAATCGAAACAAAAAAAAAGGCTTTCATTTGTACTGAAATGGGGACTTGCTTATAGATTGAGTCATTTCTCAAGAGAGAAGATACAGGGCCTCTCTGTCTTTGCTTCTCCATCCCTCTCAACAAAGGATCTTACCTTATATGTAACCAAGAAATAGAGTTTATTTGTCATGAGCTCCTCACTGATTCTATGCCTTGAATTCCCTTAGTATCACCTCCTTTATCTCCTTCACTTCAGTCTTGGAGGAAGGTGTGATCTTCCTCCTTGCCAAGGCCAATGCCTCTAATTGTGCCTCTGGCCATCCTCTCTTTATCCACCGGCTTCTTCTGTACTACCTACAAACATGCTCAGATCTCCAACTCAAAAAATCCCAACACTCCACTTTGCCCTATTCATCCCCTCTGGCTAACATCCTATATCTCTCCTCCAATCTACTGCTAAACTAGAAAAAAGCTTCAATTTTCTCACCTCCTATTAACCTCACCACTTAAACTCTTTCCCAAATGATTTTGTAATGAATCAATCCAATTCCCTCATCCCCTGCTCCCACTCCATCTTTCTTGACTTCTTTGCAGTTTTTGAACACCGTTGACCACCTCCTTCTCCAGGATATGGTCTCCTCAGCATTGTCATGACACTGTTGTCTCCTGGATTATTCTCTTACCTGTTTTTAACTACTCCTTTGTTAGATCATTAGCCATTCCCCTCCCCATACCACCCCATACACCGTTTGTATGAGCCTACCAAAGGGCTCTGTCCTGGCCCCTCTTCTTCTTCCTTTCCCCCCTCTTTTCATCATTTCATGAGCTCAATTATATTCTCCATGCAACTGATTCCCAAATCTACACATTTCACTGTCATCTATCACCTGAGTTCCAGTGTCACATCACCAGCTCCCTGCTAGACGTCTCTGCCTGAATGTCACATAGGTATTTCAGACTCAACGAGTCTTTCTCTCTGTCCACTGGGTGAAGCCCTCCCCTCAAAATGCAGAGGAGTCCAAGCTGAGTTAAAAGTAGAAAAGTTTTATTAGGAGGAAAATCAGACAGTAGTGCTGAGGGACTCCAGTACAAAGCACAAAGGAGCCCATAGCCTAGGAGAGGCAGGGGTAATTTATGCTTGGAAACCACAAAGGAAAAATTTGGGGAGGGTTTGGGGTAAAGAATGGACAGTCTTTCCCAGGAACAGGTGGGATACAGAAGCAGGATGTTTTGCAGCAACAGCAAGGTCAGCCAGCAAACACCAGCAAAAAGGCATCTGGGAATGAGCAAAACTTTGGCTCACTGCAGGCTCCTTATTGGCTCCTTTCAGCAAACAAAGCTTACTGTGTGTCCAGTGCACCTGCCTGTTGAGGTAACTCATAGAAAACAGACATATTAATCTTGGGGGGAGTATCCTCACACCTCTATAACCCATTCCTTTCCCTAACTTTCCTATTTCTGCATATAACATCACCTTCAGTCAGGTTACCTAGATTTGCAATTTAAAGTGTCATCTTCACCTCTTCACTCTTCTCTATTCCTCATAAATCCAAAATCAATCATAATATCTTTTTCACTCTACTGCTATAATATCTCATGCATCTCTCCTTTTCTCTGCACTCATACAGCCATCACCCTAGTTTAGACCCTCATCACATCTTTCCCAGAATATTGCAATAGCCTTCTCTAATTGTTGCTGTTTGGCCTTCATTCTTGAAGAGGTCCATGACATCAAGAAGATGATGCCACTACTTGCAAGTGAATTGTATTTAAGTGAGGGAGGGCTGTGCAAGGTCCCCAGCCTCACTGGGTCCTGAGCCATCTGAGTCCAGTGGTAAGATATAGACCAGGACTACTGAAGACGGCCCCCAGCCTTCTCTAATTGGTTTCTCAAGTACAGGTTACATAAAGTTACTTTAAGTTCAAACACCTTGGTAACCTTAATTGCTTGCATGAGATAAATCAAATAACCTAAGAGAAAAGCTAAAACAAATCATATTCTGTTGTTCCCAGAGAAACCATAGGTGGGGGTTCTAAACTTTTTTTTGTATAATGGACCCATTTGGCAGTCTGCTAAAGCCTGTGGAATTCTCAGAATAATGTTTTTAAACAAAATACAAAGCACTACAAAGGAAACCCATTATACTGAAGTAAAGATGTATTTTTTTCCCATCCTAATTCACAGAACCCCTGAAATCTATTACCCACAGTTGTCCACGGACTCCAAGGTAAAAACTCTTGCCATAGAGAGTAATAATTATTGAGAAGACCTCAAGATTGGATGTATAAACCCAGAGCGAGAATTCAGTACCAAAATAATCTTGAATACAGGAGAAGAAGATGGTGACACTCATGTTACAATAATTCAAAATCTTGGGAAACCTCAGAGCACAGATGTGTTGATCTAACCTTTCATCTCCCGCTGGGTCCAGCATGTCCCCTGAAGAAAGGCTGCTAGAGGCCAGGCTGGGCAGCTTCCATCGACCCCAAAGCCAACACTTCCATCCGTGTCCGCACAACTACTGACCTCCTGGCTTCCTTTAAATCCTAGTGAAAACCCCACATTTTACAGGAATCCTCTCCAATCCATCTTAATTCCAGTGCCTTCCCTTTATTAATTATCTCCTATTTATCCTGCATGTAGCTTGCTTTGTTTATATCTGTTTGCATCTTGTCTCCCTCATTAGGTGTATAAGCCTCTTAGACTCTTTTTGTATTCCTAGCACTTAGCACAGTGCCTGGCACCTAGTAGGCACTTAGTAAATGCTTATTGATTGATTGAAATCTCAGAGCAGATTCAGATAGTTTTGGATTTGAGATTAGAGGACCTGGGGGGTCCTGATTCTGCCACATACTACTTGTCAAGGTGTTGGGCACACGTCATTTAATTTCTCAGGATCTCAATTTCCTCCTGGCTTTAATTGCTATGATTTATGACAATCTATGCAATCTTAACATTTCTTCCCTTTATTGTGGTTTATAATGATGCACACATTATTTTCTTCTGATATGTTTTCAAGATCACCTACTAAAGATAGGCTTTTCAAACTTAGCCTTAAGTTTTGTTTTGAGTTTTTATTTTAGAAACTTTGGTATATTATAAAGGTGAGAAAATTTGCATTGAGGTATCATGGCATAGCTCTCCTAGATACCAGCTCTTTAGTAACTATTATACCAGAAAACCCTAGTCACCATCAAGGTGAGATTGTTACAAGCCTTGGGTTGGCAGTGCATGGGGTAGAGAGTGTCAGGGTTAGGCTCACCCTCCCAGCAGAGTGATTCCCCTCTGTGGAACTTCGGTTATCATAGTCTCCTTTACTTCTCTGTGTCATCCCATTGTAGGGATATGTGTGTGTGTGTGTGTGTGTGTGTGTGTGTGTGTGTGTGTGTATTTGGCTAACAAACCATCTCATGATCTAAGCCCAAGAGACTGACCCTGACAGTGGGAAACTGCCACGTGGGATCTGGTGACCTTATCCCTTTTCTTGCACATTTCTAATACCTCTCAATATCAGCCATGCCAGGGAACAGAAGGCTTGAGACCCAAGGTTAAGGATATGCTGGAAGCAGGGATCGATGTTCCTATCATATCCCATTTAACTCCTCATTTTGGCCTGTCTTGAAGGTAGGGAAAAAGGAATGGTCCCTGAGAGTGGATTATTGCAATCCAAACCAAGTAGGGCAACCAATTTGGGCACCCCCTCTATATTAACTGTAGTTAGTTTGGTGGAGGATATTCAGTCTTTGAGGTCCATAAGACTGTCAGGGTTAAATGGGCAATTGTCCTCAGATGGACTCCAGATTATGAACTGCCAGGGCTAGGGTCTAAACTGCATGCCTAAACAACAAGGTATCTCTCCTTCCCGTAGTTAAAGCAAGGTCAGTCCTTTCAGTGCTGGGTCACCAAAGGTCTGAAGATCACCAGCATGCTGTCTCTCATGCATTCAGTTGGAAGTAGACAGGTAATATCTGTGCCTACTCTATACAACCCATCCTATAGTCATATACTATGATCCCAAAATGGACCCTTCAGGGCCACACTTGGGGCCTAGCCAAGCAACTGGCCATAGGAGACTCAGTTGTATCTGACTCTTCGTGACCCCTCTGGGGATTTTCTAGGCAAAGAAACTGGTGTGGTTTGCCATTTCCATCTTACAGGTGAGGAACCTGAGGCAAACAGGGTAAAGTGACTTGCCCAGGGTCACACAGCTACTAAGTTTCTGAGGCCAAATTTGAACTCAGGAAGATGAGTCTTCCTGACTCCAGGCCCAATACTCTATCAGAACAGTGCCATCTGTCAAAACAATCAAGGAGAGCCTCTTCTGCCCATTTACTTACTAGCAGTTACTACAAGAACCAGCAGATGGCTCTCATCTATTGCTGTATGTCCATTCCACGGCTGCAATTACTTAGCCTGCTGAAGCCTTGTTCTTACTCCGGAAGATGCGGCAGAATCCTTCTTCCCTCCCGATCTGAGTCACATGTATCCTGTTCCACACTGTGGACCACGGCCATTGGTTCAAGTGGTCTGGGCATACTAATAATAATACACTTCTATGGCACTTTAGGGTTAAAAAGATCTGTCTTCACAGCAACCCTGTGAAAAAGGTAGGGCAAATACTATTAACCCCATTCAATCTTAGAGTGTTTAGATGTATCAATTAATTAATCAGTAAGTATTTATTAAGCACCCACCATCCCCTAGGCACTGGGGATGCAAGAACAAAGAAAAACAATCCCTACTCACAAGGGCTTATAGGGGAGACACTGGTGTGTATACATATATTTATACTTATACATATACTTGAGTGTATACCTAGAACAATCTGCATTCTTTCTAGAAGCTGGAAGCCAGAGCAAAGTTCTCATTTCACCTAAGCCTTTGCTAAATCTGCCCCTCACACAGACACGGAGCGTGGCCAAAAAGAAGCAAATGGATTTGAGCTCCTGGTTACATACACACACATATACAGCAAAAATATAAACTGAATAAATACAAATATATGCAAAGTAATTAAATACAAGGTAGTTTGGAAGGAAGTGCAATAGAAATTGAGGGATCAGGAAAGACTTTATGCAGAAGACAATAGTTATACTGCATCTTAAAGGAAGAGAGGGATGTTACAAGGCAAAGGTAAGGAAGGAATTCATTGTAGGCTTGGGGGACAGCTGGTGCAAAGGCATGAAGACAGAAGAAGGAATATTATTTGTGAATTACAGAGAGTAAGCCAATTTGACTGCATCTTAGAGTGCAAGAGAGGAAGCAACACGCAATGGGTTAGAAGAGTAAGCTGGGCCCAGGTTGGGCAAAAGTAAGAAGCTTACGTTTTAACTTAGAAGCAACAGGAAGCCACTGGATTTGATGAAAGGAATCACAGGGTCAGAATTGCGCTTAAGGAAAATCACTTGGGCAGCAGTGTGGAGGTTGGACTGGAGCGATGAAAAACATGAGACAGGGAGAGGATATTGCTGAAGTCACAAACCTGGGAGATTGTTTTTTGTCTTTCTTTGTTTTCGTACTGAGATCTTACCAGAACTTAGCACTAGTGCCTGAAACCTTGTAAGTGCTGAAGAAGAATGGTGGTAACTCTGACTGAGATAGGGAAGTCTGGGAAAGGGGAGGATTTTTGAGAAAAGATGTGAGTTCAGTTTTGGGCGTGTGCAATGTAAAATGCCTGGAACGTTCAGTTTGAAATGTTACACTGTAAGTTTCATGGGGGCAGCAAGATAGCTCAGTAGATAAGATCATTGGGCCTGGAGTCAAGAAGATCTTGGTTCAGATTTGGCCTCAGACACTTGCTACTTGTGTGACCCTGGGCAAGTCATTTAACCTCTGCCTTAGGTCGATGGAAAAGGAAATGGCACCCCATTCCAGTATCTTTGCCAAGAAAACCCCATGGACTGTATTGGCATGCTATGGTTCATGAGGTCGTGAGGAGTTAGGCACAACTGCCCAACAATAAGCTTCAGAGTCTGGTCTCAAACCAAGGTCTTCTGATGTCAAAGGCAGCATTTTTACTTATGGCTACGCTTCATAGCCTCTTACCACACAGGTTGTCATTTATATTCTTGGGAGAATAGAGTTAGCTATATGCCATTGTTCTACGTGTGTTGCGTATTGAAGGAGTGAGAATTGTGTTAGTCTTACCACTCGAATCCTATTAAGGCTCAAAGATTCTCCTCCCTCCACTAATTTTATTTATGCCTTTCAAAAATAATTTCCAAAAAAAAAACCCCTAAAAAAAAAATTTCCCAATACAATTCCCTTCCTTATCTCACATTGAATCTTCTCCAGTAGCAAAGAAACCTTGACTATATCCGACAGTACATGCAATATTCTGCACTGATTAGTGCCCCACCTCTCTAGTGAGAGAAGAGAAATATGGTTCTTCTTTCCCCTGGGGCCAAGATTGGATTGCAATTAATGAGGTAAGAAGCATTTTAATGTCATTTTTATTTACACGATTGAAGTGGTGGTGAATATTTTTCTCTTGGTTCTTACTTTTTTGTTGTTGTTGTTCGTTTTTTCCCTCCTGAAGCATGGCAATCTAAGAATAGGCATAAATAGAACTGGGCAGCTAACTGCTCATGACACATGGATGGCTAGATCATGGGAGGAAATGGGAACGTTGAGGGTCTCAGAAAAAAAGCAGTAATATACCAGTGGGCAGCAGTTAGATTTGTCTTACCGAGGGTGGGCAACCTGCAGCCTTGAGGGCAAGTGTGGCCCTCTAGGTCTTCAAGGGTGGCCCCTTCACTGAATCCAAACTTAAGTTTGGATTTGGATTAAGATTTGGATTCAGTCAAAGGGCCGCCCTTGGGGACCTAGAGGACTACATGTGGCCTCGAGGCCGCAGGTTCCCCACCCCTGGACTCTATACCATCACTTCCTGAAGGGAATGAGGTAAGGGCACAGCATGTGCTAGGTCGATTAGCTGTTGGCATAGAATCACTACAAACTCAATCCCTTGGTTTCATTGGCAAAATGCCTGTTCTGTGTTCTTGATGAGGAAGACCCTGAATACTTCAATCTGACCTCTGACTTCCATTAATGCAGTTATGTATTCAGAGAAAAAAAATTCTTCCTATGATAGCAGTAACTTTTTTCTACCAGTCCTTGGTATAGTAGCTGACACGAAGCAAATGCTTAACAAATAATTGTCAAATGACTGATTAATGGGAAGAGTACTGAACCAGGAGTTAGACTTGGATTCTAGTCCCAGGGTCTCCTACTTTCTAGGAACATTACTTGGGGTTAAAATAATTTTACCTCTCCGAGCCTCAGTTTCTTCATCTTCCAGATGGAGGTAACAATACTGGCTCATAGTATTGTCAGGAGGGTCAAATAAGATAATGCATATTTTTGTTTTGTTTTGTAAAGTACTATAAAACATAAGAATTAATCGTTATTATTTGGCTCTCCTCATTTCTTTCTTTCTAAGAGAGTTTAAGCTCCCCTTCTGGCGTCTGTGCAATATGGCTTTAAGAGGAAGAAAGAAAAAAAAACCCCACCTTCCTTCCTATGCTATCAATAGCGAGGGTTTATCAATTTGTGTTTTCCATCTGGCTAGTGACCTCCATCTCTCTTCCTCTACCTGTGACTCTGGAGACTCAGCTGGAGAGGAGCCAACCATAATAGCTCATTTGTTATAAATATGTTTGAGATGAAGCAAATGCAGGGAAGGAAAAATCCTATTCCTAGCTGATGATGTTCTCTCTGAATCTCTTTTTCTCTCTTGCTCTTTCTCTCTCTTTGCTCTCTCCTCTCTTTCTTTCTATCTCTCCTTTTCCTTCTCTTCCTCCTCTCCTCTCTCTCATAGTCTTACACACATACATACATACACACACACTCACACACACACACAAACACACACACACACACCCCCATTCACTTCCTGGTTATTCATTGCCATGGATACAGAGCTCTTTTTCTTCTCAGACAGTGGGTTGGGTGCTAACATTGTTGATGCCATCACTACACAGATCAGAAGTTCCTTCCTTTTTCCTGTTGCAGAAATGCCACAGTGATGTATGTCGTGTCCAAGAATACCAGTTTACACCTGTGGAATTCAGGCTTGGGAAAAACAATCCCTTTTGATCCCCTAAGGAACAAAGGTAACCTTCTGGGTAAGTAGTGTTGAATTAGAGAACTGAATTGTATGGCTCTACTTTGCTCCCTCAAACTTTTGAACTGGGTTTACAAATGGATTCACAGACAATAGTAGTAATTTATATATTTATGTAGTGCCTTTAAGTTTGCTAAGTGGTTGACATACATAGCACCCAGTCACGATTAATTTTCCAATCTTGTACTCACACTTGAGGGTTAGGTCTTCAGAAGGTGGCAATGACTCTAGTTCTTGGTGGCGGGTAATTTGTGGGTAGCTCAGGAGTCCCTACTAGAGTGCTTCCCATTAATGATCAGCTAGTAGACACAATTAGCTCTTGGAAAGACATTTATTATGATGTCATAGTAAAAGTAATAGTTACAAAGCATTCCCTCTACAAACATGGGTCCTATTTATACAAAGCATCCATTCAAAGTGGGCTCAAACTCAGAGTACAATGGTAGAGAAGCAGAAGCAACTCACAGCTTCTTGTGCAATACAGCCTAGAAGTCTTAACTTTCTTCCAAGAGTCCTCATAGCTCCCCTTGGTTCTGGGTATAGTGTGTTTGCTGGGTGGGTTGCTCATTTGGTTTCTTGCTTCCTTATCAAAGCCTCTCTATATCCATGTCTGTCTGGAGTATGTGTCTCTACTGCCTATAGGACATGTAATGTTTCCTGTTGATCGGTTAATTCTCTTTCAGAGCTAAATAGCCAAGGGGGTAAGGAGAGGAGGAAGGAGAGAGAACCACTCCTCTCTCTTCTCCTCCACAAAACACTGGGTTTAGAACTGAACTTTGTTTCCAGGGCTTAGCTATTCAGAACTGAAAATAAAAATTAAAAAAAAAAATTTAAAGCCATGAATACCTAGTGAGATTGTTCTTTTTAATTTCATCAAAGAAAAGTATTTGTACATCCTAAAGGGATTAGGAGGTAGTAGCATTTTTATGCCTAATTTAAAACCTTATTAACAGGTTGTGATTAGGTTCTGAGCTTTCTGGGCTGAGAGGTTGGTAAAAGTTAACTCCTGTAAGGTAGGTACCATGGCTATTATTTTATTGATCAGGAAACTGATGCTCAGATGGATTAAGTGACTTGCTCATGGTCACACAGGAAGTATAAAATGGGATTTTAATTCAGATCATGCTCTTTCCAAGTCCAGCCTCCTAGCCTCTATTGTATCTTACTTGGCATAGGAGACCAACTTTAGGGAAGCTGACCAAAAAGAGAAATCTTCCCTTTAGGCAAGACAAAACTATAGGCATAAACAGAATAGGTGGTCACCTACATGATGTGATTTAGAGGATAATTTCCCTACTCATCAGTCAGTCCACAAGCATTTATTAAGTGCCCACTACCTGCCAAGCACTGTGCTAAGCAGTGGGAATACAAAGAAAAGAAGGGCAAGAACAGTTCCTGTCCTGGAGGAGCTCACAATCTAATGGGCAGAAAACAAGCCAACAAATATGTCCAAATAAGCTATATACGGGATAAATAAGAAATAATTAAGAAGGAAGATACTAGAATTAAGAGGGACTAGGAAAATCTTCCTGGGAAAGGTAGGATCTCAGCTGGAACTTGAAGGAAGCCAAGGAAGCCAGAAGGTGGAGATGAGGAAAGAGGGGCAATCCCTGGCAAGGAGGATAGCAAGAGAAAATGCTTGAAGCCAAGAGGGAGAGTCTCTTGTTGGAAGAACAGCAAGGAGGCCAGTATTGCAGGATGGAAAAGTACGTGGTGGGGAGACGTAAGGTACAAAGAGACTGGAATGGTAGGCGGGAAGCTTGGATTATAAAGGGCTTTGAATGCCAAACAGAATTTTGTATTTCCTTCTGGAGGTAATGGGGAACCACTGGAGTTTATTTAGTAAGAAAGTGACATGATCTGACTGTCACTTTAGTAAAATCATTTGGGGGTCTAAATGAAAGATGGACTGGAGAGGTGAGAGATGTGTGGCAGACAGACCAGCTAGCAGATTGTTGCAATAATCCAGGTGTGAAATGATGAGAGCCTGGGCCAGGGTAGTGACAATACCAGAAGGGAGAGGAGAATGTATTCAAGATTGACAGTAACAGATTGGATATGGGGTGGGGTAGGAGAGATAGTGAGGAGTCCAGGATGACACCTAGATTGGGAGCCTGGGGGAATGGGAGGATGGTGATGGCAGGGCCCTAGACATTAATAGGAGAGTTATCAGCCTGCTGCTACAGCCAACAAGTCTATTCAGATTCATTACTTTCTGTGAAAATGCACATCCCCCTGAAGCTAATATCAATCATTTGTACTTTATGAATTAACTGAAGCTGGCTAATGATGGATTCAGATAAGGGGAAGCTTGAAGAGATTCATAGATTTTGACCTTGGTCCTGTCTCGGTCTCTATCTTCTGTAATAATCATAAATGGGGAGTTGACTCTTTCCTATGACACTTCCAGGCCTCCTTTCTTCTTATATTTTTCATTATTTCCCTTGATATTTTTTACCTTGTATTCCTCAAGATAAATTTTATTATTTTGTCTAATTCTGTAAAGGGCATCGAGGTAATGGAGTGGATAGAGAGCACTGGGCTTGGAATCAGGAAGACTCATCTTCATGATTTCAAATCTAATCTCAGACACTTACTAGCTGTGTGACCCTGGGCAAGTCACTTAACTCTGTTTGCCTTAGTTCCTCATCTGTAAAATGAGCTGGAGAAGGAAATGGCAAACCACTATAGTATCTTTGCCAAGAAAACCCCAAATGGGGCCACAGAAAGCCTGCTTGTCATTTATTGTAGCACAACATTATTCAATTACTATTATATACCAGAGCTTGTTTAGTCATTCCCCAGTTGATGGGCATCCCCTCAATTTCCATTTCTTTGCCGCCACAAAAAGAGCTGTTATAAATAGACACACACACACACACACACACACACACACACACACACATTTTTGCAAAGAGATCCTTTTCTCATTTAAAAAAAAATCTCTTTGGGATACAGACCTAGTAGTGGTATCACTGGGTCAAAGGGTATACATGGCTTTATATTGCCCTTTGGGCATAGTCTCAAATTGCTTTCCAGAATGGTTGGATCTGTTCACAACTCCAGCAACAGTGCATTAGTGTCCCAATATTCCCACATCCCTGCCAACATTTATTATTTTCCTTTTCTGTCATATTAGCCAATCTGATAGGTGTGAGGTGGTACCTCAGAGTTGTTTTAATTTGCATTTCTCTAATCAGTAATTATTTAGAACAGTTTTTTCATATGACTGTAGATAACTTTGATTTCTTTATCTGAAAACTGCCTGTTCATATCCTTTGACCATATGTTTGTCATTTCTTACAGCACAATAATATTCCATTTCATTCACGGACCAAAATTTGTTTAGCCATTTTACAAATAATGAGTATCTACTTGTTTCTGATTCTTTGCTATCATTAAAAGTGCTGCTAGAAATATTTTGGTATACATGTGGACTTTCTTCTTATTATGACCTCCTTGGGTTTTAAGGCTAACGATAGAATCTCTGGGTTAAAGGATCTGAACATTTTAGTCACTTTATTTGCTTAATTCCAAATTGCTTTCCAAAATGGTTGTCCTGCGATATCTTTCTATCTTCACAGTTCCCCCTCAGCATTGACTATTTCCATCCTTTGTCGTCTTTGTCAATTTGCAAGGTGTGAGGGGAAATCTTGGAGTTTTATGGTTTGTATTTCTTTTATTATTAGTGATTTAAAGCATTCTTTTATATCATTGTTGACCCATGTATGCTTTAGGATTATATTATTTAGCCTCCATTTAAATTTTTATTTTTTCTTCAAAGGCTTTCTAAAATGTATTTCTTCCTTTATGTATTTGTTTTTGAATTTTTATGCTGTAACTGATGGTCAATTTTGTTAAAGCATCACTGAGAAACATGTATACTCCTTTCTATTGCCTTCAGTGATCACCTCTAAGCTACCATATTTAAATTTTTCTAATATTCCATTTAGGTGCTTAACTTAAATTTTTTTTTTTGTTGGACTTGTCTAGTTCCAAAAAGGGTACCTTCAGGTAGATCCCCAACCATGACAGTTTTCCTTTCTGTTTCTCCCTCATTAACAGTGGCTGGGTTTTAGAGGTGTTTATTTAAAGAGGCAATCAACTTTCCCTTTCAGATGATCCCTGCTCTCAAATGGATAGAGTCACTCTGTTTCCTACTTCTTCTTGCAGGTGTGTGACTTTCTCCCTTCTAACCTCCCTTGTCACCCTTGGGGGCAGTGTCTCTTAAAACTTGCTCAGAAAGGACAAAGGTATATCTGAGGTGAACAAGATTTTGAGGAAAATGATTCCTGCTCATGTTTTTCCCTAGGCTTCTTTTCCTCTGATATCATTGTTTAGCTCAATTTTGCCCAGGGGAATCTATGAACATTCTGGGCCCATATTCTTACATTATGGAAAAAATAGAATTCATTTTTTAAAGGATATTTACATCAAACACCAAAAGATTTGTAGAATTTTAGTGCTGTTAAGTATATCATAAAACATTTTTTTAAAATGAAAAGTTTAAAAAAGTTTACAAAATGTAAAATGTTCCCATCTTAACCTGGAAAGGTATTAAAACTTTTGTATCCTAAATTTTGTTGCTTAAAATGTCATTTGAAAAGCTTAGAAATTTGTCTGAAGCATGCTGTTTTTCACTTTAATTCTTTTTTTGTTGTTGTTGCTGTTCAAGTCTTCTTGTACAAAATGACTAATATGGAAATATTTTACACAATTGCTTATGTATAACCCATATTGGATTAATTGCCATCTCAGGGAGGGGGGAGGGATAGAATTTGGAACTCAAAACTTTTTTTGAAAATGTTTAAAAATTCTTTTAACATGTAATTGGGAAATAATAAAATAATATTTGAAATGAAATGAAGGTAATGTGAAAACAAACTATTTCAATAAAATAAGATTTTTTTTTTCAAAAAAAAAATGCCCTAAAAAAAAGGTACAGTTAATGAGTTTAGTCTAGCAAGAGTTTAGCACATGCCCAAAACACCTAAAATGGAGGCACTCATCTGGAAGATGTAAGGGACCTGCTTCTGTAAGACAAGAGACCTGATAAAGATGTGGACATTTCTACAATTGGCCTACCATGTGGGTAGGAACAGCTTCTTTCCATTGGCAAGTGGAACTGCCTCTGTCTTTAAATCTATCTGACTGAGGCATAGTCTCTATGAAATGTGAAAGACTCATTCATTCACAATCCTAGTTACTACAGCAGAGGTTCCCAAACTTATTTGGCTTATGGCCCCCTTTAAAATAAATTACTCAGCACCCCCTGGAAATCTACCTTCTTTAATCCCTTAATTTTTTTTTTTAATTTGTGTCATCTCAAAAAATATTAAATAAATTTTTTAAAAAATGATGCATCTTAAATTTAGTAACTCATTGTAAATTTGTGGGTTTTTACCTGCATTGAAATTTTGATGATGCAATATGGCATCATGTAACCGTGTAGTATCGTATTGTAAACAAGTCATTACATGTACATATTCCTACTGGTGCTTGCTGGACTTCCCAACAATGCGCCATATGCTCACTTGCCAACACTTGCTTGTTAAGACCTGTTGGCGGACTTGACCACTGATTGGTTATAACTTGCATTTGTGTGTTTATTTGGAAAATAATATCACTACGAGTTTAACTCTATTATACAACAGATGAAACATGTACAAACAGTTTTTCAAAATTATCTTTTCTTCTTTTCTTTCCTTATGCTTCCACCCCCACCTTTATTTTTATTCAACGGCCCCCAACTGCACTCGAGGGTACTACTCCTCCATGGTTTCAGTGTCCCCCGGGGGAGGTATCGCCCACTTTGAGAACCTGTGGACTACAGGGACACTATGCAGTAAGGGGAAAGGGCCTGAGGTAGCCCTTCTGTAATCCAGTAACACCGACCTCACTATTTCTTGAGCGAGACACTCCATCTCCTTACTCCCAGCGTTTTTGCTGGCTGTCCTCCATGGATAAAAAGCTCTCCCTCCTCACCTTTGTCTCCTAGCATTCCTAGCTTCTTTTAAGTCTCTTCAAAATGAGCTCCTTGAAAGTAGGAATCATGTTCTGCCTTTCTTTGTGCTGCTAATGCTTAGCTTAATGCCTTGCACAAAGTAGATGCTTAAAATTGCTTATTGACTAACTTAACACTTTTATCCCATGTTAGCTTAAGAATTTCCCTTCTCAACATAGATATTAAAAATACTTGGTTCCTTTCTAATTTTTTTAATGGTACAATAAAGGGAAGGTTGAAGAAGTCTATGGATTTTTGACCTTGGCCCTGTCTCAGTCTCCTTGTGTAATCATAAACTAGGAGTTGGCTCTTTCCTATGACACCACAAGGCCTCCTTTCTTCTTATATTTTTCTTTACTTCCCTTGATATTTTTTACCTTGCATTCCTTGAGATAAGTTTTATTATTTTGTCGAATTCTGTAAAATATCCATTTGGTTGTGGGATTGTTATATCACTAAATCTATTAATTAATTTAATATTTATGTCATTGTTTCATATTGAATTTATTGTGATATGTGGTATAAAAGGTTGATCTAAATGTGTTTTCTGCCTGACTGCTTTCCAGTTTTCCCAGAAATTCTTGTCAAATATGGAGTTATTTTATCTTCCAACCTCCACCCCCCACCACCCCAACCTTTAGTTCATTCTTTCTGTGTAATTTATCTTGTGCTTCAGAGCTTAGTCTTAGGTATTATGTCCTGGAACTGCCAGTAAAAATGCTTTGAGACTCCTCTCTGATAAATAAATGGCCCTTTGGATCCTGTATGGAAATTGTCTTGATCTGTCACACTGCAAAACTGCCCCCCAAAACAACAACGGTCCAACAATTAAGGAACAACCTTGTTAACTTGATTTAAATTTTTAAAAAACTAAGACAAAAAACCCACAGCAACAATAAAATTGAAGATGAAAAAAGCTGGCTCAACCCTCACCTCATGATTTGGCATTTCTTGGCACTAGAGGCGTCCAGCACACGGGATTCCTGGAACAGGCCTTTTCCTATAAACAACTGTGTCTTCATCCAAGACATAGGGGTGAAAGGTTGGTGAAAAGGTGATGCTTAAAACCCTGAGAGAACCTTGGTCTTTTGGAGTTTGTATTTCAATACTCACAGAATCTCAGAGTTGGAAGGAACATAGGAGATCATTTAGTTTAACCTAAAGGATTCCGAGAGCTGACATCCATATGTCGTATCCTTATGGCTTATAAAGTGCTTCATGTACATTATATGATTACTTCATCTGAGACTTAAGAGAACCCTGTGAAGTATACATGACAAATATTATTATATTCATTTTCTAGATGAAGAAATTGAGGTTCATACAGAGAGTGAGTGTGAAGAAGTATAATTTATTCCTAGGTCTTACAGACTCCAAGTCCAATATTAACCAGCTTTCCAATTATATGATATAGTTTGCAGTATATTACTTGTAAGAAATACTTTTGCTGCAATGTTATATAACAGTGGGGTAGGGTAGGGTAACAAGCTGAATTTGGTTGAACTCAGAGGAATTACTCCCCCGCTCCTCGAGTCTCAATTTCCTCCTATGTAAAAGGGATTCAGCTAGATGATTCCTAAGGTCTTTTCTACCTCTAAAACCTATTATCCAATTTTATTCTTTTTTTTTTCCTTAGGCAATTGGGGTTAAGTGACTTGCCCACGGTCACACAGCTAGTGTCAAGTGTTTGGTCTGAGGCCAGATTTGAACTCAGGTCCTCCTGTTTTCAGGGCCAGTGCTCTATCCACGGCACCACCTAGCTGCCCCTCAATTTTATTCTAAGATCTCAGATCACCTTGTTCCTCTCCTCTCTGAAATTCTACATCAATTCCTTTCTTTAGCACATAGCTTATGTGGGCATGGTGTATGTGGTGTTTCAGGAGGACTAGCACCTCTGGTGTGAGGACTTGCTGAGCTCAACCACCTTTGGTGTCTACCTTTACTCGACTCTCATCTGTGACTCTGAGAAGCTGTAGCATGCACAGTGGCCACACCCTGGTAAATCATCTCAGCAGACAGGCTAAACCAGGTTGAGGGTAACCAACGGGCCTCAAACCCAGTGGAATGGGTGAATGAGAAGAATTTATTCCAACAGCCACGAAGGCGGCCAAAGCAGGTATTGGGGAGCGCTTAGAGCTTGGTCAGGCATCGAAGACGCTAAGTTCATCCACTGCTTCCTGGGCCATCTCCAGTCGTCCTCACTTTTGTCCTGCTACTGGACTTCAATAACTCTGGAGAAAGAGTGAGGCTAACAACTTTGTGTAGCTCTGCCTCATTTAAGTCCAATTCATACACAAGTCAAGATATCACTGGGGATTTCATTGGTCCTCTTTGAAAATGAAAGACAAAAAACACCAGCTTATATAGAACATGATCTTAGACTATCACTGCTGTTGCTGTTGTTCACTTGTTTCACTTGTGTCTGATACTTCATGACCCCATGTGGGGTTTTCTTGGCAAAGATACTGGAGTGGTTTGCCATTTCCTTCTCCGACTCATTTTACAGATGAGGAAACTGAGGCAAACAGGATTAAGTGACTTGCCCAGGGTCACACAGCTGAGGCCAGATTTAAGTTTAAACTCAGGTCCTCCTGATTCCAAGCCTGGTGTTCTATCCCCTACACCACTTAGTTGCCTTATATTATCATGAATTCCATAATTGTTTTATGTGTATGTGTATGTAAGCCCTATTGGGTCCCTATCACCTCTGGGATCCAGTGTAAAAATCTTTGACTTTTAAATTTTGATTTTTAAAGCCTCAGACACTTATTAGCTGTGTGACCCTAGGCAAATCACTCAACCTCGATTTGCCTTAATCCACTGGAGAAGGAAATGACAAACCACTCCAGTATTTTTGCCAAGAAAACCCTGTGGGCTGTACGGTACATGGGGTCACAAAGAATCCAACACGACTGAACAACAACAACTTGTTTTTGCTAACGAGATTTTAAGTTCTTTGAGGACAGGGATGGTGCCTCATGCAACTGACCACATTCAAATCACACTGTCTCCACTGATTGTGTATATAATTTAAGGAATCTCTCCAGTGGTGTGCTGGTGTTGGCTTATACTGGCTCAAGTGAGTTGATTTTAATTTTCATGAATATTTTTCAACATAGTGTGCAGTCCTGAACTGGCAATGTAATTTGTTGTTTCAAAAGAATTAATGTCAACTAAGCAGAGTGTATTTTCAATATGTTATTGTCTACTTTAAGTAATTGTGGCTTTATTAGTGAATATTTGATAACGAACTTGATTGCATTTTGTTCTAATGGTGCTAGTAAAATGCTGGGAATAAAGTCTGGAGTAGCTGTGAAGTTGTTGGACATTTTTCCTAAAATCATAATTTGGCAGTTTAAATCACCAAGCAGGGAAGCTAGGTGGCACAGTGGATAGAGTGCTGGGGCTGGAGTCAGGAAAACTCACTTTCTTGAGCTCAAATCTGGCCTCAGACACTTACTAACTGTGTGACCCCGGACAAGTCACTTAATCCTGTTTGCCTCTATTCCTCCTCCAGTATCTTTGCCAAGAAAATCCCAAAATGGGATCACTAAGAGTTGGAAATGATTGAAAATGACTGAACAACAACAAAAATCACTAAGCAACTCTCACTTGATGATTCAATATTTGAAATAAAACAAGTTAATCATTTAAAAATATTTCCAGATAAAATGTACTCTTTTTATCGCCACTCTAATAAAAATCAAACTGAGCTAGAAATTGTAGCTAAAAAACTTGAAATTAAAATTATTAAAATTGGTTGAATGCTGGGACCTATATGGGTGGCATATAGTTTGTGAGCTGCTACTGTCATAAGGCATGCGTATTCCATACCATATATGCACTTTTCTCATTCTTCTTAGTGTGGTTTGACAAAGAGATTAGCTACATTAAATTTTTGCAAAACTTTTCTTTAATGATGGATATGCTTGAAGAATATCAATACTTTTCAACTGCATTGCAGTCAAGATCAACTAATGTTCACTACAATTAATCAGATGTACCATAAGAGCTTTGGAAAATTTAAAGACTGGAACTGGGAATCATTAATCTCAATTGATTGTCAGATAAGTTTAAAGACATTCCATTTAATAAAAATAATTAAATTTCATTCTTTTCCTAGGAATGTATTACTAGAAAACATAATGCAACACATGAATTTATATCTCTTATTGGACAGAAATAACAGTGAAAGCACTTTAATTATTTTGATTTGTTGGAACCACCTACTTGACCTTATAAAGAGCTAACTTCACCATGGACAACTAGTGAAAAAAAATTGTATCATTCAAGTGAAATTTTAAAATATAAAATCAATTTGAATGATTTTCAAGATCTTATAGATAATAGTGTAGAATCAAATAATGTCCTGATTTATGCAACTATACAAAAAAGCTAGGAGAATAGTTAGCTTTATTTCAGTCAGTAATGTTGAAGCTGAAAAAAGTTTCAGTTTAGTGAATATAATTCGTGTGAGGGTGAGAGGTAATATAACAGTAGGTCACATATTAAATTTAGGCAGTAAATACATTGGGAAAAGAGTAAGCAGATTAAGATGCAACTCCATTTGTCGAATCATGGTTAAATTGCATCCACAGGGTGATTATGGATATAAGAGTTCTACGAAGATGAATGAAAGCATTGTATGAAAATCAATTGACTATATGGAATTAATAATAAACATTAACTATTTTATTATTTGTAATTGTGTGCTACACACCTACATATAAGTAAAATTTATAGTAAACTTATGTACATGTATAGGCATACTTTTTTTGGGGGGAGGGAGCTCTTTGTTAAACATTTACTAGCATACCACTGAGGGTGTCCTAATTTTAAGGAAGGGATATTCTATTAAAATTTTTCTTACTATATCATTTTATTAAATGCAATTACTTTGAGATGTGTCCTCTTGATGACTAGAGAAAAAGTAAAACATTGTCTCATGTGTATTTTAAATTCAACATATCCAAAACAAAACTCATTATCTTTCTAAGTCCTCCCTTCTTCCTAACTTTCCCATTACTGTCAAGGATACCACCACCCTTCCAGTCACCCAAGCCCAAAATCTAGGTATCATTCCTAATCTTCTCTCATGGTCCATATCCAATCAGTTGCTAAGTCCTCATAATATCACTTGTATACTCCCTCTGTCTCCTCTGGTTTTGTCACCACTCTGTTCCAGTGCCTTGTCACATATAGCCTCCATTCAGCCTAAAATTGGTCCTCCTAAATCGAAGATCTGACCACATCAGGAATTTAATAAACCCCATTGGCTCCCTATCACCTCCAGGATCCAATACAAAATCTTCTGTTTGACTTTCAAAGCCCTTCATAACTGGCCCTTTCCTATCTTTCCAATCTTCTTACACCTTATTCCATGCCAAGCACTCTGTTATCCGGAGACACTGGCCTCGTTGCTTGTCCCTGGCATAAGACACTCATATCTCTGTCCTCCAGGCATTTTGACTCTTCCATTCTGTAATTCCCTCTTCATCTCCACCTCCTAGGTTCTCTGACTTCCTTCAAGTTTCATCTAAAGTCTCGCCTTCTGTGAAAATCCTTTCTTGGTCAATCTTAGTACTTTTCCTCTGAAATTATCTCCAATTTGTCTTATACATATCCTTTTGAACATAGTGGTTTGCATGTTGTCATGCCCATTAAACAGTGACCTCCTTGAGAACAGAGCTATCTTTTGTTTTTGCTTTTATTTTTATGCCCCAGAGCTAAACATGGTGCCTGGCATATAGTAGACATTTAATAAATGATTTCTGACTTGACTTGATAGGGGCTCTTCAGCTATGGTTTTGAGTGGTTGTGGACTCATAATGTAGCCCCTTGGGTACCCCTCACTCACATGTAAAGCCCTGAGCATAACAACCCCACACACAAGGTAATTTGTGGGAACTTCTGATATACAGTCTCAGTAGGGTCTTTTGGCAGCTGCTGTGTATTGGTGAACATCATAGCCCTCTATTCCAGTCAATTATTTCACTTTAGGCTAGACTTCTCCCAAATCCTCTCTGCTTTAGTATGAAAATAAATTTTAGCCAAAACAAAAGTTAATCTAAGATTAGATCATTGTTCTCTAATCACCTATTCTTAATTCTTGACTTCCTTATGAATATTTGTAATTGGCAAAATTCATTGCTTTGGTGCTGCAATTTGTAGGGGAAAAAAATCTCACAGTCTTCTTCTATTTGCAGTTATAGAATCGTAGAATGTCAGGAATTAGAGGAAACTTTATCACTCAAGCAAATTCATCTCGTTGTTTCTTTTCCCATATTCTTTATTTCTATTGATGGAACAAACATTTTTGTAATTCCTGTAGTTCAAACCTACCTTGAAACATTAAAAAATGTTTTACATTTGTACTTTGAAGCCATTTCTGAATCTCCACTCCCCAATTGAGTCCTCTTTTGTATCAAAGAAAAACCGTTAAACAAACCCAACAACAAATGCAGTGACCACAGTGATCAATTCTGACACTACACACCCAGAGTACCTCACCTCTTTACTAAAAGGAAGGAAGGGTGTCTCATCATCTGTTATTTGGTACCAAGACTGGTCATTGTAATTGTGCATGGTTCAGTTTCCTCTTAGTTTTTTTTTTTCTTAAATTTGCGTTATTGTAGTCATCATATCTATTGTTCCCTTGGCTCTGCTTATCTGTCTCTTAATTACTTCAAGTCTTCCTATGTTTCTCTGAATTCCTCATATTTGCCATTCTTCAGAGTAATTTTTTGTTACTGTTTCTCTACATCCAATCAGTTGCCAAATCCTGATGACTCATCTTCAGCAATATTCCTCCTGTCTCCTCTTTAGCCACCACCCTAGTTCAGTACTTCATTTCTTCTTATCTGCACTACTGTGACAAGCCCCTAACTGTTTTTATAGCGTGGGTGTGGGTGGAGCTACTCATCCCCATGGACTTGACTTTCTTACCTACTCTCTTGGGTCCATCCCTCTGGGAGGGAGTTTCCTATCAAAACAAGTCCTGGGTAAAAATAAATAAATAAATAAACAAGAATTTGAAATAAAGGAAGTGAGAAAGAAAGAAAGAGAAAGGAAGGAAGGAAGGAAGGAAGGAAGGAAGGAAGGAAGGAAGGAAGGAAGGAAGGAAGGAAGGAAGGAAG